>NC_090389.1:53749638-54062151 GCF_036365525.1 Heterodontus francisci
CTTCACCCAAGAGAATGAGGGTGTAGATATGGAACTCAGAGAGAGACTGTGAGGTTCTTGAGCAAATTGTCATAAGGAGTGACAAGGTATTGGAGGTTTTGGCAGGCTTAAAAGTAGAGAAATCTCCAGGTCCGGACGATTTGTGTCCCAGGATGCTGTGGGGAGGCGAGGGTGGAGATTGCAGGGGTTCTGACCCAAATTTTTAATTCCTCTCTGGCCACGGGGGAGGTGCCAGAGGACTGGAGAACAGCTAATGTGGTCCCACTATTTAAGAAAGGTTGTAGAGATAAGCCAGGGAACTACAGACCAGTGAGTCTCACGTCAGTGGGAGGGAAACTATTGGAGAAAATTCTGAAGGAGAGAATCTATCTCCACTTGGAGAGGCAAAATTTGATTAGGAATAGTCAGCATAGCTTTGTCAGAGGGAGGTCATGCCTAACAAATTTGATTGAATTTTTTGAGCATATGACCAGGTGTGTAGATGAGGGTAGTGCAGTTGATGTAGTTTACATGGATTTCAGCAAAGCCTTTGACAAGGTCCCACATGGGAGACTTATCAAGAAAGCAAATGCACATGGGATACAGGGTAACTTGATAAGGTGGATTCAAAATTGGCTTAGCTGTAGGAGACAGAGAGTGATGACAGACGGCTGTTTTAGTGACTGGAAGCCAGTGTCCAGTGGCATACCACAGGGATCTGTGCTGGGTCCCCTATTGTTTGTCATTTATATAAACGACATAGATGACTATGTGGGGGGTAGGATCAGTAAGTTCGCGGATGACACAAAGATTGGCCGAGTGGTTAACAGTGAGGTTGAGTGTCTTGGGTTACAGGAAGATATAGACGGGATGGTCAAATGGGCAGAAAAGTGGTAGAAGGAATTTAACCCTGAAAAGTGTGAAGTGATACACTTTGGAAGGAGTAATGTGACACGGAAGTATTCAATGAATGGCCTGACACTGGGAAGTTCTGAGGAGCAAAGGGACCTTGGCGTGTTTGTCCATAGATCTCTGAAGGCAGAAGGGCAGGTTAATAGGGTGGTGAAAAAGGCATATGGGACACTTGCCTTTATCAATCGAGGCATAGATTACAAAAGCAGGGAGGTCATGTTGGAGTTGTATAGAACTTTGGTAAGGCCACAGCTGGAGTACTGTGTAATTCTGGTCGCCACATTATAGGAAGGATGTGATTGCACTGGAGGGGGTGCAGAGGCGATTCACCAGGATGGTGCCTGGGATGGAACATTTAAGCTATGAAGAGAGGTTCGACAGGCTTGGGTTGTTTTCGCTGGAGCAGAGAAGACTGAGGGGTGACCTGATCGAGGTGTACAAGATTATGAGGGACATGGACAGGGTGGATAGGGAGCAACTGTTCCCCTCAGTTGAAGGGTCAGTTATGAGGTGACACAAGTTTAAGGTGAGGGGCAGGACTTTTAAGGGGGATGTGAGGAAGAACATTTTTACCCAGAGGGTGGTGACGGTCGGGAATGCACTGCCTGGGAGGGTGATAGAGGCGGGTTGCCTCACATCCTTTAAAAAGTACCTGGATGAGCACTTGGCACGTCATAACATTCAAGGCTATGGGCCAAGTGCTGGCAAATGGGATTAGGTAGACAGGTCAGGTGTCTTTAATGCATCGGTGCAGACTCGATGGGCCGAAGGGCCTCTTCTGCACTTTATGATTCTGTGAATAGTTGAGCCTAGGTAGGTGAACTCTTGAACCACTTCCAGAGCGCGGTCGCCAATATTGATGGATGGAGCATTTCTGACGTCCTGCCCCATGATGTTCGTTTTCTTGAGGCTGATGGTTAGGCCAAATTCATTGCAGGCAGCCACAAACCTGTCAATGAGACTCTGCAGGCACTCTTCAGTGTGAGATGTTAAAGCAGCATCGTCAGCAAAGAGGAGTTCCCTGATGAGAACTTTCCGTACTTTGAACTTCGCTCTTAGACGGGCAAGGTTAAACAACCTACCACCTGATCTTGTGTGGAGGAACATTCCTTCTTCCGAGGACTTGAACGCATGTGAAAGCAATAGGGAGAAGAAAATCCCAAAAAGTGTGGGTGCGAGAACACAGCCCTGTTTCACGCCACTCAGGACAGGAAAGGGGTCTGATGAGGAGCCACCATGTTGAATTGTGCCTTTCATATTGTCATGGAATGAGGTGATGATACTTAGTAGCTTTGGTGGGCATCCAATCTTTTCTAGTAGTCTCTAGATGCAGAAATCAACAAGCGCATGGGAAAGGCTTCCACTGCTATGTCCAGACTGGCCAAGAGAGTGTGGGAAAATGGCGCACTGACACAGAACACAAAAGTCCGAGTGTATCAAGCCTGTGTCCTCAGTACCTTGCTCTATGGCAGCGAGGCCTGGACAACGTATGTCAGCCAAGAGCGACGTCTCAATTCATTCCATCTTCGCTGCCTCCGGAGAATACTTGGCATCAGGTGGCAGGACCGTATCTCCAACACAGAAGTCCTTGAGGCAGCCAACATCCCCAGCTTATACACACTACTGAGTCAGCGGCGCTTGAGATGGCTTGGCCATGTGAGCCGCATGGAAGATGACAGGATCCCCAAAGACACATTGTGCAGCGAGCTCACCACTGGTATCAGACCCATCGGCCGTCCATGTCTCCGCTTTAAAGACGTCTGCAAACGCGACATGAAATCCTGTGACATTGATCACAAGTCGTGGGAGTCAGTTGCCAGTGTTCGCCAGAGCTGGCGGACAGCCATAAAGGCGGGGCTAAAGTGTGGCGAGCCGAAGAGACTTTGCAGTTGGCAGGAAAAAAGACAGAGGCGCAAGGGAAGAGCCAACTGTGTAACAGCCCCGACAATCAAATTTTTCTGCAGCACCTGTGGAAGAGCCTGTCACTCTAGAATTGGCCTTTATAGCCACTCCAGGCGCTGCTCCACACACCACTGACCACCTCCAGGCGCTTACCCATTGTCTCTCGAGATAAGGAGGCCAAAGAAGAAGATTCTATGAAGAGGTTGACACGGATCATCCTCTCGGCACTTCTGGCTGAAGATCATTTCAAATGCTTCATCCTTGTCTTTTGCACTCAGGTACAAGGCTTTGCCATCATGGAGGATGTTCATGGAGCCTCCTCTTCATGATAGAATTCTTCATTAAGATGGAGAGTGAGAGAGTTGATTCTGAGACTAGGGTCCTGAATCTAAATAAAGGAAACTATGAAGGTATGAGGCACGAGTTGGCTATGATAGATTGGAGAACGTTACTTAAAGGGTTGACAGTGGGTAGGCAATGGCTAGCATTTAAAGAGCGCATGGACGAATTGCAACAATTGTTCATTCCTGTCTGGCGCAAAATAAAACAGGTAGAGTGACTCAACCGTGGCTTACAAAAAAAATTAGGGACAGTATTAGATCCAAGGAGGAGAAATATAAAATGGCCAGAACAAGCAGCAAACCTGAGGATTGGGAGCAGTTTAGAATTCAGCAAAGGAGGACAAAGGGATTGATTAAGAAGGGGAAAATAAAGTATGAGACTAAGCTTGCAGAGAACATAAAAACTGACTGTAAAAGCTTCTATAGATATGTAAAGAGAAAAAGATTAGTGAAGACAAATGTGGGTCCCTTACAGTTAGAAATGGGGGACTTTATAATGGGGAACAAAGAAATGGCAGACCAATTAAATACATACTTTGGTTCTGTCTTCACAAAGGAGGGCACAAATTACCTCCCAGAAATGTTGGGAACATAGGGACTAGTGAGAAGGAGAAACTGTATGAAATCAGGATTCGTTGGGAAATGGTGTTAGGGAAATTGTTGGGATTGAAGGCCGATAAGTCCTCCGGGCCTGATAATCTTCATCCCAGAGTACTTAAGGAAGTGGCCCTAGAAATAGTAAATGCATTGCTGGTCATTTTTCAAAATTCTATAGATTCTGGAACAGTTCCAACAGATTGGAGGGTAGCTAATGTAACCCCATTATTTAAAAAAGGAGGTAGAGAAAACAGGGAATTATAGACCAATTAGCCTGACATCAGTCGTAGGGAAAATGCTAGAGCCCATTATAAAAGATGTAATAGCAGAGCACTTGGAAAACAATGACAGGATCAAACAAAGTCAACATGGATTTATGAAAGGGAAATCATACTTGACAAATCTACTGGAATTTTTTGAGGATGTAACTAGTAGAATAGATAAGGGAGAACCAGTGGATGTGGTGTATTTGGACTTCCAGAAGGCTTTCTATAAGGTCCCACAAAAGAGATTAACATGCAAAATTAAAGCACATGGGATTGGGGGTAAGGTTGTATATGGATCGAGAACCGGTTGGCAGACAGGAAACGAAGAGTAGGAATAAACGGGTCTTTTTCCGAGTGGCAGGCAGTGGCTTGTGGGGTACCACAGGTATCAGTGCTAGGACCCCAGCTATTCCCAATATATATTAGATGAGGGAATCAAGTGTAATATATCCAAGTTTGCAGATGACACAAAGCTGGGTGGGAGTGGGAGCTGTGAGGAGGATGCAGAGAAGCTCCAGTGTGATTTGGACAGGTTGAGTGAGTGGGCAAATACATGGCAGATGCAGTATAATGTAGATAAACGTGAGGTTATCCACTTCAGTGGCAAAAACAGAAAGGCAGATTATTATCTGAACAGCGATAGATTGGGAAAGGTGGAGGTGCAGCGAGACCTGGGTGTCCTTGCGCACCAGTTGCTGAAAGTAAGCATGCAGGTGCAGCAGGCAGTTAAGAAGGCAAATGGTGTGTTGGCCTTCATAGCGAGAGGATTCGAGTACAGGAGCAAGGATGCCTTGCTGCAATTATACAAGGCCTCCGTGAGATCACATCTGGAGTATTGTGTGCAGTTTTGGTCTCCTTATCTGAGGAAGGATGTTCTTGCTATGGAGGATGTGCAGCGAAGGTTCACCAGACTGATTCCTGGGATGGCAGGACTGACGTATGAAGAGAGATTGGGTCAATTAGGCTTGTATTGCGAGAGTTTAGAGGAATGAGAGGGGATCTCATAGAAACCTACAAAATTCTAACAGGACTGGACAGACTAGATGCAGGAAGGATGTTTCCGATGGCGGGGGGGGGGGTGGGTCCAGGACCAGGGGTCACAGTCTAAGGATTAAGGGGTAAACCATTTCGGACTGAGATGAGGAGGGATTTTATTTTTATTTATTTTTATTTAGAGATACAGCACTGAAACAGGCCCTTCGGCCCACCGAGTCTGTGCCGACCAACAACCACCCATTTATACTAACCCTACAGTAATCCCATATTCCCTACCACCTACCTACACTAGGGGCAATTTACAATGGCTAATTTACCTATCACCTGCAAATCTTTGGCTGTGGGAGGAAACCGGAGCACATTTCTTCACCCAGAGAGTGGTGAACCTGTGGAATTCTCTACCACAGAAAGCAGTTGAGGCCAAATCATTAAATATGTTCAAGAAAGAGTTAGATATAGTTCTTAGGGCTAAAGGGATCAAGGGATATAGGGAGAAAGTGGGAACAGGGTACTGAGTGTGGATGATCAGCCATGATCATATTGAATGGTGGTGCAGGCTCGAAGGGCTGAATGGCCTACTCCTGCTCCTATTTTTATGTTTCTATGTTTCTTCCCGTTAGTTGTTTAATTGTCCACCACCATTCTTGACTGAATGTGGCAGGACTGCAGGGCTTTGATCTGATCTGTTGGTTGTGGGATCACTTGGCTCTCTATAGTATGCTGCTTTCACTATTTAGCATGCACTTAATCCTGCAACCTAAATCAGGGTCCGTCCAAAAATCGGAATGGGTAGTCCTGCAGCAGTAAATCAGCAGTGTGGTTTCTTCTGCGATTTTATTTTTCCCCTGCTACCATTTCATTTTTAGGTGGCCCCAGTATGTTCACTTGGAAGCCATCTGAAAACAATTGTCTACTGTGTGAGTACTGTAAGTGTGAATTATGCCTTACTCCTGTACAACACTACATCACTGCACATTGTTGAACCAGTGCACTGTGTTGCCTGACATGGTCTCTGCAAAGGAACTGATAAGACAGAGAGAGGTATATTATGTAAACAGTTGTGGTGTTACAGACATGGAAGCAATAAATTAATCCTACTTTGAGAACTGATTTGTTTATCCATGAAGTTACTCATTTGTGGACTACATTGCGAACTAGCACAGGAATGCATTTAAAAGTGAAATGTGCAGATCCAGTTTCAATGGGACAGGAGAGAAATGGTCTGCATGCTCTTTACTGAATATGGATCATACTGGATGACTAAATAAAATGCTTTTTATTTTTTATAATTTTTAATTTTTTATATATTTTCTATATTTTTTCATTATTGTATACTTAACATCATGACCAGATTAAGCACATTTGTTGAATTAAAGTATTTGCTACAGTTGCTTACTGATACATGAGCTGTACTTTTACTTTAGTGATTAGTGTCAATGGTTAAAGAAAATTCCATTTTGTCAAGATTAATATTATCTGTTTTAACAGCATAAGCAAATATGAGCTGTAGTGTTATTACCCTCTACTGTCACTTCCTGAAGACTTTGAAAATCTAATTAATCAATGTACAATAATTGAAATTTCTTAATTTAAGCCAATCACATATAATAGCCATGAAATCACAAATAAATCACACAAATGTAACAGCAGATAGGAACCAATTATTTTTTAAACAGTGATGTTCTTTTTTCAATTAGCTTTATTGACTGAAGCTAAAGCTGCTTCCCATTTTCTTTAAATCCCATCATCTACTATTGTTTCATGCTCACTCAGCACTTGTGTTAAACAGCACTTCAAGGTAGGGGAAATCATTACCCTTCTGTCCATACTGACCTTTTTCTCCATAGGCCACTATGTCAGTTGGGTCATTTTACCCAATGCAGTTTTTACTGCCAAACGGTGTTCCAGCTTTAAAGGTAGGCAACATCATTTTAATAACTACTAATGCTCAATGATCCGCCACCCAATCACTGTAATTCTCCCAACCATAACATGCGAGAGTGACAAAAAGATTGAAATTAACTGATCTTGCATTATCACACAAGGTCAACTATGTAGGGCTCCAGGGGCTGGATTTTCAAACACTGTGGGGGCAAGGTCTGGTGCAGGCGCAGTTCGAAAATAGTGCTTCTGGATGGCGTATCAGTCTTCCAACGCCTCCCGAATGCACTGCAATTTTCAAATTGAGGGCGGGATGGGGAGGTGTGGGGGAGGGGGCACTGCCAACCAGCTCATCTCCAATTAAATGTATTTTAAGCTCATTGGAGAGCTTGTTAACGGGCTGGAAAGGGCCAGAAGGAAATTTTCAAAGTGGCGAATAGGAAGAGCGAATGGTCTTTGGCACATTAGTGCACACCTGGCTGGAGAACTGCAAGGAGCCATGATATAATGTTGCTGCTGCTGCTGAATTGAAGTGTTGAAATAAAGGGTTATTCAAACTAAGGCGCTCAAGTGATGGCATGAAGTTGCCATCACTTGAGCAGAGCGGGTCAAGTACTTTGTGATTAACCTTTTGGCCACTTGTATGCACTGTGAGGCTGCTGGCCCTTTGCTCTCCAACCTGCTCAATTTGCAAGGCAACGGCAAGCCCAGTCATGATTGTCGTCTGCCTTTGAGCATTATGTTCCAGTTCCTGCTTCCTAATTGGGCGCTGAGCTTGCCTCTGGCCCAGTTTGGGGCTTTGCATATTAAAATAGCATTGCATCAGTGACGGAGATGTGGCGCAGGGTCAGGACCGCGAAATGATGTGGGCGTCAGGTTCCCAACCCCGTACTGAAAATCCAGCTCCACATGTCTGCAAATATACGTTTGGCAGTTTGTTGGATAGTGTTCACAAATCTAGCATCACTGTGCACTGGTGGTGGAGATCTGCTGGTCGGAAAATCAACTCTGGTATCTCTTGCTCAATACATGCACATGTCAGCACTGGAATTCAAAATTTGTTTTTTTTTGTTATCAAGATCTTGGGATTATTTTGAGGACTTCAAAGATGTTAACTTTGTGCCCTTTTGTTATTGTTTTGCTAACTATTTAAAATAATCTGTCTCTATTTAACTTATCATAGCACTTCATAATTTTAAAGATCTTTATCAGGTCATTCCTTTAATCTTCTGAGCTTGTGTGAAAAAAGCCCCAACTTCCTAAATCTGTCTTCAGGTTATGTATCAACTGTGGCAGAGAGAGGAAGATTGGAACAACTTGATATCAGATTTCCATTTATGATGATCTTGTGCTTATTACTCACTTTAGTGGTCCAATATAATTTTTTTCTATGCTTATTGTATCTATGGATAGGCAGGGGATAGAGGGAGGTGTGTATCTGATTTCTATGTGGTGCCTCTCCACAGTGTATGATTGAAGAGCAGATACTTAGCAGAGGTTCTCGGGCTTGACCTTAGAGTCATAGAGTTATACAGCACAGAAACAGGCCCTTCTGCCCATTGTGTCCATGCCGGCTATCAAGCACCTATCTATTCTATTTATTTATTTATTCTGACGTTATACCTGGTATTTCATGGTGCCACTTGTAGTTCCACCATATAACTCAGTACGTTGTCATTTTATTGTACAAATAAGGAACTCTTGAGCTGTGAATGAATGATTCTTGTACTCCATTTTTAGAAATTATTTAAGATTGATGTTGTACTAGCAACTGATACAAACTTGTGCAATGTAGTGCAACATTAGAATTAATACATTCGCAAGGCATATCTGCAGCACAGAAGTGTAATATATATCCTTACAAGTCCATCAGTGACACTGTGATGCATATTATTCAGGACATGTGTGATGATGCAGATTCATCTATAGCTTTTATTAAGTGCATAAAGCAGAGCTATCTCCAAAATATTGTTCAATCTTTGTTTTGTCCATTTCTTATTTGGGACTACATTATATTGGTAATTAGTTATTCAAAAAGTGCTGACTTTGATAACTGATAAATAGCAGCTGACTCCAATCCACCCTGGCAGTGATGCTGGCTGCAGAAACCAGTTTTATATGCAATAATTACTCGCTTTCACTGCATTGGCAGGATTTTCACACTATTCATTTTTCTTGTCCTGGTGCATGTCCTTCATTCCAAGTGAAGGTTACTTTTGTTGGAGATATTTTTAATGAGAAAAGAGAAAGCCCTGCATTAGCAGCTACTAAAAATGAACATCATTGCTTCGCATGGTAGTCAGAATATTCAAAGTACAGCATTAATATTTGGTTGTAGAAACCATTGATGAATGTCACAAACTAAAGGAAATTTAATTAATTTCTTTGCACTTCTTGATGCTCTAAACCTCTGAGGAGCGTAGTAGCACCACATTAAAAAAACTAATTTTCGCCCTCTATATTTGTTTATACAGAATATATTTTCAGAAATGAAATCTGAGATTCTCCCTTATTGCATCAGTTAAACAAAATCCTTTGAAAATAAATGTGCAGTCATGCACACCTTCAGATATTTCTTTATAGCTGTATCTTATCCAGATTAAAGTTTAGTTCTTCTATGATTGTAAGAGATGAAATGGTTGCAGACCGGAATAGAGTTTAGAAAAAGCCAGTTATTTTGATGGCAATACAGCACTGAAAGAAAAGCAGAACCCAACTGAGAGAACCTTCTGTGCATTACAGTAAAACCTAGCCAATCTACTTTTAAATATTTTAAAGTAAAGCTTGAAGTAGTATAACACTATTAAACTCAGTTTACTGGGGTTTGAGCTGTTCCTTAAAGTGTGGTGGAGCATTTTAGGAGTCCTTCAACTTCGCTATAAATTTGTAGGAAACAAAATTAAAAATGCATTATTTTGTTTTATCCAGGACTCAAATAAATTTGCAGGAATGCATTATTTTGAACAGTGTATCTAATGTAAGATTAGACCTGTTAGAAGCTATGCACACCAGATGGCCTGATAGGGTGCAATAATGCTGTTGATCTAAATATTAAATAAACTGCTAAAGCAATACTCAAAGTCTTCAACTCTATTAAAGATTACTAATGCTGCTATTGATTCTGATTGGTTAAACTGAAACCTAGTGTACTCACAAGGTTCTGCCTGTATCTAATTTCCCATTGGAAGATGATCTGCTTTCTGTTAATGAAACTGTAGCTTTTGTTAAAACCATTGTTTGTGGAAATGCTCATCTGATATTAATTATCATCAACTCCAAGACAGTCTCAAACTCATGGAATAAGTGAGTAATTGATATTTACTGTGAGGAGGAAACCAGATCACATGATTCAACAGTTGCCATATGCTGGGAATGCACAGATTTGCATGGTCATTACTGAGAATATGCATTAAATTGTGGCCCTTAAAAGCTCGGCTGTGTATTTATCATGTTCAACTTTTTATTATTTTTCCATTTAATAGAATAAAGAAGCATGAACACATTATTGTACTGGAATCTAACTTATTGCTTCAAAATTGCATTTATATATTCATTAATCAACCTGTCCACTTCAGAGTTCTTCCTCAGTACTTGCTAGAATGTGTAGAAGAGCTTGAAGTGAAGTGAATTCTTATTTAAGACCCTTTAATTTAAGATCAATATATGAATATATAATTTATACAAAAAGGCTTTCAGTCAGATACAGCATATAATACTGGATAGCTCAACTTTTATAGTTGCAGCAGTTTATTCCTATGAACACTATGGATGCTACCAATGCCTCTTGTTCCTGGAAAGTGATCAAAAAGAAAAATTCTGTTCTCGTCAGGAATGTGTGGAACAAGTGGCTTTAATGAAGATTTTAGAGCATTATAAAATTCAGGGGAACAACTTATGAAATAGCTAGAAGCTGTGAGCATATCTGGACATATATATATTCTAGCTCCAAGTTCCATGTAAAAATTGGATGGGTGGCTTACTGAACCCATCTCTCAAAAGAGGATTGAGGCAAAGTTATGCACAAATCTGATTTAATATTTTCAACAACAATAAAGAGAAAGGACAAAAGAAAGACTTGCATTTGTATTGTGTCTTTCATGACCACAGGCTCTTGCAAAGTGCTTTACAGCCAATGAAATACACTTTGAAGTGTAGTCACTATTGTTATGTATGAGATGGGGCAGCTAATTGGTATACAACAATGTTCCACAAGCATCAATGTAATAATGACCAAATCATCTGTTTTAGTAATGTTGGTTGAAGGATAAATGTTGACGGACACTAGGAAGAACTCCTATGCTATGAGATCTTTCAACTCCACCTGAGAGCAGATGGGATCTCAGTTTAATGTCTCGTCTGAAAGACGACTTCTCTGGCACTGCAGCACTCCCTTAGTAATACACTAGAGTGTCAGGCTGAATTATGTGCTCATGTCTTTGGAGTGGATTGAGTGCCCCTTTTCTCAGATGATGGAATCACCTGGGGATCTATTCTCCATTTAACCCCCATCTTGAACAATGAACTAACAAAAGACATATGGAGGGTGGATGCACCCAATTGCAATAGCATGGTGTTGCACTGAATAAGAGTAGGTTTCACTGATATTGATTGGATGATGCGTGGAGCATCTCTTTCAATTGCTGATTCATATTAATACTTGGGGGTTCCTGGTCAAATGCAACTACAGTTTGATCCTTTAGGACTGGACTGAGAAAGGCTGAAGGGCACTTTATTCTTTCCCCTTTTTCTTCAGTTACAGCAAAGTCCCAATGCAAGTCAGGCTCATACAGCATTTCTTCATGGATTAGAACTGAAGACCTTGTAAAGGAAGGGCTTCCGCAGTTCTAGGTGTGAGATGCAGGACATGAAAGTGACTTCAAAGAGGGAGGCTGCTGGTTTAAACTGACTTGTTATTGAATACCCTAGAGGGTTGGTTAACCTCACTGCTGGTATGCTTTTTTTTAATTGTCATGGGATATGGACATCAATGGGCGACACTGGCAAGGCCAGCATTTATTGCCCATCCCTATTTACTCTTGAGGAGGTGATAGTAATCTGCCTTCCCGAACCACTGCAGTCCATCTGGTGTTGGCGCACCCATAGTGCTGTTAGCTAGGGAGTTCCAGAATTTTGAACCAGTGATGATGAAGGAACAGCCACATACTTCCAAGTCAGAATGGTGTGTAACTTGGGAGCGGAGCTTTCTGGTTCCCATGCGCATTGTGCCCTTGTTCTTCTAGGTAGAAGTCGTGGGTTTGGAAGGTTCTGTTGAAGAAGCCTTGTTGAGTTGCTGCACTTCATCTTGTAGATGGTGCACACAGCAGCCATATGCACTGGTGATGGAGGGAATGTTTGAAGTAGTGGATGGGATGCCAATCAAGTGAGCTACTTTATTCTGGATGGTATTGAGTTTCTTGAGTGGTGTTGGACCGCGCTCTCATCCAGGAAAAAGGGTAGTATTCCATCACACTCATGGCTTTCGCCTTGTAGATGATGGAAAGGCTTTGGGAAGTCAGAAGGTGAGTTACTTGCCACAGAATTCCCAGCCTTGACCTTTCCTTGCAGCCACAGTATTTATATGGCTGCTCCAGTTACATTTCTGGTTAATGGTGATCCCCAGGATGTTGAAGGTGGGATTCAGCGATAGCAATGCCATTGAACATCAAGAGGAGGTGGTTAAACTCTCTCTCATTGGAGATAGTCATTGTCTGGCACTTTTGAGGCCCAAATATTACTTGCCACTTAGTAGCCCAAGCCTGAGAGGGTGGTAGAGGCAGATTGCCTCACATCCTTTAAAAAGTACCTGGATGAGCACTTGGCATGTCATAACATTCAAGGCTATGGTCCACGTGCTGGCAAATGGGATTAGGTAGACAGGTCAGGTGTCTTTAATGCATCGGTGCAGACTCAATGGGCCGAAGGCTGAGATGATTGTCCTCCGACAACCACAACCATCTTCCTTTGTGCTAGATATGATTCCAACCAGTAGAGATTTTCCCCTGATTCCCATTGACTTCAATTATACTAGAGCTCCTTTATGCCACACTGGGTGAAATGCTGCCTTGGTGCCAAGGGCAGTCACTCACCTCACCTCCCAAGATCAGCTCTTTTGTCCATATTTGGGTCAAGGCTGTCCTGTGGTCTGGAGCCAAGTAGTTCTGGTGGAACACAAACTGAACATCGGTGAGCAGGTTATTAGTGAGGAAGTGCTACTTGACAGCACTGGTGACAACACCTTCCAGGTTGGATTTGTCCTGCTTTTTGTGGACAGGACATACATGGGCAGTTTTCTGCATTGTGGGGTAGATGCCAGTGTTGTAGCTTTACTGGAACAGTTTGGCTTGAGGTGCAACTAGTTCTGGAGCACAAGTCTTCAGCACTACAGCCAGGATATTGTCAGTACCCAAGGCCTTTGCTGTATCCAGTGTGCTCAGCCATTTCTTGATATAGGGACCAAAAAGGGGAATTACACACAGAGGACATAGATGAAGTATTAAATAAATACTTCGCATCTGTCTTTACCAAGGAAGAAGATGCAACCCAAGCAATGTTGAAAGAGGAGGTAAGTCAGACACTAGAGGGGTTTAAAATTGATAAATAGGAAGTATTAGTTAGGCTGTCTGTACTTAAAGTGGATACAGCACCAGGACCAGATGAGATGCATCCAAGGATACTGAGGGAAGTGAGGGTGGAAATCGCAGAAGCACCAGCCATAATTTTTCAGTCTTCCTTAGCCTCAGGGGTGGTGCCAGAGGACTGGAGAACTGCAAACATTACACCCTTGTTCAAAAAAGGGTGTAAAGGTAAGCCCAGCAACTACAGACCAGTCAGTGGTGGGAAAACTTCTAGAAAAAAGAATTTGGGATCAAATTAATAGCCACATGGACAAATGTGAGTTAATTAAGGAAAGCCAGCATGGAGTTCTTAAGGGAAAATCATGTTTAGCTAACTTGCTGGAGTTTTTTGAGGAGGTAACAGAGGGTTGATGAGGGCAATGCTGTTGATGTGGTGTACATGGACTTTCAAAAGGCGTTTGATAGTGATACACAACAGACTTGTGAGCAAACTTGTAGCTCATGGAATAAAAGGGAGGGTAGCAACATGGATACGAAATTGGCTGAGTCACAGGAAACAAAGAGTAGTGGTTAATGGATGTTTTTTGGGCTGGAGGAAGGTTTATAGTGGAGTTCCCCAGGGATTAGTGTTGGGACCCTTGCTTTTCCTGATATATATTAATGACCTTGACCTTGGTGTACAGGGCACAATTTCAAAGTTTGCAGATGATATGAAACTTGAAAACATTGCAGAAGTGAACTGTGAGGAGTGTAGTGTAGAACTTCAAAAGGACATAGATAAGTTGGTGGAATAGGCAGACAGGTGGCAGATGAAATTCAATGCAGAGAAATGTGAAGTGATTCATTTTGGTAGGAAGAACATGGAGAGATAATATAAAATAAAGGGTACAATTCTAAAGGGGGTGCAAGAGCAGAGGGACCTAGGTGTACATGTCCATGACACATTAAAGGTGGCAGGACAGGTTGAGAGAGCGGTTAATAAAGCATACAGTATCCTGGGCTCTATTAATAGGGACATAGAGTACAAGAGCAAGGAAGTTATGTTGAACTTGTAGAAGCCATTAGTTCGGCCTCAGCTGGAGTATTGCGTCCAGTTCTGGGCATCGCACTTGAGGAAAGATGAGGGCATTGGAGACAGTACAGAAAAGATTCACGAGAATTGTTCTAGCATTAAGGAATTTCAGTTATGAAGATAGATTGGAGAAGTTAGGAATGTTTTCCTTGGAGATGAGAAGGCTGAGAAGTGATTTGATAGAGGTATTCAAAATCATGAGGGGACTGGACAGAGTGGATAGAAAGAAACTGTTCCCACTTGTGAAAGGATCGAGAATGAGAGTTCACAGGTTAAAGTCTTTGGTAAGAGAAGCAAAAGTGACATGAGGAAAAACTTTTTCACGCAGTGAATGTTAAGGTCTGGTATGCACTCCCTGAGAATGTGATGGAGGCAGGTTCAATTGAAGCATTCAAAAGGGAATTAGACTGTTATATGAAAAGGAAGAATGTGCAGGGTTACGGGGAGAAGGCAGGGGAATGGAACTGAGGGAATTGCTCTTTCAGAGAGCCCATGCAGACACAATGGGCTGAATGGCCTCCTTCTGCACTGTAACGATTCTGTGATATCACAAGGAGTAAATCTATTTGGCTGAATTCTATCATCTGTGATGGTGGAGACCATAGCAGGAGATGGATTATCCACTGGGTACTTCTGGCTGAAGATGAAGTTGAAAGCCCAATGCATGTTATATTAGATTGAACTGTTTGACCCAGATTTTGTGATTATACTAATGGTGAAACTGTCAGTCTTCAACGTCATTACAACGGTGAAACTGACAGCAGTTTCTGGCATCCATTCATGTGCAGTTAAATGCAGAAATCCAGATGTTGCTGTTAGTGATTCCCTGCTCCCCCACAGAGTGCTGTTGTAGTCCCTGCAGATGGAAATCTTTAGAAATCACCATAATCTCAAGTTTTGCCTCGTTGAATGAAAGTGTTACTGGGTTTTTAACAGCACATTAAGTTCATAATTACTGCTGAACAACCTCTCCAGCCCTGAAAAAACTAAATTTATATTTCTGGAATGTCAAATTTCTCCATTATGATATTGTTATGATCCTGTAGTTTTTTTTAAAGGAAGAATGCGGTGTGCCTTAAAGGCTGGGAAAAGAGCTGTACTGCTTTAATGCAGCAAGCTCTAAAGTGAGTCAAAGAGTGCATTCTTGTTGCCCGGGATACAGCCATTCAGGACCAGAGATCAAGAGATATGTTGTTACAATTTTTAATTTTGAACTGACTTATAGTGGATAACAGACTGTTCTAACTGAGGAAACAGACAGACAGCTGTGTGTTAGCTCATGAAAGGAGTGCTCTCAGACCATTTAAACTGAAGGAAGAGAATTTAGTCTGTTTATTTATTATTCTCTCTCAAAATTCTAAAAAGTCAAGCCAAAACAAAGATCTCTGATCTCTGAAGGAAGGGAAGTTAGACTGAGACAATCTTTTATCCCTCAAAAATTCGAGAGCCAAATTGATTCATTAATAAGTGTTTGCAAGTTGTTAGTTGTTGAAATTCATTTCAACTTCTGAATTAGACTATAGTCTGCTCTACTGTTGAAGAACCTTTTTTTCCCCATCGGACAGCTGTGAGGACTTCAAGCAACCTTGGACTGTCCCATATCCGGCAGGAGCGTAAATCTGCAAGTCTTAAATGTTGTTTATATCTTAGTAGTGTTTAAGAATTTAGGTTTTCTAATTAAACAGTTTGTTGATTTAAAGACAACTGGTTTGGTTAGCCTCATTCAGGGGGTTAATAGATGATACAATTTGGCTGGTTCTTTCGTTAATTTGGAAAGTTTAAGATTATATGTTAGGCGTTCTGTGGAGGGACGGGATTGAATTAATAGTGTGTTTCTCCCACCACAATCAGAATCGTATATTTTGGGGGCTTTGACTGGAGCCATCAGTCGTAACAATATAAAAAAATCCATAAATATTTTAATTTTTTTAAAGTTTGTTTATGATAGTTCAGCTTCCTAATTCATTCCATGTGTATGTCCCAATCATTATTTTGCTGCCTGTAAAATGATCAAAAAGTGAAGAATAGTCTGTGGTGTTTACTTCCTGGTTTGTTGTCTGTGAGAATTCTCCAATGTGATTGGCTGCTTAGATTGCTTCATGACATCACTGTTGCTGGACTCAAAGATCACCTTGAGCTGATGCCAGAATAAAAATAATGGTGGGAAAAGTGAAATCCACACTACAGATCGCTAGATCTTTTGGGCAGCTTTCTTTGAGAGAAATCCTACCTGATATGATAACAAGAACTTGGACGTCTACAACATGAAGGTGACTGGCACAAATCACGTTTCCCTGTGCAGCTTTATTCACCACACTGAAGACAGGTGTCCAACAACAACTGAAAGCCCCATAGCGACTTATGACACTTTGTAAATGAAGCCTGGGAATTAAACTACTGACCTGAAATTTATACCAGCAGGCGCATTTTGCCCAAATCTACTTTGGGTTACAATCCATCCTTTTTGTGTTAAAGAGTGATTTTAACCTAATAGAATTCATAAATACACCTAGTGCTCATGAGCTTGACTTTTCAGCCCTGTGATCTATGCCAAAATAAATATGATCATCCCTGACAAGATTAAATCACTAATTCCAGCAGCTCCTGCAAGCAACATGCTGAACCTGTGTTTAATAATTCACAATATAATATTTGAATTGTAGAATGCTAGCTATTCTGCACTGCTCCTTCCTCATGAACTGCTTGCTGTTTCAGATCACCTTCAAGTTCCTTCCACAGTGGTGCAGTGGTTAGCACCGCAGCCTCACAACTTCAGTGACCTGGGTACTGCCTGTGCAGAGTTTGCAAGTTCTCCCTGTAACTGCGTGGGTTTCCTCCGGGTGCTCTGGTTTCCTCCCACATGCCAAAGACTTGCAGGTTGATAGGTAAATTGGCCATTGTAAAAATTGCCCCTAGTGTAGGTAGGTGGTAGGAGAATTGAGAGAAGGTGGGGATGTGAGAGGGAAAATGGAGTAAATGTAGGATTAGTATAAATGGGTGGTTGATGGTCGGCGCGGACTCAGTGGGCCAAAGGGCCTGTTTCAGTGCTGTATCTCTCTATGACTTTATCTCACTCTAGTTCTAATGAGACATGATATACACTTTTGCTGTGGATAATTCAAAGTGGTGGAATTTACCCAAGAAATCTCTGTTACTATTCTTCACACTGGCTTAGGCAAGCAAGGAAATTTAGGATAAATGCTAGAAGTAAGTAAGTGCTGTATTAGTGCAAATTTCAGTTTTCCAAGTGATAAGTGTGACAACTGATGAATCTTTTTCTCTTTGAATATGGCTGTGTGCCAGTGGAAAACTTAGATAAATTAAATGTTGTTTCGGATCTATTACTGTTGGCCATTGTACACGCTACAGTAACTTCTTAATTGATCACGTGATAGAAACATTGGGCTATCATATGCCTGAATTTTCTAGTCATCTGTTATACATAAATAAGATGTAAGCCATATACATCAAAAGAAAATAAAACATCGTAATGGCTTGGAGCTGTTTGCATTATGGAAGACAAATGACACTGAGCCACAACTCATTAGAAACTGCCCTCAGGTCTCCTAGAAATGGTAGAAGAATTGGATTTGGATTTGCTTTAGAATAAGTTTTTTTTTACTGTCCTTTTCATGTATACTGATACAGCTCTGTATTATAGATGTAAAAATCAAGTCTATGTTGAGTTATTATTGAACAAATGAACAAATGAATTCTCGAGTGATACTTTGAGTAACAATGGGGTAACATGTAACCAGTTTTTATTTAGATTTCTTTTGGCAAGTTTTGATGTGTGCTCATTAAGGTGAACTGTGTCACCGCTGGGAATAAAATATTTTCAACACCCAGTATAAGCACTGTGGACAGTTTTGTATGAGAGACTTTCAACATTGACGAGTGGCTTCATATTCACTTTACATAAGATTGTAACAGCTTTTAGAGAGGACTAAAATTAGGTCTAGCATTTGCTTATAATTTCTACTTGGGTTGTATAATTATCCATTGGCACAAATGTTTATTTGCAACCTTCCAACATTTTCTGGTGTCTGGAAGGTTTTAGCTTTTTAGATGATAAAGCAAGACACAATCAAAAGGAGGAATCAGTTTATGTTAATTCACCTGGCATGAGCATTTTGTCCAGTTCAATTTCAGGTGTGCCTGCACCCTTTTGAAAAATATACAACCTTACATAGAACAAAAGGATCTCTGCAGAAGGCCACCCGTTTTCATATTATGCCATACAATGCCACATTAATGGGGTGATACCAGTGAAAGTCATTGCTTTATACTGTTGATTTTAAGAGAACAGGAACTCGCTGGTGTTCTTGGTAAAGTATGCATCAACTTTCTGACAGCTTTTTTTTCTATTTATTCATTCATGGGACGTGAGTGTCACTGGCAAGACCAGCATTCATTGCCCAACCCTAATTGCCCTTGAGAAGGTGGTGGTGAGCTGCCTTCTTGAACCGCTGCAGTCCATGTAGTTAGGTACACCTACAGTGCTGTTAGGGTGGGAGTTCCAGGATTTTGACCCAGCGACAGTGAAGAAGCAGCAATATAGTTCCAAGTGAGGGTGATGTGTGACTTGGAGGGAAACTTGCACGTGGTGGTGTTTCCATGCCCTTGTCCTTCCAGCTGGTAGAGGTCATGGATTTGGAAGGTATTGTTGAAGAAGCCTTGGAGAATTGCTGTAGGTGCCGCTTCCAGATAGTACATACTGCAGCTACAGTGCACCAATGGTGGAAGGAGTGATTAAGGTTGTGGTGGGGTGCCCATCAAGTGGACTGCTTTGTCCTGGATCGTGTCAAGCTTCTTGTGTGCTGTTGAAGCTGCACTCATCCAGGCAAGTTGAGAGTATTCCATCACTCTCCTGACTTGTGCCTTGTAGATGATTGTCAGACTTTGGTGAGTCACTGAGATGAATTACTCACTGCAGAATTTCCAGCCTCTAACCTGCTCTTGTAGCCACAGTATTCATGTGGCTGGTCAGTTAAGTTTCCAATCAGTGGTAACTGCAGGATGTTGATCGTGGGGGATTCAGCAATGGTAATGCCATTGAATGTCAAGGGGAGATGGTTAGAATCTCTCTTGTTTGGGATAGTCATTTCCTGGCACTTGTGTGGCGCAAATGTTATTTGCTACTTATCAGCCCAAGCCTGGATATTGTCCAGGTCTTGTTGCATTTCTACACGGACTGCTTCAGTATCTGAGGAGTCACGAATGCTGAACATTGTGCAATCATCTGCAAACATCCCCGCCTCTGACCTTATGATTGAAGGAAGGTCATTGATGAAGCAACTGAAGATGGTGGGCCTAGGACACTGCCCTGAGGAACTCCTGCAGCAATGTCCTGGAGCTGAGATGATTGACCTCACACAACCTCAGCCATTTTTCTTTGTGTTAAGTATAGATTAGATTAGAGATACAGCACTGAAACAGGCCCTTCGGCCCACCGAGTCTGTGCCGAACATCAACCACCCATTTATACTAATCCTACACTAATCCCATATTGCTACCAAACATCCCCACCTGTCCCTATATTTCCCTACCACCTACCTACACTAGTGACAATTTATAATGGCCAATTTACCTATCAACCTGCAAGTCTTTTGGCTTGTGGGAGGAAACCGGAGCACCCGGAGAAAACCCACGCAGACACAGGGAGAACTTGCAAACTCCACACAGGCAGTACCTGGAATCGAACCCGGGTCCCTGGAGCTGTGAGGCTGCGGTGCTAACCACTGCGCCACTGTGCCGCCCTTATGACTGCAACCAGCGGTGAGTTTTCCCCCGATTCCCATTGACTCCAGTTTTACGAGGGCTGCTTGATACTATACTTGGTCAAATGCTGCCTTGATGTCAAGGGCCATCATCCTCACCTCACCTCTTGAGTTCAGCTCTTTTTTCCATGTTTGAACCAAGGCTGTAATGATGTCAGGAGCTGAGTGACCCTGGTGGAACCCAAAGTGAGTGTCACTGAGCAGGTTATTGCTAAACAAGTGCCACTTGACAGTACTGTCGCCACACATTCCATCACTTTACTGATGATCAGGAGTAGATGATAGGGAAGTAATTAGCTGGATTGGATTTGTCTTGCTTTTTGTGTACAGGTCATACCTGGGCAATTTTCCACATTGCTGGGTAGATGCCAGTGTTGTAGCTGTACTGGAATAGCTTGGCTAAGAGCGTGGCAAGTTCTGGAGCACAAGTCTTCAGTACTATTGCCGGAATATTGTCAGGACCCATAGCCTTTGCAGTGACCAGTGCCTTCAGTCATTTCTTGATATTACATGGAGTGAATCAAATTGGCTGAAGACTGGCGTCTGTGATGCTGGGGACTTCAGGAGGAGGTTGAGATGGATCATCCACTGGGCACTTCTGGCTGAAAATTGTTGCAAATGCTTCAGCCTTATCTTTTGCACTGATGTGCTGGGCTCTCCCATCAAATAGGATGGGGATATTTGTGTAGCCAGCTCCTCCAGTTAGTTGTTTAATTGTCCACCACCATTCACGACTGGATGTGGTAGGACTGCAGAGCTTAGATCTGATCCGTTGGTTGTGGGATCGCTTAGCTCTGTCTATGGCCTGCTGCTTCCGCAGTTTGGCATGCAATAGTCCAGTGTTGTAGATTCACCAGGTTGAATCCTCATTTTGAGGTATGCCTGGTGCTGCTCCTGGCATGCCCTCTTTATTGAACCAGGGTTGATCCCCCAGTTTGGTAATGGTAGAATGGGCCATGAGGTTACAGATTGTGGTTAAGTACAATTCTGCTGCTGATGACCCACAGCGCCTCATAGATGCCCAGTTTTGCGTTGCTAGATCTGTTTGAAATCTATCCCATTTAGCACGACAGTAGTGCCACACAGCACGATGGAGGGTATCCTCAATGTGAGAATGGGACTTCGTCTCAACAAGGATTGTGCAGTGGTCACTCCTACCAGTACTGTCATGGACAGATGCATCTGCGACAGGCAGATTGGTGAGGACGAGGTCAAGTATGTTTTTCCCTCTTGTTGGTTCCCTCGCCACCTGCTGCAGACCCAGTCTAGCAGCTATGTCTTCTGGGCCTCGGCCAGCTATGGTGCTCCCACGCAACTTTTGGTGATGGACATTGAATTCCCCCAACCAGATTACATTTTGCACCTTTGCCACCCTCAGTGCTTCCTCCAAGTGGTGTTCAGCATGGAGGAGTACTGATTCATCAGCTGAGGGTGCTGGGGGATGGGGGTGGTGGTGGTTGGTGGGGTGGGTAGGTAGTAATCAGTAGGAGGTTTCCTTGCCCATCTTTGACCTGATGCCATGAGATGTCATGGGGTCCGGAGTCAATGTTGAGGACACCCAGGGCAACTCCCTCCTGACAGTATACCACTGTGCCACCACCTGTGCTGAGTCTGTCCTACTGATGGGACAGGACATACCTGGGGATGGTGATGGCGGTGTCTGGGACATTGTCTGTAAGGTATGATTCCGTGACTATGACTATGTCAGGCTGTTGCTTGATTAGTCTGTGGGACAGCTCTCCCAACTTTGGCACAAATCCCCAGATGTTAGTAAGGAGGACTTTGCAGGGTTGACAGGGCAAGATTTGCTGCTGTCGTTTGCAGTGCCCAGGTCGATGCCAGATGGACCATCCGATTTCATTCCTTATCCTTGCTAGGCTATTTCAGAGAGCGTTTAAGTGTCAACCACATATTGCTGTGGGTCTGGAGTCATATGTAGACCAGGTAAGGACAGCAGTTTTCCTTCCCTAATGGACATTTGCGAGCCAGATGGGTTTTTACGACAATCGACAATGGTTTCATGGTCATCATTAGACTAGCTTTTAATTCCAGATTTATTAATTGAGTTCAAATTCCACCTTCTGCCGTGATTTGAACCCATGTCCCCAGGGCAATACCCTGAGTTTCTGGGTTACTGGTCCAGTGACAATACCACTACGCCACCTCCTTTATAACTCAGCCAGCTTGGTCAGTAGTGGCGCTACCAAGCCATCCAGTTTTATTCTTCTTTGACTTTTCTGCAGTGTTTTGATACAACTGAGTGGTTGCTCGGCCATTTCAGAGGACAGCCACATTTCTGTGGGTCTGGAGTAATGTATAGGCCAGACCAGATAAGGACAGCAGATTTCCTTCCTTGAAGGACATTAGAGAACCAGATGGGTTTGTAACGACAATGAGGCACAAAATATTACGACAAAACTTACTGGGAGAGAATATAATTCAGAAAGCAGGTGGTTAAGAGGGAACCTCATTGAAGTCTATCTGTATGGCAGTGTAATGGTTATGGTACTGGACAAGCATCCTCGAGGTTGAGTTCAAATATGAATTTAATAAGTCTGGCAACTTGTGGCCCAACTGGTGCTGTAATGTGTTTCAGGAACTTGACCTCATCAGGCCTACACACGACTTCGATCTTATGCTACATGTTTTCCTATCAAGTCTCTCAATTGTAAAAATAAAACAGAAGGCCTACTACACCCTTCTTAAGACTTCGGGGGATGAACAATCAATGTAAAGTTGAGAGAATCACCCACATCCCAAGAATAAACAAATTATTAAATAGTGCCATAGTTTGTCACTGAGCCCCACAAAGCCTTATTACTAAACCAAAATGATAATTTCTCATCCCTCCTAAATATCTTTAACTGATGACTGCGTTCATAATCATTTGCATAAAATACATAGGGGGTGATTTTTGCCAAATATTTTAGGTGCAAAATGGGTAAAGAGGTGCTCAAGATTGAGGTCTTATGCTGAAAAGCCAGTTTAGCCAACATTGAGCTTGAGACACCATCTTGGTAAAGGAGTTGCAGCCAGTGTTCGGAACAGTCACCTGGAAGCTGATTGCTACTTAAATGCCTTCTAACACTCATTAAAGTGGCTGCGTGGTATTTTGGTGGCTGGAGTTCAACTGGTGATCCCTCCTTACAGCAACTAGCATTTTGGGAATAAACAGAGTGTTGCTGTTGATTTCAAACATGACTTAAAGGGATACTCACCATTTCATGGTTACATTCTGCTGGACTATGAAGAGGATCTCTGAAGCACATTGGAAGACTTTCCGGGACACTTTGTTAAGATTTCAACACTCGAACTACATTTATTCCAGAAGTTTTTGAGGACTTCACCTAAAAGGAGTAAATGCTGTGCTACTCCACCTTATTGGGCATCTTACAAGACCACCAGAACACCAGGTGAACTGAGTGCTTGATCAAAGGCATATTGCTGAGGGTCTGCCTTGGTCTGGACGAGGAATGAGAGGAGGCTTTGAGGCCAACCAGAGCTGCACCAGCTGCTGCAGGAGAGATGGACAGGAGAGTGAGGTGGCATCCTTAGCCGCTGCACGTAAAGAACATTCGTCCTGCACAAGACCTCCTCCACCAGGACTTCAGTGGCACATCTGAGAACCTGTACACCCTCTCCCTTGGTCCCTGGGCCATCCTGCAATGTGTTGTTGTATGCCAGCCACAGCAATCCACCCTTCAGGGGAAGTGGGTGCAAGGAGCCCACATATTCTGCTCTTCGAAAATTATGTCTAATCAGTATTTGAATGCTAATCCTGCAGGTGTATATTTAGCACCTCCGGGAATGTTCAAATTACAGTAATCAGTAATTAAAACTAAGATTCTGTGTTAGATCCGGACGTTCAAACGGGCTAGTCTTATTAGCACTGTACCTATTTAGTGCCTGTTTTTACCCTTTGGCCAAAACAACACCCATAGATTTTCCGCTTTGGGTGCAATTTCCATTTACATACATTTACACATTGCGCTGGTTCATGGCAGCTTTTATGTTCTGCAATCAGGCAAGAATGTAGAACATAATTTATTATTTCTTTAAATTTTACTTTGCAAAATATTCCTTGATATATCTAAAAGTGGTAACTTGGTGCATTTTGATTAATACAGCTGAAAAATGGATTGATCACAAGAAGTGTTTTAATCAGTACCGAGTCCACCACTTGTGATTAACCTGATTTTAAATAACTGAAAATGACTTTGAAAATTATACTGAACCATTTGCTAGTTATATTGGTGTACAGTAATGGGTTTCTTAGTATTTTTAAAAATTACATTCAAAAGCTTTTAAAACGTGCCTGTTAGTGTCCTTGTGCTCAAAAGAACCAGCTTAATTTTAAGAACCTCCTCCAATTCCTGCAAACGAGCACAATTAGCAGAAACTCTCAATGATGATTAATTCGATCTGGGGCATGGTCAGTTTTGTGGGTGGAGTTGGTTTCCTGAATGATGCTTTTTAAACTAGTGCAAAAGATCACAGAAATTCAATTTGAGCTGAAATTAACTTTGCTAAAATTTCCGTGATATTTTCTGCTGGTTTCACCAATTTCGGGTGAATTGCACCAACAAAGCCAATGAACCTAGCAAAAGCTCCAGGCCAATATATTTATAGTTTTATTTTTTAAATGGTGCTTGCATCCCCAGCCATTATCTTTCCACTTTACTTTTGCCAGTGACTAAGCAGCCTGCTCATTCATGGATGCTTGCTAATAATAAACAACACTGTCTGCAGAAGATATGTTTTCCTGAGGTGAAATGTTCATGCTGCACTTCATCTAATGACTCAACTGGAAATTGACCAACTCTTTTGACTAAAGCAAATGGTCACAGATACTGGAAGTCCAGAAACTCAAAACTTGTTCTTTTGGAGTCAAACCCTTTAACGTTTGAGTTGGCGGGCAGCCTCAGAACATGCAAATCAATCTAACTGATTTGATTTAGTGCCAAATATCAAAACCTATCATGCAAGAATAGTTATCTGTGAATAAGAGATGTTATGGCTGCATTTCAAGGTAGTTAAATAAGTTTCAGACAAAAAATTAGCTAGTAGCGTTTTGGAGCAACTTGAAAGGAAATGCTAGTTATAGTTTAAACTAGGATATCTGTGTTATTCATGGGACATTAGCGTCTCTGTGACAGATTGCAAAGCTTGGAGCAGTTTAGCTGATTGTGGCTCAAGGTGAATCTTGAATGAAAATATACTCTGAATATTGTTTTGTTGGTTTATTAGTTATTAGATACTGCCTTGTGGGCATCTCAGGAGAGAACAAGGCTAAGGGAGTAAACCCTGACAGTAAATCCGGAGCAGAACCCCTAAAGCGGTCATGTGTCACCTTTGGCATGTTTCCGGCAGTTCCTGCAGCCATCCCGGTGCCAAACGTCGTGCTCTGCACTCCTTTGGACCCCACTAGGATGGCCGAGAGGGGGGTTTTGACGCTTAGGCAACTCAAAACCTCCATACATCCGCCCAGGCATGCGCCATGGAGAGCTCACTCCATAGTCGCCTCACAGCAACCAAAACAACACGGAAGGCAGCAGTTACGGGTTATAAGTCCAGCTTAATTGGCAAAGAGATTGGGCGCCACAGGTTGCCTTTGTCGGTGGGAGAGATCATCGCATCTCACTGGACAGCTACCGCCTGCCTCAAACTGGGCAGCCCCTGGTCAGAAAGGTTCTGTCCTGCCACAGTCCACCTGCTTCAATGGGTGCTTGGAACTCAGGGTCATTGCCCGATAAGTGGGTTTCTGCCAGGTGCTCCCACAGCCAAAGACTTGCAGGTTGATAGTTAAATTGGCCATTATAAATTGCCCCTAGTGTAGGTGGGTGGTAGGAGAATGGTGGGGATGTGGTGGGGAATATGGGATTAATGTAGGATTAGTAAAATGGGTGGTTGTTGGTCAGCACAGACTCGGTGGGCCGAAGGGCCTGTTTCAGTGCTGTATCTCTCTATGACTCTATGACTCTAAATGGACTGTAACACCGCACCAAACAGCACGACAAAAAAGGAAAGAAGATACCAGCCCTTCGTTTTGCAAGCTGGAACATCAGAACTATGCGTCCTGGCCTGTCGGAAGACCTTACACAAATCAATGACTCTCGGAAGAGCGCCATCATTAACAACGAGCTCAGTAGACTCAATATGGACATTGCAGCACTTCAGGAGACATGCCTCCCAGCGAGCGGATATCTAAGAAAGCAAGACTACACCTTCTACTGGCAGGGTAGGGATCCTGAAGAACCAAGACAGCATGGAGTGGGCTTCGCCATCAGAAACTCTTTTCTCAGCATGATAGAGCCACCTTCAAATGATTCAGAGCGCATACTGTCCATCCAACTGCTCACCGCCTCTGGTCCAGTACACCTACTCAGCTTCTATGCTCTGACACTCTGCTCCACACCTGAAGTTAAAGACCAGTTCTACAAGGAACTCCATAACATCATTAGTAGCATTCCTAATACCAAACATTTGTTCCTGCTGGGGGACTTTAACGCCAGGGTTGGGGCCGACCATGACTCATGGCCCTCTTGCCTTGGGCACTATGGCATAGGAAGGATGAATGAGAATGGACAGAGACTGCTGGAGTTGTGTACCTATCACAACCTCTGCATCACCAACTCGTTCTTTCATACTAAGCCCTGTCACCAGGTTTCATGGAGGCACCCAAGATCACGTCGTTGGCACCAGCTGGACCTCATCGTCACAAGGCGAGCCTCTATAAACAGTGTCCAAATCACACGCAGCTTCAACAGTGCAGACTATGTCACCGACCACTCCATGGTGTGCAGAAAAGTTAGACTCAAACCAAAGAAGCTGCATCACTCCAAGCAGAAGGGCTGCCTGCGCATCAACACTAACAGAATTTCTCATCCACAGCTGTTACATAAGTTTCTAAATTCACTTGAAAAAGCCCTTCAAAACACTCCTGCAGGGCTTGCAGAGACCAAGTGGGCCCACATCAGGGACGCCATCTATGACTCACCAATGACCACCTTTGGCAAATGTGAGAAGCAGAATGCTGACTGGTTTCAATCTCACTTTGAAGAGCTGGAACCTGTCATAGCCACTAAGCGCACTGCACTGTTGAATTACAAGAAAGCCCACAGTGAGTTAACATCCTTAGCACTTAAAGTAGCCAGAAACGCTGCACAAAGAACAGCCAGGCGCTGTGCAAATGACTACTGGCAACACCTATGCAGTCATATTCAGCTGGCCTCTGACACCGGAAACATCAGAGGAATGTATGATGGCATTAAGAGAGCTTTTGGGCCAACCATCAAGAAGATCGCCCCCCTCAAGTCTAAATCAGGTGACACGATCACTGACCAACGCAAGCAAATGGACCGCTGGGTGGAGCACTCCCTAGAACTGTACTCCAGGGAAAATGTTGTCACTGAGACCGCCCTCAATGCAGCCCAGTCTCTGCCAGTCATGGATGAGCTGGACGAAGAGCCAACAAAATCGGAACTCAGTGATGCCATTGATTCTCTAGCCAGTGGAAAAGCCCCTGGAAAGGACGGCATTACCCCTGACATAGTCAAGACTGCCAAGCCTGCTATACACTCAGCACTCCATGAACTGCTTTGCCTGTGCTGGGATGAGGGAGTAGTACCACAGGACATGCGCGATGCCAATATCATCACCATCTGTAAGAACAAGGGTGACCGCGGTGACTGCAACAACTACCGTGGAATCTCCCTGCTCAGCATAGTGGGGAAAGTTTTCGCTCGAGTTGTTTTAAACAGATTCCAGAAGCTGGCTGAGCATGTCTACCCTGAGGCACAGTGCGGCTTTCGAGCAGAGAGATCCACCATTGACATGCTGATCTCCCTTTGCCAGCTACAGGAGAAATGCCGCGAACAACAGATGCCCCTCTACGTTGCTTTCATAGATCTCACCAAAGCCTTTGACCTCATCAGCAGAAGTGCTCTCTTCAGACTACTAGCAAAGATCGGATGTCCACCAAAGCTACTAAGTATCATCACCTCATTCCATGACAATATGAAAGGCACAATTCAGCATCGTGGTGCCTCATCAGACCCCTTTCCTATCCTGAGTGGCATGAAACAGGGCTGTGTTCTTGCACCTACACTGTTTGGGATCTTCTCACTGCTGCTCTCACATATGTTCGAGTCTTCAGAAGAAGGAATTTTCCTCCACACAAGATCAGATGGCAGGTTGTTCAGCCTTGCCTGTCTTAGAGCGAAGACCAAAGTACAGAAGATCCTCATCAGGGAACTCCTCTTTGCTGACGATGCTGCATTAACATCCCACACAGAAGATTGTCTGCAGAGACTCATCGACAGGTTTGCAGCTGCCTGCAACGAATTTCGCCTATCAACCTCAAGAAAACGAACATCATGGGACAGGACGTCAGAAATGCTCCATCCATCAGCGGAGCATCGGTGACCACACTCTGGAAGTGGTTCAAGAGTTCACTGACCTAGGCTCAACTGTCACCTGTAACCTGTCTCTCAATGCAGAAATCAACAAGCGCGTGGGAAAGGCGTCCGCTGCTATGTCCAGACTGGCCAAGAGGGTGTGGGAAAATGGCGCACTGACACGGAACACAAAAGTATGAGTGTATCAAGCCTGTGTCATCAGTACCTTGCTCTACGGCAGCGAGGCCTGGACAACGTATGTCAGCCAAGAGCGACGTCTCAACTCATTCCACCTTCGCTGCCTCCAGAGAATCCTTGGCATCAGGTGGCAGGACCATATCTTCAACGCAGAAGTCATCGAGGCCAACATCCCCATCATATACACCATACTGAGTCAGCGGCGCTTGAGATGGCTTGGCCATGTGAGCTGCATAGAAGACGCAGGATCTCCAAGGACGCATTGTACAGCAAGCTCGTCACTGGTATCAGACCCACCAGCCATCCATGTCTCCGCTTTAAAGATGTCTGCAAACGCGACATCACGTCCTGTGACATTGACCACAAGTCATGGGAGTCAGTTGCCAGTGATCGCCAGAGCTGGCAGACAGCCATAAAGGTGGGGCTAAAGAGTGGCGAGTCGAAGAGACTTAGCAGTTGGCAGGAAAAAAGACAGAAGTGCAAGGGGAGAGCCAACTGTGTAACAGCCCGGACAACCAATTTTATCTGGAAGAGTCTGTCACTCTAGAATTGGCCTTTATAGCCACTCCAGGCGCTGCTTCACAAACCACTGACCACCTCTAGGCGCTTACCCATTGTCTCTCGAGACAAGGAGGCCAAAGAAGAAGAAGTGTAATAATGTGATTCTGTAGGCAGAATTTTTTTGATGATGATGAACTATTTCTGTGTTATGTTGCTTTTCATCTTGTACCATCAGGACAGACATAAGAATGCCAAATTTCAAAGGGAGCAACAATTTATACTGCATGAGAAAAGGGTGCTGATTGGTTGAAAGGTCGACTCTGGTCGAGGTGTTGCCATGGAGAATGCAGCAAAGAACAATTGTCCTCCACGCTTTTGTTTAATTCCAAAAAGGAGCAACACCTGGACATGTTCCTTTTTCCAGCAGAGGACAGGTACTTGGATATATATATATGGTTTCTAGCAAGTGTAAGTGAGCCACATTGTAAGACTGACTGATAATGTTAAATTGGTTGTTCAAATAATTCTTAGCACACCGGTGTTGTTCAGTATGTGTTGTTCAATCGTGGAATCACATCTAACTTTATCACGGGGGATAATGGTTCCCTGATGCATTCTCCATGGCAACACCTCGACCACAAGAGTCGACTTGCCAACCAATCAGCACTCTTTTCTCATGCAGTAGAAATTGTTGCTCCCTTTGAAATTTGACATTCTTGCATCTGTCCTGATGAGTGCAAGACAAAAATCTTTGATAAGCAATACTCAAGTTCTGTATAACCAGTTGACTATTTGTTGTAATGTTGTTTCAATGTGAATCTGCTAGCAATTTCTTAGATAAACACACAGCATTTTGGCTTTTTTTGTTGATTATTTGTTAGACGATTTATAACTTAGGCTCCTTTGGAGTACTGAGGCATGATGGTTATGTTATTGGACTAGTAATCCAGAGGCCTTTACTAATAATCTGGGGACTTTTGTTCAAATCCCACCATGGTGGCTGAGGAATTTGAATTTAGTTAATTAATTAAATAAAATCTGGAATTGAAAGCTAGTATCAGTATTGGTGACGATGAAACTACTGCTTATCGTAAAACCCCATCTGTTCACTGATGTCCTTTCGGGAAGGAATCTGCCACCCTTGCCCGGTCTGACCTATATGTGAATCCAGATTCACAGCAAACAGCCCTCTGAAATGGCCTAGGAAACCATTTGATTGTATAATTAGTGATCAGCAATAAAGGCTGGACTTGCCAGCAATACCCGCAACCCATCAATGAATTAAGAAAAGTATGTGTATATTTAGTATATCAGCACTCAATATTACCCAACAAAACTACTCAGTTTACATTGTTTTCAAAGCTGTGGGTAAGTAAGTGTTAAGACAATCATGACAGCAAGTGAATGACAAAAACAAACTAAAAATAATTTCTATGAGAAAATTAATGAACATGACAGGGTCATTCATACTGTAGATTATGTTAACAACCATTTTCTACCTATTCTAGATGTTTTGCATCTTAATTTAAGACTTGTGCTGTAAAGTGCTTTAATCTGTAAAATTAATGGTATAAAACTGGTTCAATAATAGTGTAACCTAAAATATTTAAATTAGCATGAAGTGTACAAGGAATGAGAACAATGAATAATGTAGAGGATACTTGACAGTGCTGGGTACCTTAGTCATAAGCCTATTTTCAGTCAATTTAGCATTTCATCTCGTAAAATTAAGACATCCATACTATGTAGGAATTTACCATTGTGGAAGGGTGCTACATGCTTTTTGATGCATTCTTGATCTGGTTGTAATGGTGTGTTCAGAATTGAGCTGAGCTGGCTATTATGTGAATTATGAAGTGGCAGGTAACAGAGGATGAATGTATTTGTAGCAAATTTTATAATTACATTGCTGAGACATGGAAAGCAAGCATTAATCAATCTCTGCTGTGCGGAATTTTGCTAGCTGTTATAGTTGGTGTGAGGGAGGTCATATTAAAGTGCTGCTATCATCAGGAATGCATAATTATCATTTAATGTGTGCATGAACTTGAAATTCATATCTGCTGAATGCATATCTCCAGAAGTCATGCTGAACAGTATTGTGGTCAGGTTGCTCCTGAAGTGCTGCATACACTCTAGTCACTGTGACATAAGGGGTCATGCAGGCCCGAGAGACAATGTAGCAGAGAACAATAAGCCTGCTCCTCAGTATAAGAGAAGAGTGCTGTTAGGAACAACTTAATAAGCCACATTATTGATGGTCAAAAAGAAGTGCCTCAAAAGGGACTTAATAAATATATACAAGATACTTTATAGAATAGAGAAAATATGCTTCCAGATATGTCAGGTTCTAAAAGGTCTAAAAGAAAGTACAGGTGCAGACCAAATTTAGGGCAGAAGATGGTGTTATTTCTATATACAGAGGATGATTAAGAACTGGAACGGGTTACCTCAAAGGATGGTCGATTACAAGCCACTGGATTCATTTAAGAAACAATCAGATACTGTATTAGGAAGACAGTACAGTCGGTATTCTGAAAAGATGAAATCAAATGGGCTTGAAGGTCTTTTTTCATTTGAATGTATCTTATGAAATATAACTGTCAATTTGAGAAATAATCCACTGGAAATAAATCATCGATATGCAACCCATGCACGTGAGGAAAAACATTAGTGTGGTAAGGTTTCATTGCACATTCTGTATAACTAACAAGTAATATTAGCCTGAAAATAACTTTAAAATGTGTTATCATATGAGCTCATCACATGTTTATATCTAATTCCTCTCTGCTCATTTTAATGGAGAAATTAACTTCTTTAAAATACGGGTATCAGCAAATTATTTGGCTTGTTCTGTGTGTTGGCTTCTGTGAGTAACACATCGTAGAACAAACAGATTTCTTTTCCTAAGGGTTAATGTTGCTCATTATGTGCTATAATGTGTCCTTATCCTGAATCATGCAGTTGCAATCCCTTTTCAATATGACTGTGTCAAGAAAACACAATATGCCAAATAAGGAATTTTAATTCATCAGTTGGAAACTTACATTAAACTTTTAATGGCAAAAAATTTCCTACAGTTAACTTTAAAAAAAGCTGGCAGCTAAAATGGCCACCACAATTTGCATTTGAGCACCTTACAAATTGCAAGGCCTCCGACAGAAGAACATGTCTGATGAGCCTGTATCCAAAACAATGGCTTGCTCCAGTGATTGAATTAACTAAGATTGTTTTCATTAGCATGACATTCAAGACCATCCTAACAGTGATTTTGAACAAGCAAACCCCTCCAAGTGTAAATATTGGTATCCTGAGATCTGAGGAGGTAGAAACTCTTAATCTTGACTCTCATTAGAGTACACTGAAACAGTCACGTGACCATCTGCCCATCTCTGTGAAAGCTGGGAGTTTTCCTTGGACAAAGACAAATAAGCCAGTGACTGAAATGGTGCAGAAGCAAAAGGGCTGCGTCCCTCTCTCTCTCTCTCCATATAACAGCGCAAGTTTGAAAACCATCTATGACTGTGGACTCTCCAAACCTACAGATTGCTACTGACAGAGACGCTAGGGAAGAGAGCCACCTGCCAGTCTGCCTCCAAGAAAATCCTGAGCCAAGTGGGCCAACCACAAAGTGCACTCCGACCAGCCAGAGACTTTAAGAATACAATTTCAGCTGGAGGATCATGGAATCATCCAACCTCACAGACAGTGTATTAATTTATTATTTATTCTGGATGCTAAGCCAACCACAAATCTACTTCTTACTCCGTAATCTATTTGTGTGTGTGTAATTCTTGTGTGAGTATATGTATGAATGTGTAGCATATTTGTTCTTATTATTTTATTCAGATTGGGTTTAGATTGTTAAGTGTAATAAAGTGTAATATTGGCGCAGTGGTTAGCACTGCAGCCTCACAGCTCCAGGGACCCGAATTCGATTCTGGGTACTGCCTGTGCGGAGTTTGCAAGTTCTCCCTGTGTCTGCATGGGTTTTCGCTGGGTGCTCCGGTTTCCTCCCACATCCAAAAGACTTGTAGGTGATAGGTAAATTGGCCGTTGTAAATTGCCCCTAGTATAGGTAGGTGATAGGGAATATGGGATTACTGTAGGGTTAGTATAAATGGGTGGTTGTTGGTCGGCACAGACTCGGTGGGCCGAAGGGCCTGTTTCAGTGCTGTATCTCTAAATAAATAAAAAAAAATAAACTCACCTCTTTCTTGTTTAAACCCCAAAAAACCTGTCCAATTGGTTCTTTCACTATCACAACAAAGGTAAAGGTAAAATACTCACTGTAGTGGTAAGCACATCCACTGTTTAAAAAGAAATAAACTCTGTTGTGGTCAAATAAGAGGAAGGACAGAGGGGAGCTTGTGACCCCCGCCTCACCTGGCCGTAACAAATGTTAGGCTTTTTTTTTAGTCTTTTTAACATTTTAAAACTAATTTCTTTTCTGATAATGTCTTATTATCCTACATGTGCAAATATGATTCTAAATTTGTAACGCTGAAAATTTCAAACATCAATTATTGAAATATACAAATAAGTTATTTCATCTGCGACTTCTCTCTACAATAATAGTTTTGAAATCAAGTTACCTTGGGAATTAGAGTCCTAATAGCAATTCAGACCAAAACTAGTTAGCTGTTATTTGGGTTGCTTCAAGTATTTAAGACCAATCCAGACTTCAGTATGCTGTTCATACAGTGTTTTTGTAAAGTTGAGCACCATAGCAACAATTTCTGTTTGTCTGCTTAACCAGGAGAGAAAAAAAGTTTGTGTGTGTGTTGTTCAATTTATTTGGGATATTGTCATGTATCTTGTTTCCCTTATGTGGAGGTATTATAGGATATTGGCATACATCCTTTACCTCTTGTACAAGTTGAAGACCGGGAAACACTGATACCCTTAAAGTTGTCCTACCACAGAGGAATAAAAAAAGGCAGAGAATGAACAGCCCAATTCAGTGACAATGTGCAAGCATACGAACAATGATGGACAGGTGAAGACCCTTTGGTCTATCCAACCTGTGCCAGAAAATTATGATACCTTGTGTATCATGATATACACACTCCTCACCCCAAGCAAAACCATGTGATTTTCTGGAGATGCGTAAAACCCACGACAATTTGGAGGGAAATTCTGGGAAATTCTTTTCGGACCCATCTAGGCAATCAAAACTAGTCCAGGAGATCACTTTGGTCCTGAATTCTTTGCATGCCTACCTTTTCTCAGTGATAGTGTTCACTGCATCTGGATTCAGGACCAGCTCTCACTTGAAGGAATCCAGCAAGTCAGTGTCCACCACACGATACAGCAGCTTGTTCCAGAGGTTCCCTATTGTCTGGTAAAAAGACTATGTTCTGACACCTAACCTAGAATTGGCCTTACACAACTTGAAATTATGACCACTGTTCCTTCCTAAACTATTTAATTGGAAAAACTCCTGGAACAAAGGATTGCTGTATATGGATGAGCAGCCAACTGGCAATAAAGAGCAGTGTCAGTGTAGCCTTTTTAAGCCCCAATATAGGACCAGTTGAGGAAGAAATTGGGCTTTTATAAGGTTACCAAAGCAAGTGTGCTGATATGTGATTGATTTCACAATGACCAGGAATTTACTCAGAGCCACTCCCACTCTGTCATGATTTCGCTGGAAGTCTGGCAGAATCCCCACAATAGGCATAATCATGTTGTACATTGTGTACTGTGATTTCAATTATATAAACCCTATGAACAATTAAATGTGAAAAGTGAAATGTGAAAAGAATTAATGCACTGTTAATTCAGTCCCACTACCCAACAGGTCATAGCATATTAGTAAAGTTTCCCACCTACTGGAAAGTAGACAAGTTAAACACTCTCTTTGTCCCCCGGAATAAAGCACACCAAATCAGGTTTCTTCAAACAACAACAAAATTAGCTATTTATTAATAAACTAAGTCTTAAATAATGATGAGATAACTCTAAATGTGAAAAAGAATATTTTAAAACTCCTTATTCTTCCCAACCCTCATGCGCACACACATACATTCAAAATAAACAGTTACCCAGGGGAAAAGGCTTTTTCAGTTTACAACTGTTTCTTAGGAATAATAAAATAATTGGGTTATCATGGTTTGGTAGGATATTTTTGGGTTGGTGAGGTGTCCCAGAGTCAAATAGTCAGATGCCACTTGAAGTCTCTCCAAGCGAGGTTGTTGAACAGTCTAATTTGTCTGCAGCAGGCATCACACAAGTCTTTCAGCAAAGGGTCTAACAACAGGTCTGCTTGGGTTTCAAAGTAGCAGTCTAGCAATAGAAACTTTCTTGAGATTTCAGGATCTCCCAAAACACAAGAGGCAACAGGAATCACTCTTGAGGCAGGGATTTTCAAAGACTGGAGACAATAGGAATCAGCTACCCTTAAAATGCAGGGCTTCCTCTCTGCAAAGCAGTTTTCTTCCACAGAGTGTAGCAACTCCTCTTTTCCTGGGTCTTTTCCTCTCTCCAGTCTGACCACAACCATACCTGAAATGTACGATTTATTTTTCCAAGAGAGGCAAGTCTTCTTTTACAGAGTACATCTTTTCTCTGTTCTGCAAAGCAGGTCCCAGCCAGGTCTCACTGCATGCTGCTGGTCCAGCCCACACCTCTTTCAAAACGCAGAAGTGAAATTAAAACCCACAATCAAGTCATGTGACAGTCATAAATCTTCCTGTTATTTCCCTGTTGAGCTGCTTGGAAACAGGTGTCTTGCAGTCTGTGCACTCAGTTCAAACACCAAGTTTCAGCATTCAATGTCCGCAGAAAATCGTTTTTCTCAGTTTTTAAAATACACAGAATTCTAAGCTTTCAAATCTCTTGTTACAAAAGCAAAAAACACCAGGAATGCTGCCAGCATAAGGCCCGTGAATGCTACATGTTTACACATTTCTATAATGGACCTGTTGGCCTGGGCACTTTTCTGGCACATATTACACATTATTCTTGCCACTACATGTCCCTTTTATGTACACCTGCAGGAAAATCTGTACATGCAAACCTAAGCTGAAAGCCATGACTTCAAATGAGGAGAGCACATTGGAGAATCAGGACCAAGGGCTGAATTTTATGAGGCCTCCAGTGTCAAAGGTCATGGTGGGGGGGTGTGGGGGCTGGAAAATTCTAGCGGGAGAGGTCTGCCACGACCTCCGACGTCAGGAATGGCCCACCCCATTTTACCACCGGCAGCAGCACCTCAGTGCGACCCCCCAGCAGCTTGGTGGCACACCCACTTTTATTTTGGTCATCGATACTTACCTTGCCTGATTATGCATCACCGTGCTCACCGATTCTCAGTTCTGCATTTTTCGTTGAACGGGCGGCTGCCACATGCCGTCCCATTCACGAGTGAGAGGAGCCGGCAGGCCAGCAGAAGAGGCAGCAATTGGAGACAGTGCAGGTAAGTCTCTGTACATCAGGGTCTGCATTCTACATATTGGAAGGGAGGTGGGAGGGGGGATAGTGTTATCAGGGGCACAACTCTGCATATTGGAAGGGAAGTGGGAGGGGGATGTTATTACAGGGGTCTACACACTGCATATTGGGAGGGAGGTGGGAGGGGGGATGTTATTACAGGGGTCTGCACTCTGCATATTGGAAGGGAGGTGGGAGGGGGGGGATGTTATTACAGGGGTCTGCACTCTGCATATTAGAAGGGAGGGGGGATGTTATTACAGGCTGCACATCACTGCAGGCATCGAGGGAGGTTCTGCGTACCCCCTCCGAAAATGGTGGCCACTCTGCACCATTGTGTATGTGGAGGATCAGTGGCACTCCAGTTACCCTGTGCATGGGAAGGGTGTCATTAACGGTAGGTGTGTAAAGATTACCTGGCTGGTGGGGCAATCAATGCAGCTGGTAGAATCTTAACGTGGTCATGCTGTGCCATTCTTATTGGGAGCTAAGACAGGCAATGCCATGCCATGCCACATAGATGATCTATGAAAGCACCTGATTTACCTGTCAACAACAATGCCTGCCGTATTAGAAACCACAGAAAAAGCGAAGGACACAGCTTTATTTGACATGTGGAGATGGAATTGGCTCATCCTACATGGTCTGATCCGCTTCTCCTGAGGATCCATATGCGCCACAGGCTGAACCAACAGGCAGGTGCAGACCACATAGCGCCCCCGGTTGTGGGCAGCAGCCCCCAAGGGGAGCTCACCACTATAGAATGCCGTACATCTGCAGGTCCCAGATGACATACCAGCACATGTCAGAGCGCCAGTGTCAGAGGCGACTGCAGATGTCGAGAGAAGGATGGTGATACATCTCTGTGCCCTACTGTACGATGACCTGAAGCTCATGGGATTCGGTGGACATCCTATGCCTGTGGCTCTCATAGTGACAGCGGCTCTTAACCTTTGCACCTATGCATCATTCCAGGGGCCCACCGAGACCTTTGTGGGGTCACACAGTTAGCAGTGCACTGCTGCATCAGGGAGGTCACCGATACCCTATACCAGAAGGTCAGTGAGTATCTCAGGACGGACCCTGATAGCCAGGTCCAGAGGGCCATCGGTTTCAACACCATTGCCAGATAATCAAAGATGCAAGGGGTCGTAGACTGCCCCCATGTGGCCATCAGGGCTCCCGCCATGCTACCAACTGCAGATGTTGGCATTAAGGATCCCTCTCACGGTACAGCTGGTATTAGATCACCAGAGACACTTCGTGCAAATCTCTGCCTGCTTCTCAGGCAGCTGCAATGGCGCCTTCATCCTGCGCCAGTCCCAGCTGACACTGCTGTTCACTGAACTGCCTCAGATGGAGGGGTTGTTTCCTGGGATACGCCTTGCAGACATGGCTCCTGACACCAGTGAGAGACCCCACCACTGCTGTAGAGGAGAGATACAATGCCAGACATGGAGCTACAAGAGCCACCATTGAGAAGGCAATGGGCCTGCTTAAAATGCCCTCTCAATGCCTGGATGGATCGGATGGTGCTCTGTACCAAGAGCCGCAAAGGGCAGCTCCTTTCTTTGCTGCTCACTGTGCTCTGCACAAGTACGCACCCAATAGGGGGCAGGCCTGGCATGATGAGGAGAGACGTCAGCAGGATTCCTCCTCAGACTCTGAGTACGCTGAGGATTTACAACATCAAAGGCGCATGGGAGGGCAGGCAGTGAGCTAGGGATGCATGGTAGTAACTTATCAAAGGCTCTCTGCTCCATAGGAACCAACATGTAGCCTGCAAGCTACACAGCACTCTCACTCACCTGCTGTGCAGGAGTCCACAACTGCAACATCTTTGTCTAAACCATTAGAGGCAGCAGCTGACTGAGCCATTATCCATGTCACTACATCGTGGAAATGCACATGAGTAATGCGGCATGGCAAAGATATTATTGCTGAAAGGCCAATGATGAAAAGGGATAAGACATGAGCGGTAAATGCTGATACATATCATTCACACAGAAAAAAGGACACATATTAGTGAAGAACATGTAGTGAAATACATATTTACATTGCAGTGACACCATTGCATTCCCATTTGTGTCAGTGTGTTTTCTTTAAATGCTTGCGAGTGCCCCTTCTTGGTGCAACCTCAGCACCAGCAACCTAACTGGAGGAAGGCTGCTGATCTGATTGCCCTTTGGCTGTGGATGACATCGGTGGTCGTCCTATGCGCGCACGAGGCCTGGAGGGGCTCGGCCGGCTGGGGGAGTCCTGCGTCATCGCAGAACTCTCCTCAGCTGTCGCCGCTACTGGAACTTGGTTCACAGGCAGAGGGGTGGAGAGGCCGGTGCCACATTGGGATCACCATGCCGGCTCACCTGCTCCATCTCAGGGTTCATTGGAACCCCTCCGCTCTCCCGGGAAGGACCAGGGGCAGGGCTAGTCTGCAAGCTCCTGGTCCCTCTCTTGCCTAGCCGTGGCCGTGGCAAGGGATTGCAGATCAGCGCCGCATTAATTGATTCTGGCTCACCAAGAGGGCCTCCGTCACCTCATTGGATGACTCCAGGCGCTCATATGCCTGGGACATGGCAGCTATCATGGCGTGGATGGACTCTCCCACTGTCCGCTCAAGGCTGTGCACGGCCTGTGGCATCTCCACCACATGTTGCCAGGACTTCTGCATCAGCTCCAGCATGCCCTGTACTGTAGACAGCAGAGGTTCATCAGTAGCCTGGGGCTCAGCATGGGCCTGGACACCCACAGCCCTCCAACTGTTGGTGGCCTCGGCTGACTCAGCCTCAGTCAGCTCCTCGGGCGCATGTGCAGTGCTCTCACCAGCTTGTGACTCTAAGGCCGAACAGTTACTCTCCGACGTGGCTATATCTGCTCTGGTGGAAGGTGCGTTAGTGTCCTGGGACACTGGGTCCTCGAAAGAGTAACTGTTCCTCCGAGGTGTGGGAGGGGTCCTGCACGGCTGGGGTCGTCTGCGAGCGTCCAGCTAAAAGACACAATAAGAAGAGCACACTATCAGTCCTGATGTAGCTCATTTCACAATTACAACAGCATTGTATCACAGAACTGCAATTCCACATTGATCAGTGTTCATATTTATCGGAAGTATGTTCACCGTGGACCCCAACGTCTACTTCAGGTCAACTCGGCGGCTGCTATCTCAAGGGCTTCTTCCTCAGCATCTGTCAGCTGTCTAATGTCAGCAGCACCTCTACCAGTTCGGGCAGCTTCCCTGGCATTGTGAGCCTTCTTCGCCTGTGGGAGCAAGGAGGCAGATGGTACGGATGGCATTTCATCAGCACGACACATGTCATAATGGTGGAGATGCCCGGTGCGCACTACTGAGTGAGCCACTTATGTAAGTGCCATTCTCTGAGCAGCAGACAAGGATAAGTTCTATCATACATTTCTCCATTCATGTCACATCTTTCCTCCCTGCCCAACCTCCCTTTCATCAGTATGGCAGTGGCACACATGTGCCACATGACCTGCTGCGAACTGCAAATGTGCCACTCTGTGTGGGCGCACTCAGTTTGAGTGGAGCCCTGATGTAAAGTTGCACTTGCTTTTGCAGTTCGCAGCAGGTCATTCATCCTTTTCCGACACTACACCCAGTCACGTCGGATGGCCCCACAGCTACTGACCTCCTCTGCCACCTCAAGCCAGGCTGCCTTGGTCTGGCAGGAGGACCATCGCCATCATGTTAATGAGCACCTGTGCAAAATATCGCGGGGGCTCTGTGACGATGGCGCCGCGCGAGTGGGCAGCTGAGATTGGAGTGTGCTGCTGCAATTTGCGATGCGGTCAGAAAACTCAACCCTATGTGATCAAAAGGAGGCTGAGTGACTGCCCACTGATGAGTCCCAACCAAGCATCTCAGCACAATGCATTACCCACTTCTGCAGTTGCACACCAGCACAGATGTTACTAATCTTGGGTGAGAAGGCTAGTTAGATTTAGGAGGATGCACTTACTAATTCACATTCAATGAGTGACTAGGAGCATGTGAGGGTGGACATTCCACAGATGTCACCTGCTGGCCAGGGGGAAGACTTCTTTAGCCACTGAGCCCATTTTCCTATTTTATTTGGAACCTACAAGACCTGTCCACAAATGCAGCTTGGCAGCTCAACATCAGCACCTTATAGAATCATTCGAAAGTTTGTCAAACATTTGTACGGTTTGGGTGAGTATGGAGGACTCCACAATTCACATATGTGCAGTGCTGTCTGACGGAGCTGTAGATCACCATAAAGAACAAGGCCACTCTAGGGTCCTCTGTCATCGAGCCTATCTTGGCTGAGGTCATAACCTTCTATCATGAATGCTTTGATTAGGACAAAGTAAACCATGAGCTACAGCTATCCACCTTGTCTGGATTCACCATGTTTAAGAATGAGATAACGCTGAGCTTCAACAGCTTTATTGTGGCTTAGATGTCTGCTTCTACGCCAATCAGTGGTCATGGTGAGTGCCCAGGGCAGTATCATGTCAATGTTTCTCAGAGCAGCACAACATCTATAATACCGAATTACTCCACTGAAATAGCTCCAGATATGTTATACATAGCATACAGGCCAAGTCAGTGACTGCATCAATATCCAGCCTGTCCTTTGTTGGAAGGCCTTCCATTGACTTTCAAACCAAGGAACACACGGTTAGAAAATACATACCATGCACTCTCACAAACTGCACTCAAGACACCTGCATCACACCATGGTAAATAAAATTTGATATCATTAAAACAATAATGTGTTTTAAGACTTTGAGGCGAATTTTAACATGCAGGAGCACATGGATTTGGAGAAATTGATAGTGCATCGGGAAACCAGTTCCAACCTGCCAACTTTGGCATTTAGCTGCAGCATATTAGGCTGCGTGCGAGCAACCCCCTTGAAGAGGGGGTGGTGGTTGCCAATTTCAGTAATTTAATCATTTAATTCAAGATATTAACACGGCTTTTGGAATTTAATGGTGAGTGCACGAGTTTCCCAGGCTTCCTGGAACTCACCAGTGAATGCAAGGTGAGAATACGGTGGCATTCGAGGGGGCTGAAGAGATGACAGGGAAAGATGCCAATAGTTCTGAAACTTCGCAGCTGATTTCTTACTAATTGTGTGAAAGGCTTTGTTCAAAGCCTTTGTGCTGAGAAGTTAGTTTCAGAACTTTGGAGGTTTGTATGCCTGATCCGTACTTTGGAGCTGTGATCTATCAGATCAGATGAATGCTGCTCATGCTATTTCACTTTGGACCTCAGATGTGGACCAAGGTGACCAACAGCATCAATAGAAGCAGGAGGAGCAGGAGGTGCACCAGGAAGAGCATCAGGACAGCACCAGCAAGTTTGGTCCTCACAGGCGAGAGGGGATGAAAAGAGAAGCACAGCTAGAATGAGACCATACCCACAACACAGGGTGTACAGACAGAGAATAAGCTTCCTCAATATGTCAGAACATCAGTGTCTTAGGAGGTTCAGGGTGTTGCATCAAGCCGTGGCAAACATTTTGTAGCTTGCTGAAATAAGACCTGCTGCTAAGTTGACCTGGTGGCCACCCTTTAACAGTGGCTGTCAAGGTCACCACCACCCTCAACGTTTTTGTCTCTGACTTCTTCTAGGGCTCTGCCGAAGACATTGGCAGGATCTTGTAATCAGTGGTCCACAAATGTGTAAAACAACCGACTGATGGCTTGTTTGCCAGAGCAGCCAATTATGTCAACTTTGCCAGCGATGATGTCAATCAAAGTTACTGGTGCTCAAGTTTCCAGCTCTCGCTCACATCCCATATGTCATTAACTGCACAAATGGCAATAAAGGCATCCCCATATCACCCAGGAGTATTCATCGACCACAAGAGCTTCCAATCCATCAACATGCAGCTAATGCGCAACCTCAAAAAGATGTTTATGCAAATGTGCAGATTCCCAGGCAACTGACATGATGCTTCCATTCTGTGGTAGTACATCCTGCCTAATCTCTTCACATCTCAAAGCTGACTTACCAGCTGGCTGCTCGGAGATAAAGGATACTTGAAATGTGGCTGATAACACCTGTGGCCAATGCAGCACAGGAGCAATACGATGGAAGCCATACAACAGCCAGATGTGTCGTTGAGCAAGCCATCAGCATGCTGAGGATGTACTTCAGGTGCCTGGACAGATCTGCAAGTATCCTTAAGTATGCCATTGTCTCCAGAATGATTGTGGTGTGCTACGCTCTGCATAGCATTGCACAGCAGTGAGGTTTGGACCTGTAGGAGGAACAAGGCACAGAACCTCTTCACACAATTCCAAAGAGGGCAAGGAGGAGGAGGCAGAACATGATCCAGCCAAAGCACCAGCAGTGATGTACATTACTGCCGGGGATGCTCCCGTTATTGTGTTGTAAGAGCTCTTCTTTTTTTTTAAATATGTTTTTAAGGACTCGTATTTAAACTGTGGAAATGGATTCATTCGGAAGTCTGAAGAAATGCTGGACTTTGCTTTTTTCACTGGGGTCATTGAAAGGATGCTTGACGGTGAAAACAATTACTGGAAGAATTAAGGAGTGCTAAAAACGACCTTTACTGGAGATCACCTGCCTTAAGATAAATAAACAACAGGAACCTTGGATTAAGGGGAGATGTTTACAGAGAAGCCACATGTCAAGGTTTATGGAGGTCAGGAGGTTGACTTTCTGTTTGGGCTTTGGATATTGTTTTCAGTTCTGTAGAGGTGTGAACTGTTTTGAAGACAGTTGAAGATCAGCCTGCCAAGGAAAAAACACTCAACTCATCTCTTTCCTCCTATTGCTGAAAAAACCCTGCCTATTCAATGGGATAACTGAAATCCTTGATGCCACATTTCTCCTGAGCAGCTGGAAAAAATCTGCCAGATTAATTCTCGATGCTACCTGCAAAGAACTGCTCCAGAAAAGATCCCAGTGACTCATCTACATGAACTTGGATGCCAGACCAGAAGGGACAACTGGCATCTTTCCATATCTTCTTTTGTTCTCTTCAAGAATTAGCGAGTATTTGGCCAAAGTATTTTTTTTGCTTTTTTTTTGTAACAGAGCTCTGCAGAGAAATTCTTTATTTTTTTCAGTGTATGTGTGAGCTTGTGTGTGGTGGATTTATAAGAGGAACTTTAATATTTCAATCTGTGTGTTAATGCTTTGCTTCATTACTGGATAAGTCTTGTTTTTATAGTAAACTGGTAATTTTGTTGCTTATTAAAGAAACCTGGTTGGTCATAGAGAGATACAGCACTGAAACAGGCCCTTTGGCCCACTGAGTCTGTGCCGACCATCAACCACCCATTTATACTAATCCTACATTAATCCCATTTTTTCCTCTCATATCCTCACCTTCCCTCAATTCTCCTACCTACACGAGAAGCAATTTTTACAATGGCCAATTTACCTATCAACCCACAAGTCTTTGGCATGTAGGAGGAAACCAGAGCACCCGGAGGAAACCCACACAATCACAGGGAGAACTTGCAAACTCCATACAGGCGGTACCTAGAACCGAACCCAGGTTACTGGAGCTGTGAGGCTGCGGTACTAACCACTGCACCGTATTTTATTCTTGGCTAAAAAGTAGAGTATATGATTGACCATATCAGTAACTGGGTAAACATTTTAAAAATATATGTTGTGACCTGTGGAGAAGTGGGACTATAAAAGTTCACTCCTCCCACCTCGGTCGTAACAATTGCAAGATTCACTTAGGTTCCACCGGTCCACTTATGACACAGCCATTCCCCAACCCCTTTTCCCCAACACAAAGCAATCCTGAAAACATCCAACCATCCCTTTCACAGCCCCCCATTGCTCAGTGCCAATTCTTGTCTAACCATTCATCACAAGTTAAAAGGCCACTTGCCAGGCAACAACCACAAATGGCAACATGGGAAAGTGGTGGAAACAGATATTGTTTATGTGGCTCAAAAATTAAACTGAAACTTACGTTCTGACATTGTGTAAAAAAACCATGTGCATACCCTTGTGCATCTATAAACCTTTACTCTTCCTCTTCCTTGCACTTTTACATAGTGGCTTCAACAGAGGAAGGGCAGCCTGTTCAGATTCCTGCTCTGACTGCTGAGATACTTTGAAACCTGTGCATCTGTACAGGAGCAGACTTGGTCATTGGGACATCAGACAACATGTCGGATACTAACTGAGGGGGGGGGAGGGGGGGGGACCAGGTGAAAACTGGAAGTACTTTGAGCTGAGCCCCACTTCCATGTCTCCTTTTACCATCATCCCTCCCAAGACTCATCCATACATCCCTGATAGCAATGAGCTGGAGAGCACTTTGCTGCACATCAGTGGGGCATTGAACAGCCAAGGCTAGGATTTCATGAATCCTATTTAATGTGACATTCATAGAGTACAAGCTTTTAGTGAGGCCTGCAAGCACTTCTTTGATTGCCATGCTTGATACTCCGTGCAGGCGGTCACTGTTTCCACAGACAAAGACAGTATTGTAAAAGCCTGCGACATCATGGCATTCATGCTTGAGATGGACTCCTTCAATCTCTGTGCAGGTGTGCACAGTGCAGCTGGAAGCCTGCCAGTACATTCTGCATTCTTTGCTGCTGTTCCAGAAGAATCCTCCTCATCAACCGTACCCAACCACCCCCACACCCCCCTACCCCGCCGAGATTCAGCATCTGTATCCAGCTGAGCAGAGCCTGGAGCATCGATATCCAGCAGAGCTTGGAGCATCCTGCAGCCTCCAAAGTGGGCTCTCCACTGCTATCCCTGTCTCAACCATTTTCTCGTGCTCACTTCTGATGTGTGAGCCGCCAGGTGAAAACCCAATTATCCTCCTTACCAGTACTATTGCACTGTAAGTATCTGAGCTGGTGTATGGTTTGCATGAGTCCTGTGACAATGCACACTCAGAGTGAGTGACCTCCTCGAAGGAATTGTCATCATCCTCCTGGACCACCTCGACACTTGAAGGCCCTGTGGGAAATTAAAGACATGAATTAGAACTGTCAAAGGGAGTGTTTTAAATGATCTTTGTGCACTTGATATATTTCACTTGCTGTTGACATCAAGTTAACATGAGACAATGTTGCATGACTTGTGGCTGTCTGATATTTAATTCTGTCACCGGGTAACTTGGAGGCCCCCCTGTCCAACAGCCAAGCATGCCAAGATGCCGCTAATGTCCAGCACCTCCTTCTATGCAGCTATCAGTTGGGAGATGGCTGGAGGGCCACGTCTAGTTTTCTGCTGCTTCCTTGTGCTTGGTGCATTCTTCTACAAGGAAAAAAAAGGCTTGTATTTATACAGGGCTTTTCACAACTTCAGGGCATCACAAAGCACTTTACAGCCATTTTTTAAAAATGTACTCACTGTTGTAATTTAGGAAATCTGGCAGCCAATTTGCAAACAGCAAGCACACACAAATAGCAAATTGATAATGACGAAATTATTTTTTTAATAGCTTTTTTTATTCTTTCTTGAGATGTGAGCATCACTGGCAAGGTCAGCATTTGTTACCAATCCCTAATTGCCCTTGAGAAGGTGGTGATGAGCCAACTTCTTGAACCGCTGCAGTCCATCTAGTGTAGGTACACCCACAGTGCTGTTAGGGAGTTCTAGGTTTCTGACCCAGCAACAGTGAAGGAACAGCAATACAGATCTAAGTCAGGATGATGTGTGACTTGGAGGGGAACTTGCAGGTGTTGGTGTTCCCATGCGTCTGCTGCCCTTGTCCTTTTAGGTGGTAATGGTCAAAGGAGGCTTGGTGAGTTGCTGCAGTGCATCTTGTATATGGTACGCACTGCTGCCACTGTGCGCTGGTGGTGGAAGGAGTGAATATTTAAGGTGATGGATGGGCTGCCGATCAAGTGGGCTGCTTTGTCCTGGATGGTGTCGAGCTTTTTGAGTATTGTTGGAGCTACATTCATCCAAGCAAGTGGAGAGTATTCCATCACACTCCTGACTTGTGCTTGTAGATGGTGGACAGGCTTTGGGGAGTCAGGAGGTGAGTTACTCGCCACAGAAATCCCAGCCTCTGACCTGCTGTTGTAGCCACAGTATTTATATGGCTGGTCCAATTAGGTTTTTGGTCAATGGTAATCCCAGGATGTTGATGGTGGGGGATTCAATGATGGTAATGCTGTTGCATGTCAAGGGGAGATGGTTAGATTCTCTTTTGTTGGAGTGATGTTGATTCAGGGATAAATATTTGTCTGGACAACAGGGATAGCTCCCCTGCTGTTCTTCAAAATTTACATCCATCTGAGAAAGCAGTCGAAACCTCAGTTTACTTCTCATTGAAAGATGGCACCTACGACAATACAGTACTCTCTCCAAACTGCATTGGAGTGTCAGCCTAGATATTTGTGCTCAAGCACTGCCAGCCCTGAAAGTGGGAAGCGACTCCAATTAGGCCAGCAGCGGGATTCGGGGAGGCATATTGCCAGCAGAAGCCAATTAAGTGGCTGTTGCTGGGCTGCTGTCCCAATTAATGATATGGCCCACCCCTAAGAGCTGCCAGCCAAGTCAGGGATGGCAGCTCAACAGCCTCAGCAGTGCCACCACTAGTGGTGGCCAGTGCTGACGCTACAGCTGCAAAGAGAGAGCACCTCAATGGTTGAGTTGCTCTCAAAGAGGGGTTAGAGGTAGCGGGGCCTGCCTATCAGGGGTAGGGGTTGGCTTGGGTGTCACTGAGGGCAGGCGCCCACCCCAAAGTCAGCTGGGACGCTGTCAGGTTCCACTGGGTGGTCTCCTCACCTAGCAGTGGGACCGCCCCCCCCCCCCCCCCACCACCACCAATGTGGGCAAAATGTCCATGGGAGTGGGAAGTGTGCCTTAATTGGCTGCTGAAGTGGCTCAATTGGGTGCCTGGTGGGTAGCCAATCTATCACCTTTCCCAGCTGGCAAAATGGCATGGCGGTAGGAGGATGTCAGGCACCCCCCTGATGCCTTCCCATGCCATTTCACCAGTCTTCCTGCCTCCCAGCCCATTGCCAAAGGCCTGGTAAAATTCTCTGAAATGGACTCAAACCTACAACTCAGAGACGAGAGTGCCACCAAATGAGGCACAGCTAACACAGGAGGAAAAGAAGAGACCCATGAGTAAGCATCATGGCATGCATTGAATGGATGGATGGAGAGCATTTGTTGAGGGTGACTATGAGGGAGAGGCATGACATTGCATAAAGTGTCAGTGGTGGATGGACAGACAGGGATTTGAGGAAGTGGATGGACAGAGAAGGATGGATGCATCTACAAGGTAAGTTGTTCAGAGAAGTGATGTGCTGGAGTAGGCTTAAGAGGGCAGAGTGAGGGGATTGGCGTAATACACACACAGGATGTAATTGAATGTGCTACTGTACTTACCCTGGTTAGGTCATTAAACCGCTTTCGGCATTGAATTCAGGAGCATGGCACCACATTCCTGCTGATGACCTCCTCTGCTACCTCCAGCCAGGCCATCTTGATTTCACTGGTAGGCTTCTTCCTCCCAGCGTCACATCTAGGGAGGTGTCAATAAAGCAAGACTTGGCCTTTGAGCACGTGCACTCTATTGTGTCACTTCCTTGTTTTCTGCTACCAACTCCAGAATACATCAATTTTCATGTTTGCAAGGTTCCATTAAACATAAGAACATAAGAAATTGGAGCAGGAGTAAGCCATTTGATCCCTCATTCCTGCTCCGCCATTCAATAAGATCATGACTGATCTGATTGTGGCCTTAACTCCACCTTCCTGCCTGGAATTGAAATTGATTAGTGCAAGTCATCATCACGTCCGCTCAACCTAATTGGTCAGGAAATCCCGAAATAATTTGTTAATTCAGTGACCGAGCTAAAAAGCCACCAACAGATTCACTGCACTTACTTCTGGGTATCCCACACACAATTGGACCCACAAAGTTAAAATTCAGTCCTTTATTCCAGATGAGAGAGCTTGAGTTAATTGAGGAGAAATGCTATTACATTGATTGTCTTGATGTTGGACTGTATGTGTTGTCTACAATAGTTTTTTAGTTTCTTTGGCCAAGGTGTATACTGATGTTAAATGACTATTGTCCATTAGATATTTCAAGCATTTAAGTCAATACATCACTAATTGTAATCTGCCTTTGGAACCATGCTAAGTGACCAATTTTTATGAAAATACTTGTCAAGGTCATCTTTTACCAGTAGTTACTGCTTCCTGTCTTCTGCAGAGAGTGGATATCCTAGTGGGGTCAAGAAGAACAAAAAATGTGCAATTACATTGCTCAGTGTAGTCTATAGGCCACCAACTAGTGGAAAGGATGAAGAGGAACAAACTTTCAAGGAAATTACAGAGAGATGCAAGAATTATGGAATAGTTATAATGGGGGACTTCAATTATCCAAGTCTCAATTGAGATAGTCGAAATGTAAAAGGCAGAGAGGGGCAAGAGTTCCTGTAGTGTGTTCAGAAAAATTTTCTACAGTATGTTTCCAGTCCAACAAGAGGGGAGGCACTGCTGGACCTGGTTCTTGGGAATGAGGTGGGCCAAGTGGATCAAATATCAGTAGGAGAACATTTATGGGACAGTGATGATTGTATCTCAAGGTTTAGATTGGTTATGGAAAAGGACAAAGAACAATCTAGTATAAGAATAATTAACTGGAGGAAAGCCAACTTCAATTGGGTAAGAATGGATCTGGGCAGAATAAGTTGGAATCAAAGGTTGGCAGGAAAAACAGTAGCTGAACAATGGGCTATCTTCAAAGAAGAAATAGTTTAGGCACAGTCAAGGTGTATTTCCTCAAAGGGGAAAGGTAGGGCAGACAAATCCAGAGCCCCCTGGATTACTAAAGAGATAGAGGTGAAGATGAAGAAGAAAAGATGTGCTTATGACAGATGTCAGGTAGATAATACAATGGAAAACCAGGCTGAATATAGACAGTTCAGAGGGGAAGTATAAAAGCAAATAAGAGAAGCAAAGAGAGAGTATGAAAAGAGATTGGCAGCTAACATAAAAGGGAATCCCAAAGTCTTCTATCGACACATAAATAGTAAAAGGGTGGTAAAAAGTGGATTAGGGCTGATTAGGGACTAAATGGGGATTTTACGCATGGAGGCAGGGGGAATAGCTGAGGTATTAAATGAATATCTGCATCTGTCTTTACCAAGGAAGAAGATGCTACCCAGGCCACAGTGAAAGAGGAAGTAATTAATACATTAGAAGGATTTAAAATTCATAAGGAGGAGGTATTAGATAGGCTGTCTATACTTAAAGTTGATAAAACACCAGGGCCAAATGACATGCATCCAAGGATACTCAGGGAAGTGAGAGTGGCAATTGTAGAAGCACTGGCCATAATTTTCCATTCTTAGACTCAGGGCTGGTGCCGGAGGACTGGAAAATTGTAAATGTTACACCCTTGTTCAAAAAAGGATGTAAAGAAAAGCCCAGCCACTACAGGCCAGTCAGTTTAACTTTGGTGGTGGGGAAACTTCTAGAAACAATAATTCAGGACCAAATTAATAGTCATATGGACAAATGTGGGTTAATTAAGGAAAGCCAGCCTGGATTCGTTAAGGGAAAATAATGCTTATCTAACTTTCTGGAGTTTTTTGAAGAAGTAACAGAGAGGGTTGATGAGGGCAATTCTGTTGATGTGGTGTACATGGACTTCCAAAAGACATTTGATACAGTGCCACACAACAGACTTGTGAGCAAAGTTATAGCTCATGGAATAAAAGGGACAGTAATAACATGGATACGAAATTGGCTGAGTGACAGGAAACAAAGAGCAGTAGTTGTTAAAGGATGTTCTGTGGGCTGGAAGAAGGTTGGTAGTGGAGGTCCCCAGGGGTCAGTGTTGGGACCCTTGCTCTTCCTGATATATATTAATGACCTTGACCTTGGTGTATAGGGCACAATTTCAAAATTTACGGATGGTACAAAACTTGGAGCAATTGTGAAATGTGAGGAGGATAGTGTAGAACTTCAAAAGGACATAGACAAGTTGGTGGAATGGGGGACAAGTGGCAGACGAAGTTCAATGCAGAGAAATGTGAAGTGATTCATTTTGGTAGGAAGAACATGGAGAGACAATATAACATAAAGGGTATAACTCTAAAGGAGGTGCAGGAGCAGAGGGACCTGGGGGTATATGTGCATAAGTCATTGAAGATGGCAGGACAGGTTGAGAGAGCAGTTAATAAAGCATACAGTATCCTAGGCTTTATTAATAGTGACATAGAGTACAAGAACAAGGAGTTTATGTTGAACTTGTATAAGACACCAGTTCGGCCTCAGTTGAAATGTTGCGTCCAGTTGTGAGGGCATTGAAGAGAGTACAGTAAAGATTCACAAGAATGGTTCCATTATGAAGTTATGAATATAAATTGGAGAAGTTGGAACTGTTTTCCTTGGAGAAGAGTAGACTGAGAGGAGGTTTGATCGAGGTATTCAAAATCATGAGGGGTCTGAACAGACTGGATAGAGAAAAGCTGTTCCCACTCATGAAATGATTGAGAATGAGAGGGCACAGATTTAAAGTATTTGGCAAAAGAAGCAAAAACGACATGAGTAAAAACCTTTACATGCAGCGAGTGGTTAAGGATGGAAAGCACTGCCTGAGAGTGTGGTGGAGGCAGGTTTAATCAAGGCTTTCAAAGGGGAGTTAGACTGTTATCTGAAAAGGAAAAATGTGCAGGGTTACGGGGAGAAGGCAGGGAAATGGCATTAGGTGAATTGCTTATTTGGAGAGCTGGTGCGGACACGATGGGCCGAATGGCCTCCTTCTGCACTGGAGCAGTTCTGTGATTCTGTTTGCTTCTTTGGCAAGGCCTCTTGTCGGGTTAAGTTATGCTGGTGTGGGTTTTCTAGGGAGGAAAAGATGAATTGAGCAGCCTTTCAAACAAGCATCTGTGACTTGTGCAATGCACTACAGACGGGGAGATTTGGTACACATTTCCTTCGGTTGCTTAGAAGGGCTTTGTGTCGTCAAAGTTTAAGGCAGCAGGTACCTTGATCAGCACTGACAATCACCTATGTTGTATCACTTATTTTCAACTTTGGCTGCAGGAATGTGTGCACTTGCATGACAACTTTCTTGGGGAATTGTAGTTTTCTTATGACAGTGTCTTCCTGCATGTACAGACAGGTGAATGACACATTCGAAGTAAGGTACCAACAGACTTGTTTGGCATCAATCCTCTGATGATCTCATTCAAAATGTGAAAAAGGAAAATGCCTGAAGAAATACTTAAATTAGCAGCACAGTATGAAATGACCCTGATGCACACAAGTTCAGTTAGCAGATAGAGCACAACTTTAAGATGTTGATTGTACAGATTTGTGCCTAAGTACCAAAGCAGACATACAACGACTGATTTTGGCAGCATCGTACCATTATATAATGAGCAGGTCGTTGCTATATTTATTTAAAGAGCTTACTTTAAGATCCCTAAATAAAATATTACTGAACATCCCTTTTGAAGTGCCCTTTTGAAATGAGTACTGAATATCTGAAACAATGTTTAGGTGCTCTTGGTGTTCGATGGAATTTTTCCCTTAGTTAAATAAAACTGAAGGCTCGAAGTGCTCAAACTGCTTTTGGCTCACATCATCACAGAATGCATGAGCAGGCCTATTTTTCTTTCAAAGGCAGTACATATAACATAACACAAAGAATATTGGTCATTGCTCAAGGCACTGAAACCACTGAAGGAATAGGAGACACAATTCTATAATTAACTAGAAATTGTTCGAAAATGGGCCATCAGTTTTTTTTGTGATAAACAACACTGTTCTCAAAAGACATTTTTTATCAATAATTTGTAGTTTCAGCAGTACAATGAAAGAGAACAAGTGGACACAGAAAGCTGTAATCAACCTTGCTTTTTCATCTTCATAATGCCAGATTCCAGAGCTCCATTTTCAGAGTAAGATTAGATTAGAGATACAGCACTGAAACAGGCCCTTCGGCCCACCGAGTCTGTGCCGAACATCAACCACCCATTTTTACTAATCCTACACTAATCCCATATTCCCAACAAACATCCCCACCTGTCCCTATATTTCCCTACCACCTACCTATACTAGTGACAATTTATAATGGCCAATTTACCTATCAACCTGCAAGTCTTTTGGCTTGTGGGAGGAAACCGGAGCACCCGGAGAAAACCCACGCAGACACAGGGAGAACTTGCAAACTCCACACAGGCAATACCCGGAATCGAGAAACATTAAATTTAATTAACAAACTGCAGTGGATCACTTTATTCCCCTGAGTGCTGAAAAACCTTTGCTTTCAAAGTCAGGATGTTTTCCTGAATCTAATATCTGTTCAAATTGTTTCCTTCAACTTTCCAATGGATAATTTTATGGAGTAAAATTGGAGAATGGCACACAATTAAATCAGAATTTACCATATGTTCTTAAAACAAATGGCAAAATATGTTAGATTTGTTACTTTTTGTAATACTACTACAATCTTGGAAGAGTCGCTGGGAGTAATTTTGCGAAACAAAGCTCCTAGTGTGAGTCATTTCTCATGTGAGCTACAGCATTGTAACCTAATTTGGGGATGTTCAGCATCTGGAGTCTTACATTATAAAATAATCCCTATTGTTTATACAAGTAATACGTATTTTGTTTGCTTCTGATAACTACATTGTCTATGGGAAAAATTATTTGCAGTCTATCAAATTCTACCAAGAAGTTATTCTTCTCTTGAGGTAAAGTTAAACTCGAATAGCTTTAACAGAAAAATACAGTACTGTACCCCCCTAACATTGCAAATACAAACAAATAAACTTAGCTAGCTTCATCTACAAAGGATGTTGCCTGAAGAAAGTGGAGATCTATGACTTTCCTGGGGACTCTGACGCAGGGCAGGCCTTACAGGTGGGAGACGTGGGCAACCACATAGGCACTGTGTAAGCAATTCAGCAGTGGCCAAGGTGTGCTCTGCTTCCCCCTCCCACCTCCCACCCTTCCTTCCCATACTCCTACTCTCCCCCACTCCCCAAGTACTCTCTTCCAGTTCTGCTCTCCCCCTGCTCCCCGAGTGCTCTCTCCAGGCTCTGCTTTGTCCATACTCTGCACTCCCCATGCTCCTGCCGTCTCTGGGCTTCTGCTGTCTCTGGGCTCTGATCCCCACCATGCTTCTGTTCTCCCACTGCTCCCCTAGTGCTCTATCCAGGCTCCTGCCCCCTCCAGGCTTCTGCCCTCTCTGGGCTCTGTACCCCTCATGTTCCTGCTCCCCCTTGCTTCCCTCGTGCTTTCTCTGTGTTCTGCTCTCTTCAGTGCTGCTGCTGTGAGAAGCAGGCCTACCTATCTCACTGTTCCATGTAAATAAATATCTGTTTTCTTAAAAGCAGTATTAAAATACTCTTTACATGCAGCACTTTTAGATTATGAGTATTATATAGAATTATAATTTAGATGTGGGGTCTTGATTGCTAATTCGCTTGAAAAGTGGTCCTTTAACCAAAAATGTTTGAAAACCACTATCCTAGAGCTATCTGTGATTATGTATTATTTCAGGACTTGGAGGAAAAAGCTTCTCTACCCTTCAGAAGGGAGTTCTAGGAAGAGTGAACGATATATAGATTATTTTTCTTGTAGGACGGCTGGATTTTGCTGTCTCTAAAATGCTAGCATTGCAAAAACCTTTCATGCAATGTGGAGGATCAGTATCTCTGTGAAATGTTATAATTGATCTCATATTCATATGAAGTCAGATACAAAAATCGCCAAAATATAACTTTATTGGCATGTGTACTAAGAGCTTTCTAGCCTCCAGCTAGTTCATGAAAACCCTGAAACCACAAGCTCTCCAAACTACATTATAACTTCTTTCTTTGTCTTTATAGTGAATTAGCTCTGATGGCTTTTTCTATATCATACATATACATAACACATGATGGCCATTATTTACATGACACATACACATGTTGTCATGGAAGTGTAGTTTTCTTTTCTGCTCTTTTAAAAACTAAGCGGGGGGTGGCAGTGTACCTTTACGACTGAGCAGTGTGTGCAGCAGCAAGCTTGTTTCCTAGGCAACAGCAGGAGTGAGGGGGCCACCTGCTATATTGTATCAGTTAACTGTGTAAAGACTGACGACACCCAGTTTGATCTGGAGACCAGCAAAGTATGCTATGAAGAAAGGAGTTTTCAGTCTCTCTCAGCAGAAAAATCTACTTTGGTTTACCGCCTGTGTTTCGCCTGTAGAGGGGGAAAAAACCCTGGATAAGAACATTTGCATCGTTGGAGGTAGTAAATTCCTTTTTACTTCCAATCACTAAGAAGTCTTTGCCTCAGGTGTGACCTTCCATTGCCTTTTTGTGTTTCTGGGAATTCTGGAATTCTCAGTAACATTTCTACTGAAAGACTACCAATTTAAAAATCCAAATAGACCTGTTGCTCTACTCTTTGCAAAAGAACTGTATAACGTCTGCTGTAACTGAAGTGCTTTAAATGCCTATCCATTAAAGACTGTTCGTCGAATTTGCCTGGAGACTTCGAGTGGCATCTGACTGCTCAGCTCTGGGACACCTCACCGAACCGGGAACATAACCCACAAAGACTTACAACCCAGTTATTTATTTATGGCTGTGTTTGCTGGCAATGCAACCACTAGGTGGTGCAGTACTTGCACATGCGCAAATGTAGCCTCATGCACTCTAACGTCACTGTCTGCAACGTTTTTGCAGCTACCAGTAGCAAAATATCACAAAAATAAAAACAAATGAAACCAAAATGGCCATTTCTGGTGCCCACTCCTGCTCCCTGCAACGGATTGTTTAATTAGTTTTATTGATGATTATTTCAGGACACAAACCCAAATTTTAAACCAGTGAGCATTTTAAAAAGAGATTTCTAACATTTTGGAAGTTAGAACAGATAAATCCTGAGAGCTTGTGTTCAGCATGAACACCGGCAGAGAGCTGCTTCTGTGTTGTAATAAGAGCCAAATCAACAACTTGATCTGGTATCACTTCAGTGAGCTTTGTGTTTAGACCTGAGCTCCAGGATAGCTGCATGTGCGGGACTGTGTGTGCATTTCAACAGAATCAGTGGCCTCGCCCCTTCTTCCGCCTTGGAGGTTTGCTCCCCCGCTTCCTCCCGCTCGCAGTCTCCCTCTCCTCCCCTGTTTATCTTGTCACTCTCTCTGTTCTACGCTTCCCCTGTGCAGGGAAAAAAGGCTGCTATCGCAAGAGGGAGCAGGGACCAGTTCCGGGAGCTAGAAGCGGGAGTGAGTGGGGACCAGGACCAGGGACTAGAAGCAGGGACCAGTACCGGGGACCAGAAACGGGAGGGAGCCTAGTGAGGTGAAGTGGCAAAGCCGGGAGTGACGAGCAACAAATTACTAATTCGCGCAGCAAACCGAGTGCTGACGTAGGCTGCGCATGCACAGCACCATACTGACAGCAAGAGTTTGTTCTGCACAAGTGCAAAACTGGGAGTACTCCGATGACATCAGAGAGGGGGCTGCATTGTCAGGAGTCACTTTGTTTATTTATTCCTAAGAAACAGCTCTAATTTTATTGAAACCAGTTAACCATTAGTTTTTCAATGTCTGAGTGTGTGCATGAAGGTTAGGATAAATAAGAAGTTATAAAGTCTTTTAGACATAGGTTTATCTCAGCAGTGTTTAATATTTAGTTTATTAATAAATAGTTAATTTGTTGTTGTTTAAAGATACCTGGTTTGGTCTGTTTTATTCCGAGGGTTAATAAGGTGTTTAATTTGGCTAAGTAGGTGGGAAAACTTTAATAATATGCTATGACCTGTGGAGTAAGGGGACTGAATTGACAGTGCATTACTCCCGCCTCGGTCTTAACAATGTGCCCATTGTTGCTTCAGGTTCTCCCTAACTACTTTCCAAGTTTGTCAAAGCTACAAGAGCCAGGCCCAGACTGCAACCCCAGACCTTTGTGGCAGTAGTCTGAGTATCCATGGGAGGGTGCCAGCTGCCCTTAGGGCTTCTGGCCTGGTAGAGGTATGCATGTGTGGGGGTGTAGTGGGGGGGGAGGGTTTCTGCAGATGTCCCTGGAATTGTCAAAAGTGTCTTGGACTACAGTGTTGCAAAACTGCTACACTTGATACTGCACATAAAACAACAACATGCATTTATATAGCACCGGTAACATAGCAAGACGTCCCAAGGCACTTAACAAGAATGTTATCAATAAAAAACTTTTGAAACATAGCCACAGAAGGAGGTATCAGGACAGATGACCAAATGCTTGGTCAAAGAGGTAAGTTTTATGGAGTATCTTAAAGGTGGAGAGGTTTAGGGAGGGAATTCCAGAGCTTAGGGCTTTGGCAGCTGAAAACACGACTGCCTATGGTGGAGTGATTAAAATCAGGGATGTATAGGATGCCAGAATTTGAGGAGAGCAGAGGTTTTGAAGACTTGTAGTGCTGGAGCAAGTTACAGAAATAGGAAGGGGTAAGGGATTTGAAAGTAAGGATGAGGTTGACTGCTAGTTGACTGCTTCACCATGCCACCAATGCAGCACTCTGTTTGTCACGGCTTCCAACGCTTGCATCAAGACTTGATTATCTGAAAGTGAGAAAAGTAAAATGACATCAGTAATACCCAGTTGTCAGCATGCATCCCACAGTGGGTGTATGACATGTATCTGCAACAGTCAGTTACATTAGATGAGAGGGTTATTTTGTGCTGAAAGTATGTACGGCTAAAGACTGCAGTGTAATGGGTCCTCTATTGCCTCATAGGCCTTCTTGGTGAACATTGTAAGTACTTTAAAACAATGAAAGGGGGCAGTAATTGCAAGTGGCATACATGCTAATTATATTACGGTAGTGGAAGGCCATGGTGGATTTGCCTACTGTGTCAAATTTAGATTCAGTAAAAATTACATTTGCAAACAAAAAAAAGCTTTGCCAAAATTTTTCCCCCAGGGTAGTACCTTTTTCAAAAATAGAAAGGAATGACTTCCTTTGTGCATTACATGTAACAAAATTGCAATCTTGTTTATTAAGAATGAGTTTGTTACTTCTGCATTACACAAATAAATCTCTCCCCACAATGATGATCATGCGTTTGGAAAATATCAAACCTAACAAAATGATTGGGGCAGGTTACCCTGCAGTTTGTAGCAGGGGAGGGCAGGTTGAAACCAGCTACTTGTTATAATAAAAAGGAAACTACTGCAAGGATGCTGGAAATCTGAAATTTACAGCAGAACGTTCTGGAAATACTCAGCAGGTCCAGCAGCATCTGTGGAGAGGAAAACAAAGGTAACGCTTTAGGTCAATGACCCTTCATTGACTTGAAATGTTGGATGAAATTTTATGCTGGCAGCGGGGGTCTCGACATCGAGGTAAAGCAACACTGAGATCCCCACGTCGTCTCTTGTATGACAAACTTAGTACCAGTCAAGCACTTAACTCGACAGCAGTGGGCCTTCTGTAGGATTTAGGAGCCCATCGCCGGAAGTCCTGGCCTTGCAGAGCAGCTGGCCAATCAGAGGCTGGCAGCTACAGCACCATCGCGGAGGCGGTGGCTACTGCTGTAGCTGCATTGCATAGACACCGAGGAGGGGCACTGGAACCAGGCTTAAGGTGGGTCTGGGTGGGGGTCACGGGGGAGGGCGAGAAGTTTGGCATCAAGAGCAGGGGGTAACCTTCAGCGGGCCCCCCCCCCTTCCCGATGCCAGGTCCCTCAGTCAGGCACTAAGTGCCTTTGAACGAGGGACATCCCCCCCAACCCCAAACACCGCAGTCAAGAAGCAGCCCGCATGGATTTTGGTGCCATGCGTCCCATGCGACGACAGGAATGCCCACCACATGGATAATTGCGGCTGCAGTGGGAAGAGGATCTTAATTAGGGATTAATTACTCAGTTAAGGGCCTCAATTGGTGGCGGGGTGGGAAGGCTGTTCACTAGCCTTCCCGCCCCAGACTAAACTTTGGCGGAGGCAGGATGGTGGAGGGGTTCCCTCCTCGCCACTATCCCACCAGTTTTATGCTCTCCCCACTTCGAAACCCGCCGCAGGGGAGAGCATAAAATTCTACCTGTTAACTCTTTGGCTCCTCACAGATGCTGCCAGACTGACTAAATATTTCCAGCATTTTCTGTTTTTACTTGTTAAAATCATTGGGTTTAGAATGTGTAAAATTGAGATGACTCCAGAGTTACAATAATATGTCTCTTTTGCCAGGAATTGTAAGGTTACTGATGATATCCCCAACAGCTATGTCCTGACTTTTGCGATGCTCATAGAATCAGACTGTCAAGGATAAATTAAACAAAAGACAAAATAATGACTTGCAGATGCATACAGAATTGCTGACATCAGTTGAGTAGATATCACTTGAGAATAGAATTTCACCAGGGCACTTTAACTTCTAACATTTGCAGCAGGTGTTTCAACCTGAAAATTGTATGATTAGTCTCAGATGGTTCTGCAACAATGGCGAGGGTTTTACCCTTGGCAGGCGGGAACCGGCCACCGACTAAAAAGTCGGTGACGAACCCGCATCCACCTGGCCTGGGGATCCGACCTGTATTTTACGGGTCCCCGGCCTTTAATTGTTCTGAGGATGGACTTCCACCTGCTTGCGGCAGGAAGTCCCACCTAATAGAGTTGCCGGCCAATCACCAGGAGCAGTGGCCACTGCTGGGACTACAGCCCAGTCGACAGAAGAAGACGTCAGGGAGCCCCGGAACCAAGGTAAGTTTTTTTTGCCTCAACAGGGGTGATCAGTCGGGCCCCGGCGAGGCAAGGGGGGATGGGGGGGGTGCGTGTTGGGGGTGGTTGAGGCAGCAGGGGTAACCCTCCTTCGGGCACAGGGTGCCCAATCATGAGGGGCCCCCCAGGTCGTCAGAGAGCCGCCTGCTTTTGTCAGACGGCTTCTCTTGGGCCTTGGATACCTGCCTGCCAATGGTAAAACGCCTGTGGTGGCAGGTGGAGGCCCTTAAGTGGCCATTTAAGGGCCTTGATTGGCCTGGGGCGGGCGGGTTGTTTTCGCCACCACCACAGTGTGCAAAGTGGCGGCGGAGGCGGGAGCGGGTCGGGAAGGGCCTACGAGCCTCCCGCTCCATTATACGCCCCCCTCCACCTTCCCCCTCTTTGAGGGAGTGTAAAATTCAGCCCAATGCTTTCTGTCTGATGGTTTACAGTTTTTGAATTTCCACTGATGATTCTCAAGAGTTAAAGGTACTTTTACTTTTTCAATGTTTTTTTCCATTTTTGCCAAATTACTCCCCCTTTTCCACGTGATCATTTGTTCCTTGCTGGAATTCAGCTCTACAGGCACTAGACAATTCTGGTACCTTTCCCTAATGGTCATACTTCATATATAAAGTAGATAACAAGGCCTTGCTTTTCAAACGCCCATGGGACAAGGTCAGGTGCAGGCGCGCTTTGAACATAGTGTTCCCAGATGGCGTGTCAGCCTCTGGAACACGCTGCTGGGGGGAAGCCGGCAACTCACACACCTCCGGTTAATTACCCAGTCAGCTCCTTGAGGAGCTTGTTAATGGGCTAGGGAGGGCCAGAAGAAGATTTTCAAAGTGGAGACTAGGAAAAGTGCGCGGTCTGGTGCACTAAGTGCTAAGCTGTGGGGAGCAATACAAGGAACGTTATGTGACGTGGCCGATGAATAAAAGTAATGGAAAAATAGGGTGATTCAAACTGAGTGGGTCAAGGACCTGCTGTTTGACCGTTTGGCCACTTGTTTGGACCATGACGCTGCTGGTCCTCTGATCTCCTGCCTGCTGCATTCTGCAAGGCAATGGCAAACCTGTCATATCTGCCGTCTGCCTTTGAACATTGCAACCTGGAGTTGGTTCCCGCCTCCACGCAGTGCCCGTTACCACTAATTGGGCGGCGACCTCACCTCCGACCCAATTAGTGGCTTTCCATTTCAAAATAGCAATGCATCAACGATGCAGATGAGGTGCAAGGTCAGGACCAGGAAATGATTTTGGCATCAGATTCCCGGTCCCGGATTAAAAATCAAGCCCCAAGAGTTTACAACATAATCCTGTCCTCAACTGATGATAATGAGCAAGAACCTTGCTTAATTTTCCCTTCGCTAAACCAGGGGACATATAACCTATTGTGATACCCTGTGCTATCACTTGATCTAAGATCAGCTAATTTAATAGAGACATGTGCTAATTATTTATTAACATGGATGAAATCAGGCTGAGTGATGTAATACCATCCAAGCTTTTGCAATTTAGACCTGCACCAAAAGTGCCAAGGACTGTCACTCAAGAATTGGATTCTTCAGCCATGTTGCATCTTCAACAATATTGCAACATGACACAATAACTGAACGGCTTTGCCACTTATAATGTTGTCTTTCGAGGGCCACAGTTGCCATCCTCAATAGGGTTGCCAACCCACCAGGATTGTACTGCAGTCTCCAGGAATTAAGGATTAATCTCCTGAACGCTACTGTGAATTACCCAGGAGGTAAATCATAGAGGCTTCACAGAAACTGTGTGCCTTCCTTATGTTCTTTGAACACTATTTGTAACATTATTGGAGATGGGAAATTAGGCTGTTTGACTAGGCGGTTGGGAGGGAGGGGAGGTTGTTGGAGGCAGGAGGTCAAGAGACAAAATCTCCAGGAATATGTCCACACAGAGTTAGCAACCTTAATCCTCCCAAAATCATATGAACTCCTCTTTTAATTTCATTTTGTGCCATTCAAACCTCTAGTACAAATAGCTGTTAAAGGTGGATTGTGTTTGAAAGAAAGACTTGCATTTATATAGCACCTTTCAAGACCGCAGAATATCCATAGCGATTTACAACCAATGAAGTACTTTTGAAGTGTAGCCACTATTATAATGTGGACAACAGGGCAGACAATGTGTGCACAGCAAGCTGCCACAAACCACAATAAAATAAATAAGCAGATTATTTGTTTTAGGTATTAGCGGGGGGATGAATTTTGGCCAAAACAGTGGGGAGAGCACCCCTGCTGTACTTCAGAATAGTGCCATGAGATCTTATATATCCACCTGAGAGGGCAGGCAGGGCCTCAATTTCACATCTCATGCAAAGGACGGCAACTACAACAATGCAGCACTCCCTTGGTGCTACACTGGAATGTCTGCCTAAACAGTGTGCTTAAGTTTCTGAAGTGGGACTTAATCCCACACTTGCTGACTCAGAGGTGAGAATGTTACCACTGAGCTCCAGCACACTGTCCCACAGCATTGTAGGGCACACAGATATTTGCTTACTGTTTCCCCTGTGCTGAATTTCTGATCTAGACAATGCCATCATATAAGTACCCAAGTGGAGACCAAGCACTTATTGCAGGGAAAGGCGGTTAACTGAGGAAATGGTCCCTGTTGATCAGTCTGTTGCACAACCTAACTGGTGGTGTAATTTCAGAATAGTCAAAGCTCTGGAAGCTATTACGACCGACCACTCCAGTCAAAGCCCCCAAGCAAAACATACGATTCTGATTGTGGTGGGAGAAACGCACTGTTAATTCAATCCCGTCCCTCCACAGAATGCCTAACTTATCATTTTAAACTTTCCAAATTAAAGAAAGACTCAGCCAAATTGTACCATCTATTAACCCCCGAATGAGACTAAGCAAACCAGTGTCTTTAAATCAACAAATTAACTGTTTAATTAGAAAAACTAAATTCTTAAACTATTAAGATATAAACAATATTTAAAAATAGAAAATATTAGAATCCTTGCAGATTTACGATCCTGACGGATGTGTAACAGTCCATGGTTGCTTGACGTCCTCACAGCCATCCGATGGGGGAAGAAGGGTTCTTCAACCAGAGAACAGTCCGTAGTAAAGGCCTGCTCAGGTCGGGAAAAAGAACCCAACCCGAACCCGACCGAACCACAGCGGACCTGAGCCCGACCCGGCCTGAGTCCCTCCAATTTTGCCCCGAGCCCGACCCGACCCGAGCCCAACCCCACTCAACCCAACCCGAGCCCGATCCGACCATCCCTTTACTTACCTTCGGACTGGGAAACTCCAGGAAGCTGCAGCGCATGCATGAATGACATCATAGTGACATCACTCACTCACTGCACAGACTCAGTTTCGTCCCGACTCCCAGCTCAGATAAATATTTAAATGATAATACTTACCGGCAGAGCATTTACCGTGTGTGTCCGGCCGGACTCGACCTGGAGTCGGCCCTACCCGACCCGAGCCCGAAAGGCAGATATGGAAGATGGGCCCGACCCGACCTGAACCCGACACATGTCGTCGGGTTTGGGTGGGATAGCAGGCTTTTAGTCCATAGTCTAATTCAGAAGTTGAAATGGTTGCTCTTTCTCCAGCAATGAATTTCAACAATTAACAACTCGCAAACACTTTTTAATGAATTAATTTGGCTTTAGAATCTTTTGAGGGATAAAATATTGTCACAGTCTAACTTCCCTTCCTTCAGTTTAAATTATCAGAGATCTGTTTTAGCTTGACTTTTTAGAATTTTGAAAGAGAATAATAAATAAACAGATTAAATTCTTTTCCTTCAGTTTAAATGATCTGAGAGCATTCCTTTCAGGTACTAACACACAGCTGTCTGTCTGTTTCTCAGAGAACAGACTGTCTGCACTAAAAAGCCAGTTCAACAGATAATTGCAACATTGTATATCCAGTCCTTGGTCTCTGAATGGCTGTTGCCAGGTAACCAGGATGCATTCTTTGAAGCTGGTTGGTTCCCTCTCCGTATGGTTGTATCCAACGGCAACCAAAATGCACTTTCTCTAACTCCTGAGGCTTGCTGGTTCTTAAAGCAGTATGGCTCCTTTTCCAGCCTTAAAGGCACACCGCATTCTTCCTGAAAAAAAACTACAGGATCATAACATCTCTGCCCCTGGCAGAATGAAATGCCATTCCTGAAATGTATTTCATTACAATCTGCAAAAAATACAAATTGAAGAAAACGCTAACATATTTTTTCACATTTACAGGCATACGCTTTTCTAAAATGTTAAGACGACAGCAACAAGTTCCACCAGAACATTTCGGCTTTAAATTTTCAAAAGGTTGTCTCAATTAACCCATTTCAAACTTATAATCATATTCTTCCAATTGTTTCGTGTTTTCCTTCCACGTCTCCCTATTGTCTGTCACCTCAGCCAGGTGAACTGCGCAGCTAGGAGAACTGACCACTACTGGGTTTGCTATTCTCTGAGAGTTTTCGGGAATACCCCTTAATCTATGACACTGGAATACCTGTCTGGTGTAACAGAAGCTGACTTTTTCTTACCCTGGGGTGTCAAAGGAATTTGGCAGCATCCCTCCAACACATTTGTCTCTTTAAGACACATTATGTTGCCCACTCTGTTCATACAGTCCTTTAGATAAGGATTTGGGTAGGAGTCTGCCTTCTTTACCACAGTGACTTTTCTAGAGTATATGCAAGTTTGAGCTGACCCACCAGGTTTAGACATCAAGACCACCTGTGAGTTCCAGCTGTCCTGTCTAGGTTCAACTAAGCTGGCCTTCAGCATGCATTGTACCTCTGCTTCCACTTGGGCCTGTCTGTCTCGACCTAAGCGACAAGGATGTTGTTTTAAAGGATTGGTTCCTCCTATACCCACATCATGTGTGGCTAAGGTTGTACATCCTGGCTTATCCCTACAAACCTTTTGAAACATTGTGAAAACCCTGGTTAGGTTTTCACGCTGTTTTACCTCTAAGTGTAAAAGCCTATTGTTTAATTTTCCTAGCCATTCTGTATTCGCTAATCGGATCGTCGGAAGTTCAATCTGAGAATTTCCTAGGCCTGCTTCTGCCTCATCCTCACTCTCCTTTTCCTTCTCAACAGTCCCAATTACCTGACATACCTATACTGGCTTATCCTCCTCCCTTCAGTAATATTGTTAGAGCATATTAATGTGACACAACCGGTTCTTCTTCTGGCGATCAGGGTTGTCAGTCAAGTAATCTACCTTACCAATTCTTTTGATCACTCTAGATGGGCCACTGAACCATGCTTTTAATGGTTTTCCCTGTGATGGTAACAACACTAATACTTCATCCCCTGGTTTTATGATAGGTTGTGGTTTTCCCACCATTTGACTGGTATGGCTTGTCCTACAAAATTGTCTCACATCCTTTGTAAGACCTGGCCAGTAATAATGTTTGCTTATGTGTGAGTTAGTCTTCCGAATTCCCCTATGTTCTGCAAAAGGAATGTCATGTGCTAACCTTAATAATCCTTGTCGATATTTAGGTGGTACCATTATCTGTTCAACAACTGTCCAGTCTTCGTCTGCAGGCCTATGCAGCGGTCTCCATTTCCTCCTCAAAACCCTTTTTGCCATATAATAGCCTTCTGGAACTCCTTTCGCCTCAGCTTCTGACAGAGCCATCTGTGCTATTCGGTATGTCTTTGGATCAGCTTGCTGTGTTGCAATGATAGACGATCTGTTAAACAACTCATTTGGATTATCTAAATCCCCAAATAAGGTTTCAGGTACTTGGCTATCTATTTGTGGTGCCCCTTCACCTCTGACAATGGATCCTGTTTAGGCATTGCTCGGGTGCCTACACACGCAGGAAATATTCCTGGAACTTGTTTCTGTAATTGCTCCGTTTCCTTAGTTTAACTTGGTTCCTCTGTAACTATAGGAGAAGCCGATATTTTTGATCCAGCCAAATCATTTCCTTGGAGTGGACCAATCCCCTTTACTGGTAAACTGTGGACAACACCTACAGTTACTATCACAGATATTAAGTCACTCTCTAGGCGTACTTTACACAAAGACATTCCCCTCCAATTCCATTAACTAAAACTTTAGCATTCAAGGCGCTTTCTGGTGAAAACCTCATATCTTTCCCCAGCAAGAGTGTTTGGGTTGCTCCTGTGTCCCTGAGTATAATGATAGGTTTTCCTGCCTCACTTACAAGATGCAGAGTTACCCTCCCTTTGACAAAAATTCATTATAACTCTCTGGTATTTTATTCTTAACCTCTACAGTCCTTTTAGTTTTAGTATCTGGTTTCACATTCACAGCTGTCGTTAAAGCTATAGCCTGGTCCGCTATACTCTCAGTCAGAGTCTTTTCCTCTGCACTAATTTTGCGTACCCCAACAAGTCCTAAGGGTTTACCTTGTAATTTCCAGCACTCTGAACGAAGATGACCCATCTTGTTGCAATGATAACACTTTGGCTTGCGAACCTCACTTCTACCCTCAGCACCTTCCTTTCTGGCCTGAGGAGGTGATCCTGGGGCATTCCCAGCTGTTCCTTCTTGTCCCCAGCTACTTGCCTTCCTCTCACTCTCCCACTTTCTATCCTTCTTGGGTTTATGGGGGTGACGGACAAAATAGGTTGGCTTATTCACAAGCTCAAAATCATCAGCAATCTCTGCTGCTTGCCTAGCTTTCAAATGAGTTCTCACTACTGAAGGAATGGAGTTTTTAAACTCTTCTAAGAGAATCAATTCTCGAAGGTTCTCATATGTGGTTTCTATCTTTAATGCCTTTATCCCCCAATGGTCAAAATTCATTTGCTTCACTCTCTCAAATTCTAAATATGTCTGCCCAGCCAATCTCCATAAGTTCCTAAACTTCTGACGGTAAGCTTCAGGGACTAACTCATACGCAGAGAGAATAGCCTTTTTTGCCATCTCATATTCTGCAGAAGCCTCTTCAGGAAGCATGGCATAAATTTCATGAACTCTGCCTACCAGCCTGCCCTGAATAAGCACTGTCCAGCTTTCTTTCGGCCATTTCATCTGTTTGACTATTTTTTCAAAAGCTATGAAAAATGCCTCAATGCCCCTTTCCTCGAACTTAGGAAGAGCCCGTATAAATTTAAATAACTTCTCGCTGGGCCCTGATCTAAATTCAGATTCTTCCTGACCTGAATTTTCCCTGAATTCAAGACAACCCTTTTGTCTTAGTTCCATCTCTTCGAATTTAAATTCCCTCTCTTCTCACTTTATCTTCAAAATGCTCTCTTTTTCCCTTTCCTCCAATTTAAGTTTTCTTAATTCTTAATCTGCCTCAAGTTTTTTCATTTCTAACTGAATCCTAGTCAATCCCACAGCATCACTCTTGGACCTACAACCTTTATGTTTCTCGTATTCCCTTTCTTGTTCCTCGTATTGCCCTTCATCTTCATCATCAGCTTCTTCTGCTAATTCCAGATGTTCGGCAACTATGTCAATTATCTCTGCTTTTTTGGCACCTTATTTCAACTCCAACCCCAATTTCGCTGCCAATTTTTTAAACGTGTTCTTAGTTAAAGTTATCAAATGTCTCAGGGAAACATTCTGCTTTCCCAAAAACTCTGCTACAACCACTTATGCCATTACAATAGAATAGACTGTACCCTATTCTCCAAGAGACCTGGTTCTTTTATTTCTTTGTAATTGGTGTTAGATTTAGATCCTAACAATCGAGTTTCCAATTGCTATGATCCCAGACAAAAGAGAAATTAAATATGATGCCAAACGTAAGACCACAATTTAAATATGTTATCTCAGAAGTGAGTAATTAATATGATTCCAAATGCAAGCCCTCCAGATTAGTCTGATTCTGATCCCAGACACGAGCCACCAAATTAAATACGAATCAACTGTTAGCGAGCCCCCAATTAATATGTGATTCAAATCCCAGACGAGAAACCCAATTAATATGTTAAGACCGACCACTCCAGTCAAAGCCCCCAATCAAAATATATGATTCTAATTGTGGTGGAAGAAATGCACTGTCAATTCAACCCCGCCCCTCCACAGATCGCCTAACATATCAATTTTAAACTTTCCAAATTAAAGAAAGACCCAGCCAACTTGTACCATCTATTAAACCCCGAGGCTAACCAAACTAGGTGTCTTTAAATCAACAAATTAACTGTTTAATTCAAAAATTCTTAAATACTACAAAGATATAAACAACATTTAAAAATAGAAAAAATTAGAGTCCTTGCAGATTTATGCTGCTGCCAGATACAGAACAGTCCAAGGTTGCTTGAAGTCCTCACAGCCATCTGATGGGGGAGAAAAAAGGTTCTTCAACAGTAGAACAGTCCGCAGTCTAATTCAGAAGTCGAAATAGTTGTTCCTTCTCCAGCGATGAATTTCAACAATTAATAACTCGCAAACACTTTTTAATGAATCAATTCGGCTTTAGAATCTTTTGAGGGATAAAATATTGTCACAGTCTAACTTCCCTTCCTTCTGTTTAAATTATCAGAGATTCTGTTTTGGCTTGACTTTTTAGAATTTTGAGAGAGAATAATAAATAAACAGATTAAATTCTCTTCCTTCAGTTTAAATGGTCCGAGAGCACTCCTTTCAGGTGCTAACACACAGCTGTCTGTCTGTTTCTCCGAGAACAGATTGTCTCACTAAAAAGCCAGTTCAACAGATAATTGCAACATTGCATATCCGGTCCTTGGTCTCTGAATGGCTGTTGCCAGGTAACCAGGATGCATTCTTTGAAGCTGGCTGGTTCCCTCTCCGTATGGTTGTATCCAACTGCAGCCAAAATGCACTTTCTCTAACTCTTGAGGCTTGCTGGTTCTTAAAGCAGTACGGCTCCTTTTCCAGCCTTAAAGGCAGACCGCATTCTTCCTGAAAACAAACTACAGGATCATAACAAAACCAATACAAAAGGTTCATGCGATCACTCTCTCAGTAGATTGCACACATGGCCCTAAGTGTCGAGCAGTTTTATGGGCAGGTGTTCCCAGTTTATCTTTAGTGTTTACAGCTAAGAAAGAAAGACTTGCACTTATATAGCGTCTTTCATGACCTCAGGATGTCCCAAAGTGCTTTACAGTCAATGAGGTATTTTTCAGATATAGTCACTGTCGTAATGCAGGAAACACGCCAGCCAATTTGCACACAGCAAGCTCCCATAAACAGCAATGTGATAATGACCAGATAGTCTGTTTTTGTGATGTTGATTGAGGGATAAATATTGGCCAGCACACCAGGGATAACTCTCCTGCTCTTCTTCGAAATAGTGCCAGGTGATCTTTTACGTCTAGCTGAGAGGGCAGCCAGGGTCTCGGTTTAACGTCACGTCCAAAAGATGGCCCCTCTGACAGTGCAACACTCCCTCAGTACTGCTCATAAGAAATAGGAGCAGGAGTTGGCCATTAGAAGTGACAGCCTAGATTTTCATACTCAAGTCCTGGTGTGGGACTTGAACCCACAACCTGCTGACTCAGATGTGAAATTTTTTTTAATTCTTTCATGGGATGAGGGCATTGCTGGCAAGGCCACCATTTGTTGCCCATCCCTAATTGCCCTTGAACTGAGTGGTTTAGTAGGCCATTTCAAAGGGCAGTTAAGAGTCAACCGCATTGCTGTGGGTCTGAAGTCACTTGTAGGCCAGACCAAGTACGGATGGCAGATTTCCTTCCCGAAAGGATATTAATGAACCAGATGGGTTTTTACAACAAACGCTGATAGTTTCATAGCACCAGTGGCGCAGTGGTTAGCACCGCAGCCTCACAGCTCCAGCGACCCAGGTTCAATACTGGGTACTGCCTGTGTGGAGTTTGCAAGTTCTCCCTGTGTCTGTGTGGGTTTCCTCCGGGTGCTCCGGTTTCCTCCCACAAGCCAAAAGACTTGCAGGTTGATAGGTAAATTGACCATTATAAATTGCCCCTAGTATAGGGAGGTGGTAGGGAAATCTAGGGACAGGTGGTAGGAATATGGGATTAGTGTAGGATTAGTATAAATGGGTGATTGATGGTCGGCACAGACTCGGTGGGCCGAAGGGCCGGTTTCAGTGCTGTATCTCTAACTAACATTACTGAGACTAGTGATCAATTCCAGATTTCTATTAATTAATTGAATTTTACTGCAGATGCTGGAACTCTGAAATGAGAATAGAAAGTGCCGGAAATACTCAGCAGTTCTGGCAGCATCTGTGTAGAGAGAAACCGAGTTAACGCTTCAGGTCCGTGACCCTTTATCAGAACTGGCAAAAGTTAGAAATGTAACAGTCTTTGAGCAAGTGAAAGGAGGAGGGGGGAAGAAGAACAAGAAGGAAGGACTGTGTTAGGACTGAGCAGGGAGACATTAAATGACAGATATCATGGAACAGAATGCAAATGGAGTGCTAAACAGTTGTAGTGAAAGACAAAGCATGAGTCCAGAGAGAGTGCTAATGTCAAAATAACGAACAGCTCTGTACGAAAGCAAAAACATGAAAAATAAGTTTAAGACTAGAACATGGTTAAACATAAAAATAAATAAACAAAAAATAATGGAGCTTATGGGTCTGAAATTATTGAACACAATATTGAGACAGAAGACTGTATGGTGTCCGATCGGAAGATGAAGTGCTGTTCTTCGAGCTTGCATTGATGTTCACTGGAACACTGCAGCAGGCCGAGGACAGAAATGTGGACATGGGAACAAGGTGGTGAATTAAAATGGCAAGCAACCAGAATCTCGGGGTCATGCTTGCGGACCGAGCGGAGGTGTTCTGCAAAGCGGTCACCCAATCGGCGTTTGATCTCCCCAGTGTAGAGGAGACCACACTGTGAGCAGCAAATACAGTATACTAAATTGAAAGAAGTACAAGTAAATCACTGCTTTACCTGGAAGGAGAGTTTGGGGCCTTGGATGGCGAGGAGAAAGGAGGTAAAAGGGCAGGTATTGCATCTCCTGCGATTGCATGGGAAGGTGCCATGGGAAAGGGCAGAGGTGGCGTGGGTGATGGAGGAGTGGACCGGGGTGTCGCAGAACGAACGATCCCTTCGGAATGCTGAAAGGGGAGGGGAGGGGAAAATGTGCTGGTGACATCACGCTGGAGGTGGCAGAATGTCAGAAGATGATCCTTTGGATGTAGAGACTGGTGGGGTGGAAAGTGAGGACAAGGAGAACCCTGTCGCGTTTCTGGGAGGGAGGGGAAGGGTGAGGGCAGAAGTGTGAGAAATGGGTCGGACACGGTCGAGGGCCCTGTCACCCACAGTGCAGGGGAATCCTCGGTTAAGGAAAAGGGAAGGCATATCAGAGGTGCTGTTGTGGAAGGTTGCATCATCAGAATAGATGCATCGGAGACAGAGAAACTGGGAGAATGGAATGGAATCCTTACAGGAGGCCGTGGGAGTCAGCAGGTTTATAATAAATACTAGTGGACAACCTATCCCAGAGATGGAGACAGAGAAGTTGAGGAAGAGAAGTATTGAAGATGGACCATGTGAAGGTAAGAGAAGGGTGGAAATTGGAAGCAAAGTTGATGAAGTTTTCCTGTTCAGGGCAAGAGCAGGAAGCGGCACTGATTCAATCATCAATATACCAGAAAAAGTGTTGGGAAATGGGGCCTGAGTAGGACTGGAACAAGGAATGTTTGACATATCCCACAAAAAGACAGGCATAGCTAGGACCCATATAGATACCCATAGCAACACTTTATATTTGGAGGAAGTGAGTGGTGTTGAAGGATAAGTTTTTCAATGTGAGAACAAGCTCAACTAGGCGGAGGAGGGTGGTGGTGGATGGGGACTGGTTGGGCCTCTGTTCAAGGAAGAAGCGGAGAGCCCTCAGACCATCTTGGTGGGGGATGGAGGTGTAGAGAGATTGGATGTCCATAGAGAAGAGGAGACGGTTAGGGCCAGGAAACTGGAAATTGTCAAAATGACATAGGGCATCAGAAGAGTCACGGATGTAGGTGGGAAGAGACTGGACAAGGGGAGAAAAATAGAATCAAGGTAGAAGGAAATAAGTTCAGTGGGGCAGGAACAGGCTGAAACGATGAGTTTACCAGGACAGTCCTGTTTGTGAATTTTGGGAAGGAGATAGAAGCAGGCTGTTTGGAATTGCAGGACTATGAGGTGAGAAGCTGTAGAGGGAAGGTCTCCAGAGGAGATGAGGTTAGTGACAGTCCTGGAGACAGTGACTTGATGTTTGGTGGTGGGATCATGGTCCAGGGGGAGGTAGGATGAAGTGTCTGAGAGTTGGCACTTAGCCTGTACAAGGTAGAGGTCAGTGTGCCAGACAACAACAGCACCACCCTTGTCAGCGGGTTTGATCATAATGCATTAGCCTGGGCCTCTGGTTTATTAGTCCAGTGACATTACCCATACACCATCGTCTCCCCAACCAACTAAGCCACAGCTGCACCTTTTTATTTATAAAGCCATACAATAGCTAGATCTAGGGTGGTTTTACCGTGCTGTTCGGGCCACCATCTCATTTTTCCCCCCAGCATGTTTTTTTACAAGGGGCTGGATTTGTTCTCCCCCAGGCGTCGGGTTCCGTGGCGGGAGGGGGGGGGGCTGCTGAAGATGGATCCAGATGAGGCCTGACATGGACCTCGAGAATGGGAGGGCCCAGCCCGATCCTCCTGGCGGTGGCGGCAAGGCTCTGTGGTGCCCCCTGCTGCTGGGTGACGGGACCACAATTTAAATATCTAAATGAATAAAATTAATAAATATGAATAAACTTGCCTGCAATCCACCGCGATTTTCAGTGTGGCGGCCGGCACTCATGTACCTTTAGATCCCTGTCCGGGGCAACGAGGAGCCACACTGGTGGGGAGGGGGTAGGAGGTAAGTTTATCAGTGCGGGAGACGCGGGATGGGGTCAAATAAACATCACTGGTGTGGGGGATGGTGGGAAGGGTTGAATCTTAAACTTTATGCAACTTGTGGGGGAAAGGTCAGATGTAAAAGGTAAGTGTTTGGGGGGGAAGGGCAAATAGTTATTGTAATTGTTATTGGGGGCGTGGGAAAGGGGCGTTAGAAATGTATTTATTTAATCTTGGGGTGTAGGACTTTAAAAATTTAAATTGGGCTGCAGGGTTGGCTTCCCTTTAAAAATGGTGCCAGCGCCTGCGCCTGTGCATAGGCAGCTGACGCCGTTACCGGGGACTGACAGCCCACCCCCTCCACAAGATTGTGGGGGGGGGCGGTGGGGCTGCCCCAGATATTTAAATGAGCTGCCATGCTTAAGATTGCGGTGGCTCTTTGGCTTGTGTCCAGCGCGGGTGGGCTGCCATTTTTTGAGCAAGGTGTTGGTAGCTGCATTTGAAGCCACTGGCAGATCCAGATCTTTCTGAAACAGATCAAAGCACAGTCTAATTATTTATGTAATTTTCCTTATGGCCACAAGCATCTTTCTGCTGCTGTAGCAATTTAATTGTGTGTGTACCTAATATGTCCCCTGTCTTTTTTGGTTGAACGAGGGTCTATAATCAAGGCTTAGCAGCTCAGATAAATCTGCTAATGGCATTGTTGTAGTTCAAGGAGTAGGCACCATGGGGAGCAGGTAATCTAATCATTTTAATGATGTTCGCTCTAACAGATCATAACACAGGTAGAGCAGGCTAACTCTGCAAGTCAATAAATAGTTGCAAACAGCTACAGAAAATTAGCAGTGCAACCCTCGGATATTTGCATTTGCACCTAAATATTTAAAGCCTATTAAAGCTTTAATAGAACACAAAAGTCCGAGTGTATCAGGCCTGTGTCCTCAGTACCTTGCTCTACGGCAGCGAGGCCTGGACAACGTATGCCAGCCAAGAGCGACGTCTCAATTCATTCCATCTTCGCTGCCTTCGGAGAATACTTGGCATCAGGTGGCAGGACTATATCTCCAACACAGAAGTCCTTGAAGCGGCCAACACCCCCAGCTTATACACACTACTGAGTCAGCGGCGCTTGAGATGGCTTGGCCATGTGAGCCGCATGGAAGATGGCAGGATCCCCAAAGACACATTGTACAGCGAGCTCGCCACTGGTATCAGACCCACCGGCCGTCCATGTCTCCGTTATAAAGACGTCTGCAAACGCGACATGAAATCGTGTGACATTGATCACAAGTCGTGGGAGTCAGTTGCCAGCATTCGCCAGAGCTGGCGGGCAGCCATAAAGACAGGGCTAAATTGTGGCGAGTCGAAGAGACTTAGTAGTTGGCAGGAAAAAAGACAGAGGCGCAAGGGGAGAGCCAACTGTGCAACAGCCCCAACAAACAAATTTCTCTGCAGCACCTGTGGAAGAGCCTGTCACTCCAGAATTGGCCTTTATAGCCACTCCAGGCGCTGCTTCACAAACCACTGACCACCTCCAGGCGCGTATCCATTGTCTCTCGAGATAAGGAGGCCCAAAGAAAAGCTTAACAGAAAAAAATCAGAGCCAATCTAAAGATTGGTGTAATTGGTACTTTTGAGACTGAACAGTCTATGTTTTGAAAATGTAGGTTTTAAATGGTGAACGCTGATCTTTCTCAGGGACTTTGAGGTCGAAATTAGTCTTGGCTTGTAAGGCAAGATGTGTGGTATCATATTGGCCATTCCTATTGGGCTGAGTGTATAACAGGTGGCCCATGCAATCCCATCCATTTTGTGCTCCTGCTCGAGACAAAGTTCTACCCCAAGGTTCCTTGTTATATTAACATTTATTCAAGAACTTGTTGCAGGGTTTCACTACATGTGCTGGAGAAATAATCTGAATTTATCTCATTTGACTATGGAAATTTTCTAATGTGAAGCGGTAATTGAGTGCATGGATGTTAATTTTGCTTTGATAACAGCCTCCCTTCTATTAATGTATTAGCCTAATTTCTTGATTATGAAAGCAGAAAATGTTAAACAGATGCACAGTGCAGTACTTCTTTAAGTCCCAACTGTACTGTATCAGTCAAGCTACATATTACATCAACCTTAGCAGAAATCTATTAAACATAAAACTAAAAGGTCTCTGTTTGTGCCTCATTATTATTAAGAAAACAGCCATACTGGCTTGAGACATATAGAAAATGACAACAGAGGCAATTACGATGTTGGCTTTTGACAGATATTTTGTAGCAATTTTTTTCTCAAAGTTATTTACTTGTACTAACTTCAATTTATTTATACATTATTTCATTGCCCAGGTATGTCCTGTACACAAAAAGCAGGACAAGTCCAACCCGGCCAATTACCACCCCATCAGTAAAATGATGGAAGGTGTCGTCGACAGTGCTATCAAGCGACACTTGCTTAGCAATAACCTGCTCAATGACGCTCAGTTTGGGTTCCACCAGGGCCACTCAGCTCCTGACCTCTTTACAGCCTTGGTTCAAACATGGGCAAAAGAACTGAACTCAAGAGGTGAGGTGAGAGTGACTGCCCTTGACATCAAGGCAGCATTTGACTGAGTATGGCACCAAGGAGCCCGAGCAAAACTGCAGTCAATGGGAATCCGGGGGAAAACTCTCCGCAGGTTGGAATCGTACCTAGCGCAAAGGAAGATGGTTGTGGTTGTTGGAGGTCAATCATCTCAGCTCCAGGATATCACTGCAGGAATTCCTCAGGGTAGTGTCCTAGGCCCAACCATCTTCAACTGTTTCATCAGTGATCTTCCTTCAATCAAAAGGTCAGAAGTGGGGATGTTCGCTGATGATTGCACAATGTTCAGCACCATTTGCAACTTCTCAGATACTGAAGCAGTCCGTGCAGAAATGCAGCAAGACCTGGACAATATCCAGGCTTGGGCTGATAAATGGCAAGTAACATTCGTGCCACACAAATGCCAGGCAATGACCATCTCCTAGAAGAGAGAATCTAACCATCTCCATTTGACATTCAATGGCATTACGATCACTGAATCCCCCACTGGCAACATCCTGGGAGTTAACATTGACCAGAAACTGAACTGGAGTAGCCATGGCTACATGAGTAGGTCAGAGGCTAGGAATTCTGTGGCGAGTAACTCACCTCTTGACTCCCCAAAGCTTGTGCACCACCTACAAGGCACAAGTCAAGAGTGTGATGGAATACTCTCCACTTGCCTGGCTGGGCACAGCTCCAACAACTAAAGAAGCTCGACACCATCCAGGACAAAGCAGCCCGCTTGATTGGCACCCCATCCACAAACATTCGCTCCCTCCACCACCGACGCACATTGGCAGCAGTGTGTACCATCTACAGGATGCACTGCAGCAATGCACCAAGGCTCCTTAGACAGCACCTTCCAAACCCGTGACCTCTATCACCTAGAAGGACAAGCAGCAGATGCATGGGAACACCACCACCTGCTAGTTCCCGTCCAAGCCACACACCATCCCGACTTGGAACTATATCGCCGTTCCTTCACTGTCCTGGGTCAAAATCCTGGAGCTCCTTTCCTAACAGCACTGTAGGTCACTGTACCTCATATGGACTGCAGTGGTTCAAGAAGGCAGCTCACCACCACCTTCTCAAGGGCAATTAGGGATGGGCAATAAATGCTGGCCTAGCCAGCGACACCCACATCCCAGGAACGAACATAAAAAGTGTTGCATTTGGTGAATCCATCTAACCACTGCCTCATGCCCCATTGAGGGTAATATTGGTACAAGTAAAATGGAGAAATAAAATAAAACATATCTTACATCTTGATTGATTAACCGTAATTCATGAGAGAGGTGTACTACATGCTGAAATTTGATCTCCAGCCAAAGTCCACCATAAACATTATGTTACGAGCGGTTGCTGAGTTTTTTTTATACGTCATGCTTTTTCCAAGGTGCAACAAATAGCATCAATGCACAAATATAATAGGTTGAAGTAAAATTAATTTAATCATGAGTTTGATTTGCACTGATGGTGTCAGTCATTGCTCATTGGGTTGTACCCTTGCCTTGGAGTGAGAAGATTGTGGGTTGAAATCTCACTCTAAAGACTTGAGTACAAAAATCTAGGCTGACATTCAAGTGCAGTACTGAGGGAGTGCTGCACTGTCGGAGAACCGTCTTTCAGATAAGATGTTAAACCGAGATGTCATCTGCGTATATACAGGACCTCGATTAAGCTTTATTTAGAATACTGTAACCAGCTTTGGTCCCCTCACAAGGTCATAGAGTCATATAGCACCGAAACAAGCCCTTCGGCCCATCAAGTCCGTGCTGACCAACAACCACCCATTTATACTAATCCTACAGTAACCCCATATTCCCTACTCACAAGGAGAACTTGCAAACTCCGCACAGGCAGTACCCAGAACCGAACCCGGGTCGCTGGAGCTGTGAGGCTGCGGTGCTAACCATTGCGTCACTGTGCCGCCCATTGCTAAATATAAAGACGTCTTTTCAAAATTCTGTTTCCCAATAGCCACAGAAAACCTTTCCAATGCAAGACATCACATCTGGAGAGGATTTCAAAAGAAAAACAGTACCAAGTTGAATTTCTTCATTCTCGGAAGCCCTGCAGCTCTGTTACTTCATTGGAAAACTCAAACTAATTAAACTCAATTTGCCCTTAAAAGTTGCACTGGCATTCTTTAATTAATCCACATTGTCCAAGTGGCTGTTAATTTTGTCCCAGATTATGGTTTCTAAAAGTGGGTGATACATGGGCCCTAGAAAAGGTTCGGAGGAGAACCACTTGGCTGAGGTGGACGTAAAAGATTCCATGCCACTAATTTGAAAAAGAGCAAGGGATTCCTGGCCAATATTTATCCCTCAACTACAATCATTTTTTAAAAAAATGATTATCTGGTCATTGTCACATTGCTGTTTGTGGGAGTTTGCTATGTGCAAGTTGGCTGAGACTTTCCTACATTACAATAGTGACTACACTTCAAAAGTATTTCCTTGGCTGTATGGCTCTTTGAGACATTCTTGGGTTGTGAAAATATGCAAATGCAAGTCTCTCTGAGTTGTCAATTTCAAGCAGTCGGGATCCCAAACTTATAAATTACAATGGTTCAAAAAATAATGAGAACAACAGAAAAAAGTGCTCAATATCTTAATTGATATAAAAAATATACTATTTCTATTTTGATTGACTCCTTTGCAAAACAACTTTATATTGGAAGTTCAAAAATCACACCTTGTAATTGTTTTTTGTTTTTTAGATTAGAGATACAGCACTGAAACAGGCCCTTCGGCCCACCGAGTCTGTGCCGAACATCAACCACCCATTTATACTAATCCTACACTAATCCCATATTCCTACCAAACATCCCCACCTGTCCCTATATTTCCCTACCACCTACCTACACTAGTGACAATTTATAATGGCCAATTTACCTATCAACCTGCAAGTCTTTTGGCTTGTGGGAGGAAACCGGAGCACCCGGAGAAAACCCACGCAGACACTGGGAGAACTTGCAAACTCCACACAGGCAGTACCTGGAATCGAACCCGGGTCCCTGGAGCTGTGAGGCTGCGGTGCGGTTTGTCTTTGTATTAGTGAGGAAATATGGAAGAATTGCTGAGAGTTGCCAGTATATACTACTTGGCCAGTCCATAATTAATTTATTTGTGTCATTTATCATAGTTTGTGTGTTTCAGTTTTGTTTTACTTTTTCTTCCAATTGAACCTCTTTTGTTCTTGTTTATACTGTTAAATTGATTTCACAGATAAAGGATTAGAAATCAAAGCAGCTGTTGATTGATATTCTGAATCATAGGCTGTTGGAATTTGAGCTGTCAATTTCTATCAGGCTTCCTGATTCATTTCAGTTGCAATGTGTTATTTTCTTGTTCAAATGACCTTTTTTATCATTTCTATCTCCCACAAGAAGTAGATATTTGTTGTATTTTCCAATTGCTTCTTCTTGTTTGTATTTGCTTGTAATAGCTATGACTGGATCCTGGATGTCAGTAGATTTTGATTTGGCCGGTAACAGTCACTCAAAGAATTAAGGCTCTGATCCGCTGCTGTATGAGCAGTGTGGCAGGGTTTATACCTGACCAATGACCCCAATGTTGATCCTGCCTGAAATTAGAATATTGCTGGACAGATAAAGGTACAAGTTATGCCAGCAATTGACCTTTGGGTTGCAGGGGTGGGGTGGGGAGGGGGTGTGTGGCGGTGGAAACATTCTGGGAAACTTTCTTTCCATCCCCAATTTCCAGGAGAAAACAGTGACCCGGAGATGCATCTTTCTAAGGCCCAACTACCTCCTATAAGTAGTGATATCAGCTACAGTCAGGAACTTTTTTTTAATGTTTGTAGTGAATTTGTATTCATTGCACAAGATGGCAATTTGTTGTATAGTTCAATGTCTTTCTATAAAAAGATTTGTTCCCCCCGAAAATCTTACCTAGTTCTATGCTTACATAACATTTACTCATGCCTCATGGTCCTTTCTAATCTGTCTAACTCAAATAATCCTTTCATTATTTTAAAGACCAAAGTCAAAACTCCTTTAAGTCTATGATTTTTTAAGAGTAAATGACCAACTCTCTTCACCCATTGTGGTAAAGTTTGTGGTAACTAAGGGCCTTTAAATTAGGTGTCAGCCAAGTGGTTCTCCTCGGAACCTTTTCTAGGGCCTATGTATCACCCACCTTGTGAGGGGACCAAAGCTGGTTACAGTATTCTAAATAAAGCTTAATCAAGGTCCTGTATACAAGGATCGTGTAATTTTTTGTGCAGTATTTGTTTTGTACTTAAACTTCCTGGTGGCTACAACAACAACCTGCATTTATTTCCTGTCTTTCACATGGTAAAACATCCCAAAGCACTTCACAGGTGCATTATCAAACAAAATTTGACACACATAGTCTATCCACATGGACCAAATCTAAAGTATTGTAATCAAATCAAAATTTGGCAATACATCCTAGTTTCTTACTTGCTTTTGCAAAAGCTTCATGACATGGGATGTGAATATTAAGAGATTCATGCACTGTAACACCAAGGTATTTCTACCCCTAAGTAGTATTATGCCTGACTCCCTGCATGGTGTATAAATGCTTGGCATTGGCCCTATCTATATGCATAACACTCAACTTATCTATATTGTTATGATCAGGTGAGGAGGGGTCACAAGGCTCCCCTGCTGTCCTTCTCCTCGTTTGACCGTAACAGGGTTTATTCCTTTTAAAACAGTGAATGTACTTACCACGTCAGTGACTGTTTTACCTCTTACCTTTGTTGTGATGTTTTATCAGTGCATTAAGTACAAGAGAATAACTAAGGAAAGGGTAGGGCCTATCAGAGATGTACAAGGGAACTTACATGTGGATGCAGATGATGAGGGCAGGGTTCTTAATGAGTTTTTTGCCTTTGTCTTCACAAAGGAGAGGGATGGTGCAGATATTGTAGTAAAAGAGGAGGAGTGTGAAATGTTAGATATGATTAGCATAATGAGAGAGGAAGTACTAGAGGGTCTGACATCCTTGAAAGTGGATAAATCACCAGAGCTGGTTGGATTGCATCCCAGGTTGTTAAAGGAAGTGAGGGAGGAAGTAGCGGATGCGCTGAGGATCATCTTCAAATCCTCATTGGATACGGGCGGGGTGCCAGAGGATTGGAGGTCTGCGAATGTTATACTATTGTTTAAAAAGGGTGCGAGGAATAGGCCAAATAATTATAGGCTGGTCAGTCTGACCTCGGTGGAGGGTAAATTATTAGAATCAATTCTGAGGGACAGGATAAACTGCCACTTAGAAAGGCATGGATTAATCAGGGATAGTCAGCATGGATTTGTTAAGGGAAGGTCATGTCTTACTAACTTAATTGAATTCTTTGAGGAAGTAACAAGGAGGATTGATGAGGATAGTGCAGTGGATGTAGTCTACATGGATTTTAGTAAGGCATTTGACAAGGTCCCACAGGCAGACTGGTCAGTAAAATGAAAGCCCATGGGATACAGGGGAATGTGGCAGGTTGGATCTAAAATTGGCGCAGTGACAGGAAGCAAAGGATAGTAGTCGACGGATGTTTTTGTGAATGGAAAGCTGTTTTCAGAGGCGTTCCACACAGCTCAGTGTTGGGTCCCTTGCTGTTTGTGCTATATGTTAATGATTTGGACTTAAATGTGGGAGGCATGATTGGGAAATTTGCTGATGACACAAAAATTGGTCATGCAGTTGATTGTGAAGAGGATAGCTGTAGACACCAGAATGATATCAATGGTTTGTTTGAGTGGGCAGAAAAGTGGCAAATGGAATTCAATCCAGAGAATTGTGAGATAATGCACTTGGAGAGGACAAATAAAGCAAGGGAATGCACAATAAACGGGAGGATATTGAGAGGGGTAGAAAAAATGAGAGACCTTGGAGTGCATGTCCACAGGTCCCTAAAGGTGGTAGGACAGGTAGATAAAGTGGTGAAAAAGGAATATGGAATGCTTTCCTTTATTGGCCAAGGTATAGAATACAAAAGCAGGGATGTAATGCTGGAACTGTATAAAATGCTGGTTTGGCCACAATTGGAGTATTACATACAGTTCTGGTCCCCACATTACAGGAAGGACATAGTTACTCTGGAGAGAGTGCAGAGGAGATTTACAAGAATGTTGCCAGGGTTTGAAAGTTGCAGATATGAGGAAAGATTGGATAGGCTAGGGTTGTTTTCCTTAGAAAAGAGGAGGCTGAGGGGTGACTTAATTGTGGTGCACAAAATTATGAGAGGCCTAGATAAAGTAGACAGGAAGGACCTGTTTCCCCTAGTGGAGAGTTCAATTACCAGGGGGAACAGATTTAAGGTAATCACCTTAAGGATTAGAGGGAACATGAGGAAAAACGTTTTCACCCAGAGGGTGGTGGGTGTCTGGAATTCACTGCCAGGAATGGTGGTGGAGGCAGAAACCCTCAATTATTTTGAAATGTACCTGGACATGCACATGAAGTGCTGTAACCTGCAAGGCTATGGACCAAGTGCTTGAAGGTGAAATTAGATTGGACGGCTAGTTTTTCAGCCAGCACGGACACGACAGGCTGAATGGCCTCCTTCTGTACTGCAATTTTTCTATGGCTCTATGGTTCTATCGATCATAAAAGAACCAATCGGACAGATTTTTTTGAGTTTAAACAAGAAAGAAGTGAGTTTATTATACTTTTAAAAAAAACTAAACCCGATCTAGATAAAATAATAAAACTATGCTACACTTTCACTCACACACGCACACGAGAATCACACACACAAATAGAATGCATCGTGATATGAAATATTCTGGTTTGGATTAGAGTCCAGAACAAGTAAAAAGAATATACAGACTGTGGGATCGGGTAATTCCGTTGTCTTCCTGCTGAATTTGTGATCTTTAAGTCTCTGGCTGGTAGGAGTGCACTTTGTGGCTGGCCCACCTGGTTCAGGGTTTTTCTTGGAGACAGGGTTGTAGGTTGCTTTCCTCCCTGGGGTTTCTGTCTGTAGCAATGGTAGACAGATGTCACAGACAGGTTTCAAACTTGTAATGTTGTTTGGAGAGAGAGAGACACACACACAACCCCACTGGGATCTTGTCTGGTTCGCATTCAAAATTTGTCTGCTTCAAAGTCTCAGGAGATTATCCTTTTGCAAAAGACTGCTAGTTTTCCACAGATGGGGAGGCAGTCACATGATTGTCCAGTGTCCTCGTTTGCAGTTTAATTAGATTCATGTCTAGGTATTTTGCAATCTCTCTTGAGTGTCATTTCAATATTCACCCCCTGGAGATATGACTCCACTGTTAATGTTCCAAGATGGCTTTGAATGTTTTGCCATTAGAAGCGAAGTTGTTAGCTGTTTCCAAATTCATGAGGCATTGTCCTGGATGCAACCTTGTTAGACATGCGTCTTTGATTCACCATCCTGGAATATGAGGTATTTCAATGCAAATTGTGGTGGCGATCTTGGCTGCCGGCTTTTTAAAAGTTAACTGTAGGATCCCAGCTCTTTTTTAAAAGTTTAATGTAGGTTTCCAACCGATGAATTAAAAATCCTCATTTGGTATGGCATGTTTTCTTGACAATATTAAATGACACTGCATCTAGTTCTGCTTGTATTCTCCTAACTTTTTCATACAGCAAGTACTGGTCAAGATACTGCTCTTCTAGACCTATTATTTGTTTCTTGACTTGCCCCTTTTGCCTTGTCTTTTGCCTGATCACAGACTTTCCCTTTTGTTCCTTACTTGCCTCCCACACTTTGCCTGCCTTTGCACTTGCTTAAATACTGTTAAATCTGTAATTTCTTCACGTTCCAATTGTAGATCTTCAACCTGAAACATTAACTTTGTTTCTTTCTTTGTGGATGCTGCCTGACCTGCTAAATATTTCCAGCATTTTCTGTTTGTATTTCAGATTTCCAGCCTCTGCAGTATTTTGATTCTATCTGTTTGTAATCTGCTTTTATCATTAGTATTTTAAGCATATGAGCATACAGACATATGTATTAGGAGCAGGAGTAGGCCACTCAGCCCCTCGAGTCTGCTCCGCCATTCAACAAGATCATGGCTGATCTGATTGTAACCTCAACTCCACATTCCCACCTACCCTGATATCCTTTTACCCCCTTGCTTATCAAGAATCTATCTACCTCTGCCTTAAAAACATTCAAAGACTCTGCTTCCACCACTTTTTGAAGAAGAGAGTTCCAAAGATTCACGACCCTCTGAGAGAAAAAGTTTCTCCTTATCTCTGTCTTAAATGGGCAACCCCTTATTTTTAAACAGTGACCCCTAGTTCTGGATTTTCCCACAAGAGGAAACATCCCTTCCACATCCACCCTATCAAGACCCCTCAGGATCTTATATGTTTCCATCAAGTCGCTTCTTACTCTTCTAAACTCCAGTGGATACAAGCCTAGCCTGCCCAACCTTTCCTCATCAGACAACTTGCCCATTCCAGGTATTAGTCTAGTAAACCTTCTCTGAATTGCTTCCGACACATTTACATCCTGCATTAAATAAGGAGACCAATACTGTACATACTGCTGCAGATGTGATCTCACCAGTTATCATTCAGTACCTTTTTATAACTTAACTTCACTTTAAACTTCAGCATTTAAAGCTATTTCTTTTTCCAAATTTTTTTTTGTGGTTAAAATGTTCCAAAATGTGATGATCCTCAATACAAGTAACTTGTGGTAAGTACAAGGTTATAGTACAGAATTCTGTATAACTCAAAGCTAATTGGACTCAAAAAGGCTATGAAAAATGTGGAGCTTAGAAAGGTCCACTGGTTTAAAGCTAATCATTTTGGAATTGGTTTGGACTTAGCTGCATAGCAGTGCAGAGGGAATCTTACTTTGCATGTAATCTGTGCTGTGAAAACTTTCAATTGTTTAATTCTGATTCTAGGTGTAAAAAAATGGAAGAGTGTTTTATTTTTCAGTAAGATCCCCCACCATCGGAACATCCAAATTACAAGAAATAAAAAGACAAAGTCCATTGAATTCAGCTTCTACCCTCCTGGCAGTCACATGATACAATAATAATGGAGTTGTTGACCAATCATAGTAATCAATCTCTATTAATTAGTCTGTAACAGACCCAGAAATGCCACAAGAAGAACCCCAGTGGTGCTCAGCTTTGGGAGCCATAGGTCCAAATTCACCTGTTCTTCCCAACATGCACCATTTGCCACATGTCACGTCTCCAATTACTCATATATTGTATCCCAAAATGTTATTTTCTGAAAGAAATCTATCTAATTTGATCTTGAACTACTAACTTCAATTAAAAAAAAACTTAAAGCAGTTGCCCTGTCAGGATTGTAATTTTGAATGTGGGTGGATGGACAAACCTTATGTACAAATTCCAGTCCATTTTTAGCCAAACTTTATTTTGCATTCAGAGTTTGGCACAGCAACAGTCACTATGGAACATATTGGGAAATGTTTTGTGTCTATTGAAAGGAATGGTTCACAACTATTTTCACACTCCACTCCAGGGAAATAACGGCAAGCAATGGTATTTGCTTAGACAGTTTTTCAAGTGAATGTGATGGAGTAGCAAGCTCTCATGCACTGATAACCATGGTTATTAGCTTAGAACAATCACAGTGAGTACCAAAAGCAAAGCAGCATACCCTGAAGTCTACACTGAAATATAAAGTGGTTGGGCATGAAGCCCATGATGTGGTATGATGTGATGTGGTGCAGTTAGAATCTTTTGACCCATTTTGATCAATTAAAGTAGTGAATGGTTTTACTGCAATTGAGAAATCATGCACGTTTTTGTGCGAGTGAATATGCCTGTTTAATTGCTGTGATATTTAATGGATATGATTGGGTATATTTGCTATGAGTAAAACACATCTGAAGTTAGTTCAATTTTTAATTTTAAAATTCACCTCTCCAATTTTGAATGAATAATGATGCAATTTCAGGTGAAAAAATTAGGATGCACTGTTTCTATTTCTAGTTCTGTTATAAGATTTTGTATTAAATTGATGATGTTTTGTTCTTTGATTTAATTTTTATAATTATCAAGATTGCAAAATTATAATTTCCTCTGTGCAAAGCTACTAAAATTAAAATGCAGTGACTTACTGGGTGGAGTCATCCACCTCCCCCACCAACCCCTCCCCGAGATCTGCCGGAGATATTAACTTTACAGCTGGTCATTTTAAAGTACTTGAACTGCATATCAAATTATCTTAAAGTTATCAAGCAGAATGTTAAAAAAGACTGCAGTTAAGGTGTTGTTGTAAATTCCTCCTTGTTTTATTTGCTGAGTAATTATAATTTAGTGACAATTGCCTTTGTTAACATAATATCAGGGTGCAATATATTATAATGTAACGATAGTCCAAGGGGCTAAACTCCACTTTTGCAGTATTTTCTCAAGACTCCATGGACCTTCAGTGCTCCATCTAGCAGCCCAGCCAACAACTGGTTAAGTCTACCCATTGAGTTTAGTGATGTTATAATGGGAGACATCAACCATTACAGCTCATGGGACGTTGGCAAAAAGGTTACTTTCTATTTGCAGTGTGATTTGTCATCCTTGAAATTTATAAAGGTCATGTCATTCATCAGTAGCACAGTTCCACTATCAATATCATACGAATCATAATAATCATTTAATTACTAGTTCTGTTAGATTTCAGTACCTGGATGAAAGTTTCTGTCCCATACCAATTTCATAAATGTTTTTGCAATTGGTATAGATTAGGTTTTTCCTACATAATATTTTCAAGTTTAGCTGTAATTTGTTTTCTATCTTATTCTTATGTTTTACAGTGACTGGGGAAATATTTACAGTCCTCCCATCATTCTGCCCAGTGAACAGCTGAAAGATCGGAAAAATACCCTTTCACCCAGACAACCAGCTGTTCTTCAGGATTTAGGAAGTATGAAAATTTCATGCTCATTGTGCTCAACACTTTAGCAGAACAAATGGGTGCAATATGCAATATAGACTTAATGGCACAGTTCTAATGAGTGTGCAGGGACAGAGGGACCTGGGAGTTGATGTGCATTGATCTTTGAAGGTGGCAGGACATATTGAAAGGGTAGTTAGCAAAGCATATGGGATCTTGGGCTTCATAAATAAGGTATTGATTACAAAAGTAAGGGCATTATGCTGAACCTTTATAAAGCTCTGGTTAGGTCACAACTAGGGTATTATGCCCAATTCTGGCACCAAACTTTAGCAAGGATGTGAAGGTCCTTGGCAGGATGCAGAGGAGATTTACCAGAATGGTTTCAGGGATGAGGGATTTTAGCTACAAGGTTAGCTGGGGTTGTTCTCCTTGGAGTAAAGGAAATTGAGGGGAGATTTGATGGAGGTGTACAAGACTATGACAGGTTTAGGTAAGTGAGAGAAAGAAAAGCTGTTTCCATTAGCTCATGGTACAAGGACTAGGGGACAAAGATTTAAGATTTTGAGCTAGAGATACAAGGGAGATGTGAGGAAGAATGTTTTTACGCGGTGAGTGGTAATGACCTGGACTCGCTGCCTATGTGGATGCGGAGACGATGAATGATTTCAAAGGAAATTGGATGGACAGTTGAGGGAGGTAAACTTGCAGGGCTATGGGGATAGAGAGGGAGAATGGGACTGACTGGATTGCTCTGCAGAGAGCCGGCATGGATGCGATGGCCGAATGGCCTCCTGCTGTGGTATAATGGCTCTGTGATTCTGTGACTCTTTGTGCATCATTGGAACAGAGTATGTGATATGGCTGGATGTATATAGTGATTCATCATAGATGATCCCTTACGTGATACTTACTTAGTGGGCTGCAAACAAGGACTTAAGCCTCAAACAAAAACAAGAAATGCTGGATTCACTCAGCAGGTCTGGCAGCATCTGTGGAAAGAGAAGCAGAGTTAACGTTTCGGGTCAGTGACCCTTCTTCGGAAGAAGGGTCACTGACCCGAAACGTTAACTCTGCTTCTCTTTCCACAGATGCTGCCAGACCTGCTGAGTGAATCCAGCATTTCTTGTTTTTGTTTCAGATTTCCAGCATCCACAGTATTTTGCTTTTATTTTAAGGACTTATGCCTGTTCATGTGTATCCAAGCACTGGTTGGAATTTTTAAGTAATAACTTTAACATAAGATATCTAAGTATTCAGAAAGTTTTAATCACAAAATTTGGGAATTTCTATTAACTTCAAAGAATTTGTTATAAAGAAATTAAAGGATAGCATCTTGTTGTGTTTGAAATCCTGGCAGTCTGCACATCAAATGCAAATATTTCTTTTGATAGGAACAAATGTCTATTTATCAATGGCAACTTGCATTGCATAGTTTAACATTGAAAGAATATTTGCACCCACCAGCAAAATATGAGGATAAGAGAATTTGAATATAATGTTTAATCTTAATGAATTGCAATTTTTTTCTCAATACTATCAACAAGTTTAGTTTCCTTCTGTAAATGTTGATTAGATTTTTTATCATAGTCAGACAAACAAACAGGAAAAAATATAATCCTGGAAATTTGGCTGCATAACTGAGCTTCCATTGAGGACACTTCAGCTGGCCTTGCGGGACTACCTTGAGCAGCCCTGGGCATACAGGGACCGAATGGAGACTGCAGGATTTCTGCGCAGATTTCAGCAGTCTGGGCTAACTGGCTGAGTGTACCAAAAAGGGCACTAGCAGAGATTTTGGCGTGGGGAGCAGATATGCTGTCATCCTGAGAGAGGAAAGCGGGTGCCTTTCCTATGCAGTCAATGCTACTCACTGGATCAGGGCAGCCACAACAATGCACAAGACACTTGGCACCATCCCGGATGGAGCAGCTCAATTGCCCCTGCCTCAAGACGCAAGATCCACCAACGAAATGTGACTGCAGTATGTACCCTCTGCAGCATACATTGCAGCAACTCATAACCATTAATTTATCAGCACTTCTCTGCCCTGCAAACTCTACTATCGAGAAAGATGAAAGCAGCAATGTCTTGGGAACACCATCATCTCCAAGTTCCACTCTGAATCACACACCATGTTAACTTGGAAATATATTATCATTGTTTCATCATCGCTGGATCAATATTGTGGAATTCCCTACCGAACACCATAGGGACACAGAAGCAGGAGTAGGCCATTTAGTCCCCGAGCCCATTCTGCCAATTAATCAGATCATGGCTTATCTGTGTCCTAATTCCATATAGCCCCATTTGCACCATATCCGTTAATGCCTTTGGTTAACCACAATCCATCAATCTCAGATTTAAATTTAACAGTTGATCTAGTAACAATTGCCATCTGTAACTTCATGGCCCGCATATTCCCCACTCTACCGTTACCATCAAGTCAGGAGACCAACTCTGGTTCAATGAAGAGTGCAGGAGGGCATGCCAGGAGCAGCGCCAGGCATACCTCAAAATGAGATGTCAACCTGGTGAAGCTACAACACAGGATTACTTGCGTGCCAAACTGCATAAGCAGTATGCGATAGACAGAGCTAAGCGATCCCATAACCAATGGATCAGATCTAAGCTCTGCAGTCCTGCCACATCCAGTCATGAATGGTCGTGGACAATTAAACCACTGACAGGAGGAGGAGGCTCCACAAATGGTGGTGGACAATGGTTGTTGGAGGGTAGTGTCCTAGGCCCAACCACCTTCAGCTGCTTCATCAATGACCTTCCCTCCATCATAAGGTCAGAGGTGGGAATGTTCACTGATGATTGTAAGATGTTCAGTACCATTCGCAACTCCTCAGCAGTCCACGTCCACATGCACAAAGACCTGGACAACATTCAGACTTCGGCTGATAAGTGGCAAGTAATATTCATGCCACATAAGTGCCAGCAATGACAATCTCCAATAAGAGAGAATCTAACCATCTCCCCTTGACATTCAACAGCATTACCATCTCTGAATACCCTACTATCAACATCCTGGAGTTACCATTGACCAGAAACTGAACTGGACCTGCCACATAAATACTGTGATTACAAGAACAGGTCAGAGGCTGGGAATTCTGCAGTGAGTAAACCACCTCCTGACTCCCCAAAGCCTGTCCAGCATCTACAAGGCACCAAGTCAGGAGGCTGACGGAATACTCTCCACTTACCTGGATGAGTGCAGCTCCAACAACACTCAGGAAGCTTAACATCATCCAGGACAAAGCAGCCCACTTAATTAGCACCCCATCCACCACTTTAAACATTCACTCCCTCACCACCAAAGCACAGTGGCAGCAGTATGTACCATCTATAAGATGCACTGCAGCATCTCACCACACCTCCTTCAACAACACCTTCCAAAACACACAACCCCTTCCACCTAGAAGTACAAGGATAACAGACACAGGGGAACACCTGCAACTACCCCTCCAAGTCACACACCATTCTAATTGGAAATATATCACCGTTTTATCACTGTTGCTGGATCAAAATCCTGGAACTCCCTCCCTAACAGCATTGTGGGTGTACCTGCACCAGATGGACTGCAGCGGGTCAAAAAGGCAGCTCACCGCCATCTTTTCAAGGGCAATTAGGGATTCGCAACAAAATCAGGCCTTGCCAGTGACCCTCACATCCCATGAAAAAAATTTTTTAAATCCCATTCACCATCAGTCCCATACTTTAGCTTCCCTCTGTTACTGAACATCACAGCGTCTGCTAGGCCACAATGAAAAAATAGAAGCCACCACAAAATAAACATTAAAATAAAAGCAAAATACTGCGGATGCTGGAAATCTGAAATAAAAGCAAGCAATGCTGGAAATACTCAGCAGGTCTGGCAGCAACTGTGGAGAGAGAAGCAGAGTTAACATTTCAGGTCAGTAACCCTTCATCAGAACTGGCAGAGCCAGAAATGTAACAGGTTTTAACAAAATAAACATTCCCAACAAAATTTTTGGGCACAATTTTATTGCAGAGACCCGCTTGCAGCAGGAACCTGTTTACTTCATCATTGGGCTTTGCCATGGCTGTTTAACTCAACCACGGTATTAACATACCACTTCTGTGTTTCCTGACCAACGACAGAGTCCGGGTATGATGAACTGCACCTGTCAATGAGAGACTTTCTATTTAAAGGGATCCGGCAGGAGTCAGAATGTCTGCATTCTTTCTGAAGGCAGCAGGAAGAAGAATGATGGCAGGGAAACATGTGAAGAACATCCCCCTAGTTCTTTGACCCTTCCCTGGTAATGATTCTGGAGGTGGTAAGGGCTAGAAGGGAAGTGTTGTTTTCTGCAGACTGGAGGAAGATGCCAGCCACCCAAACCAAACAGGCATGCTGGAGGTCTCAGAAGTTGTGAGCAGCAGGAGTGTTGCAGGGTGCTGCAGAGATTCAATGACTTCATCTGGGCAGGATAGGTGAGTGGCACAACACTTTCAGGTGCCAACCCCCACACTCTGACTTCCCCAGCATTCTCCTGCAGAGCACCCCTCAAAGCAACTTGCAACTCCACTCATTCCTCTCTCGAGACACCTTGACACATCCCTAGCTGAACAGCCAACAATCTCATTTGCCCTCGATTTATTGACATGTCGTACCCGTCCTTCACAGTCACCCTCCATAAATGTTGTCATTCCACCCTTTCCACACATTCCACTTCCCACACTCATAACTCTCTGCTTTCTCTCAATACAGAAGATGAGATTGTGAAATTCCAGAGAGAAGGAGAGAACTTGGAGTGGACCTGTAGTCGTAGCCACATTGACCACTGTGGAGGAGCAAGCTTTAGAGATCAGCAGGGTGGCACAGTCTATGTGCATAGGCAGCGGTGAGATGGAGGTCTCCCACATACCTGGTGACAATATTAGATATCACACTGCACATAACAGTCACTCATGCTGCATTGATGTCATACTAACTGAAATGACACGATATGCACAATTTAGAGTTTGAACTCATTTACCTGTCAGCAATAATTCATGTCTTTCGTCTTCTACAGATCCTTTAAGGGTGACAAAGGAGCAGAGGTAAGAGAACAAGGAGTCCTCAGAGAAGGGCAAGCACCCTGAGGATGTGCTGACACATGACTCATGCGCACCCTCCACCAGTGCAGATACACACACCTCAGTGGGTACTGCAGTAGAAATAGCTAGGTTGTCACATGGTGAGGTACATATCACATGTGAGCAGGAGCAGTGCTGGAGACAGGGACATCATTAGACAGTCCCTGTTGGAGGGCACACGACCCTCCAAGTACTTGTCAGCTGGACATAGAGGGTCATGGGGGTCATCCACAAAAGCCATCTCTGAAGCAGCAACAGGAAATGTGTGTGCTTCTATCAGAATTTCCAGAGGCAGCGTGCATCCTTGGAGAAAGATTGGAGGAATCCATCTTTAGCATGAGTGCCAATGATGTCTCAGACATTTGCACTGATGTCCACTTCCATGGCCACCTGGATGGAGAATTAAATGCGGCAGGGAACTGAGTATATCCTGGTCCTGACCAATGGCCTGCATGCTAAGTCGGCTACTTTACACAAAATGGAGATAGTCTCGCTTGGAGCCTCAATGCCTCACTGAAATGCAAACAAGTGCTCTCCAGCTCTTGGCAAGCAGTGAAGTGCAAATGGCCCAGAAGAGGAATATGGAGAAATGGAACATGGAAGTGGATACTTTTCTCAAGGCGCACCTACTTCTCATCCCTTGCCCCGCACCACTACCGCCTCGGACAGAGCCATACATGCTGCTGCTGCCTCCTTCCCTGATGGCCGAGGCTACCCCTGCACAGGTGCAGGTGAGACAGTCTTTGGTGGGGACTTCACAGGCTTCAAAATCCAGAGGACTTCATGGTTGCACAAGGGGATTCATTTGGGTGGTTCCCACTGTTCAATTCCCACCTGACCACAGCAAGTGTGTTTTGTTATTAGGGTTTAACCCTTTGGTGTTTTATTTGTCAAATAAACAGACAGCAGCAGGTTTTCTTATAGGTTTAAAGTTGAAAATCAATTATTTATTGATCAAATACACCTTATCCAGAAATTATCGCAACTGCATCCACTCATGCATTTGCTCGCGCGCGCACACACACACACACACACACACACACACGAAGGAACAGATGGGAAAATGGGTAAGTAATTATAAGTGGAGGGTAGGTTTTGGGGGTAGTCATGGTAAACCTGTTGAATTCTCTTGGAAGTTAAGTTCTTGTTGGTTGCAGGCCTGAATTGTTTGTAGATTTCTCTCGTGGTTGAAAGTTCAGTTGAAGACAGTGGATCATTTATAATTCACTGCTTCATTGGTGTAGATGTAAAATTCTACAGCAGGGTGCCTTCTGGTTTGCTGGAAACAAGCTTCTTGGATGCTGCTTTCTGGGTGTCTCTCTAATTCTCTCTCTCTAGGCTGCCTTTTAAGGTAAAGATGTGTTATATCTCGCCTCCTGGTAGGAGACCCTTTGGTCTGTCCCCATGGTGATCGCACAATGGCCCAGGACCTGGCTACTTTGCACCGTCTTTGTTTCAGAAGAATCTATTCAATTCAGGATGGATGTAGGATGGGTGCAATTGACACCACTTAGCTTTGAAGATTTTCCTTTGTCCCTGTCAGTTTGAATATACAAAGACCAAGTCCTTTTCCTTCGGTGGTCATTTTGGAGCACATTGTCCACTTTTTAAAAGAAAGGTCCATTTTCTATAAGACAAAGTCAGTTTTTATAACTCTTCAGATTTTGTCCATAATTTTTCATCATTGCACTTCTTGTACGTGTGACAATGGTGTTATGTGTATGTTTACTTAAATAAATCAAGCACTTTATTTCAACTCTTCATTTTCCTACTTTGTTCCATCCCAAATCCCAAATGGACAATATCCTTCAGAAGAATGGTATGACCAGACTGGAAGATAACAATAGGGTGTGAGTGCAATGGTTGGATTTTTGACTGTGGGAGTGATTGTCTTGGTGGTTGGGTGGCACAAGATTTATTATTGCACTGCCACATGGCTTCACACACTCAGATTAGCTGAAGCATGCCTGTATGAGGCAGCCAGGTGAGCGGTTGCAGGAACCCTGGCCACATCTGGCTCCTCTTCCAAGTGATCTGCACTTTCCTCCTCCTGTAGTGCCATTCCTCCCTACAGTGCGATGTTGTGCAAGGCACAGCAGACCACAATCATTCTGGAGGCTCTTGCTGGTGCAGACTGAAGTGCCCTCCAGGTCTGTCAAGGAGCCCGAATTGCATCTTCAGCAACCCAATGGCTTGCTCAGTGATTGCCCTTGCGGTCATGAGACTTTTGTTGTGCCTCTCCTCTGCATCAGTGGTAGGGCTCTTCACAGGAGTCATCAGCCAGGTCCTCAGAAGGTAGATCTTATTTCCAAGGAGCCACCCGCTCACTCTGTGTGGAGGTGTGAAAACCTGTGAGACATGGCTGTCACAGAATGAAGAAATCATGGTGGATTCCAGGATATCTTGCACAGACATGCATGATAATCTTCCAGTGGTCACCTACAAACTGAACATTGAGGGAGTGGAATCCCTTCTAATTGATAAATACTCCAGGCTAATCTGAGGGCGCCTTGATTGCTACATGTGTACAGTCAGTGACACCCTGTATCTCTGAGAATCCAGTCACTGCAGCAAAAACAAGAGCCCTCTGTGTCTGACTGGCCTGATCAATTTCAAAGTGGACATAAATGGCAGCCTTGATAGACATGGCACTTAGGAGATACACTTGTGGGCAGCAGATTGTGAAATCCTGCAGATGCTAGCAGCAGATTCCTGGAAGAAGCCGGAGGTGAAGAATTTCACGACTGTGGTGACCTTGATGGCAGCTGGCAATGTTCTCCTGTTCCAGAAGGCTGCCGATGTCAGCAATGATCTGTCGTGAAAGCCTGAACCTCCTGATGCATTGTTGCTCCGTCATGTCGAGGAAGCTGTGTACCTTGTGCTGGGGGTATCGCCTCCTTCGAGCTGGAGTACCGTGTCTACCCTTCTGTCCTGTGAAGCGACATGTAGTTGCAGAAAAGGAAGCTAGTGCTGGTGTGGCTAGTCTTGCTGCTGCTGCTAGTGTTGTTGCTGTTGGTGGGCTCTTGCTCCTGTTCCTGCTCCTGAGCTTGTTGGTGTGGCACCTGGTACTGCTGTTGTTGGTGTAGCTGCTCCTCTTGTCCCTCATCAGAGGTTGATGCTATAGCTGCATTGCTCCCATGCTGCAGTGAAAGCCAACAGTAAGAAAGATCAGATCAAGATGTTTAAAGTCCAAGGTAGGTAAAGTGACTACCACAAAGTTGAAAATCACCTGTGAAGCAGTGAAATCATGTTCTTAGATCAAGTGCTGCCTTTCACTTAGGCCAGCAGCTACGCAGTTTCACTGTTTAAAGGCTTTCCAGCCTACCAGTTTCATTGATCAATAACTTCCCGCTGTGCTCTTGCCTAGTTGATCCTGGCAAGTTCCACACAGCTCAGGAAACCCATGTGCTGGCTGTTAAAGCTAGAATCCTGAGTTAAAGCCACAATTGATTGCTTGTTTGCATATTTAAATCACTGACCCGACAGCTCCACAGGGCTCGCCTCGGAACATGCTCTGGTAAAACCTGGAAGTAGGTGGGATCAAGTCAGGTTTCCCTCCCACCAGCATTTTTCAACCATTTAACCCCCCTGCCCGTACCTGAACTTGCTCCCCCCCGCCCACCTTGGCAGTTAAAATTCTGCCCTATAAATTAAGCCCTGCCATATTGCATACAAGCATCAACTACAGTGCTACCACAATGGCTTCAGCACAGCTGGTGGAAAGCTGCTGACTTTAAGTGGGGAAGGTTGCAGGTGGCCTTGCAGGATGGTCTTGAGCAGCTCTGGCCGTAGAAGGTCTGCACCATCTCAGCATGGACAGCAGCCATCTGAGCTACCTGGCTGGCAGGCAACAACAAGAGCACTGACTGAGAGAGGACAGCAGGTTCGTGCTCCACAGTGCCACTTTAATAGGAGTAGGGAAGGACAGATTGCTAGACTGCTGTGACACCCTGCAAGCCCCTTTGCACACTGGTATCCACAGCTATGATGTCAGCAGTCTGATCCTACTTGACAGCAAGCTGAGCTTGGATGAGAACAGTCTGAGCTTCCACTGCAGTGCCAAGATGTACTGCGATGGGAGCTGAGACATTGGCCATCAGATATTGCATCAATATTGGGTCCACAAGTGTTTGCATGGAGTTGGCTACCATTGCATGCTGTAGAGGATGGGCTCCAAATTCTGTACCTAGCTAGGCCTGCCAATGCTGCAAGCATTTTATTATGGATACCTATCAGCCCTCTTTTGTAGACTGCCCATCGAAGTCTTCATCTGAGTCCTCTGCACAAGAATTCATGTGTGACTTCGCCCTCCAGGGAGCTGGCATCTGTGCTACCCTTGCCCCTTGCTCTGGTTGTAGGCCACTCATGTCCAATTCTAAGCTATCCTCTGAAGTACTTGTCAGTATCTTTTTTATTCGTTCATGGGATGTGAGCATCGTGGCTAGGCCAGCATTTGATGCTCATCCCTAATTGCCCTTGGGAAGATGGCGGTAAACGTCATTCTTGAACAGCTGCAGTCCATGTGTTGTAGGTACATCCACAGTGCTGTTAGGAAGGGAGTTCCAGGATTTTGACCCAGAGACAGTGAAGGAACGACAATATATTTCCAAGTCAGGATGGTGTGTGACTTGGAGGCGGACTTACGGGTGTTGGTGTTCCCATGCACCTTCTGCCCTTGTTCTTCTAAGTGGTACAGGTTGCAGGTTTGGAAGATGCTGTCGAAGGAGCATTGGTGCGTTGCTGCAGTGCATCTTGTAGATGGTACACACTGGTACCACTGTATGTCGGTGGTGGAGGGAGTAAATGTTTAAAGTGGTAGATGGGATGCCTATCAAGCAGGCTGCTTTGTCCTGGATGGTGTAGAGCTTCTTGAGTGTTGTTGGAGCTGCACTCATCCAGGCAATTGGAGAGTATTCTATCACACTCTTGACTTATAGATGGTGAACAAGCTTTGGGGAATCAGGAGGTGAGTTACTCGCTGCAGAATTCCCAGCCTTTGACTTGCTGTTGTAGCCACGGTATTTATATGGCTTGTCTAGTTAAGTTTCTGGTCAATGGTAATCCCCAGGATGTTGATGGTGGGGGAGATTCAGCAATGAATATCAAGGAGAGATGGTTAGATTCTCTCTTGTTGGAGATGGTCATTGCCTGGCACTTGTGTAGTGCGAACGTTACTTGCCACTTATCAACCCAAGCCTGAATGTTGTCCACATCTTGCTGCATTCAGGCATGGACTGTCTCAGTATCTGAGCAGTTGCAAATGGTATTGAACACCTGCAATCACCAGTGAACATCCCCATTTCTGACCTTATGATGGAGGGAAGATCTTTGATGAAGCAACTGAAGATGGTTGGGTCTAGGACACTATCTGAGGAACTCCTGAAGCAATCTCCTGGGGTTCAGATGATTGGCCTCCAACAACCACAACCATCTTCCTTTGCGCTAGTTATGAGTCCAAACAGTGGAGAGATTTCCTCCGATTCCCATTGACTTCAATTTTGCGAAGACCCCTTGATGCCACACACGGTCAAATGCTGCCTTGATGTCAAGGGCAGTCACTCTCACCCCACCTCTTCTATTCAGCTCTTTTGTCCATGTTTGGACCAAACTCTAATGAGATTTGGAGCTGCATGGCCCTAGCGGAACCTAAATTGAGCATGGATGTCCAGGTTATTGCTGTGTAAGTGCCACTTCATAAGCGCTGTTGACAGCACCCTCCATCACTTTGCTGATAATTGAATGATTGATGGGATGGTAATTGGCTGGATTGGATTTGTCTTGCTTTTTGTGGACAGGATATACCTGGGCAATTTTCCATATTGTCAGGTAGATGCCAGTGTTATAGCTGTACAGCTTGGCTAGGGGCGCAGCTAGTTCCAGAGCACAAGTCTTCAGTACTACAGTCAGGATGAATGTCGAGGTCCACAGTCTTTGCTATATCCAGTGCATTCAGCGTTTCTTGATATCATGTGGAAGGAATCGAATTGGCAGAAGACTGGCATCTGATGCTGGGGACCTCAGGAGGAGGCTGAAATGGATCATCCACATGGCACTTCTGCCTGAAGATTTTTGCAAAGGCTTTAGCCTTGTCTTTTGCTCTGACGTGCTGGGCGCCCCCTTCATTGAGGATGGGAATGTTTGTGGAACCTCCTCCTTCAGTTAGTTGTTTAATTTTCCGCCACCATTCACAAATGGGTGTAGCAGGACTGCAGAGCTTTGATCCAATCCATTGGTTGTGGGATCACTTAGCTCTGTCTATAATGTGCTGCTTCCCTGCAGCATGCATGTGTCGGCCTGTGCTGTCGCATCACCAAGTTGGCACTGCATTTTTAGGTATGCCTGGTGCTGTTCTTGGCATGCTCTTCTACACTCTGAGCTGATGGCTTCAAGTGTGAGAGCAACTGATTGTGTTTCTTCTTTATCACTGCCTTCTTGCTCTATCACCTCTATCTCTTCCACCACTGCCTGCCCAGGTGGCAGTTCTTAGGTATCTGAAAGGAGAAAGGCACAAGGGTAGGGTTGTGGTGATGGGAGGGGAAGGGAATCAAGAGGCATATGCTTACACCATATGCAGCTTCTAAAACAGAGGAGATCATGGAATGAGGTGGAAGTGCGATGTAAGAAGGAGGATTAGACGTGAACATACCATCATCGATGATGGTTTCAGCCCCACTGCTGGCTAAGGCCTCAGTCACGGCCGCAGCAATGATGGCGAGCACCATCTCCTCCATGGTGGTAAAGACAGGCACTCTGGCCTGTCCCCTCGGGTTGTGCAGCACCTTGTCCTGTATGAGAGAGGGAAGTGTGTCAGTAAGTGTGGTGCAATGTGTTTGTGTGATGTGGCTGTCATAGTTGAGTAGCTGTCAGTGTGTGAAATCTATGGGATGTGGGTTTGAGATTTGCAGCAGTGCAAAGTGTGTGAGGGTCAGGTGAAGCTACGAATGTGAGATATGAATCATCATTGATAGAGATTGTTGGTAGGTGAGTGATGGGTGTGTAGTGCTTTGAACAGTTTGTGAGGCTAGTGGTGCAATTGGTAGGGTATGGCATTTGTACATGCAATTCACTGATCTTGACCACTTGTGTGAGGTCATTGAACTTCTTGTGGCACTGCAACCAGGCCCTCATTGCTAGATTCTAGGTATTGATTGCCACAGCTTTCTGGTCCCACTGCCTTCACAGAGTTTGTCTGAAGGGCCTCCTGGTCCCCTGTGAATAGATAGCATCTCCTGCACTTCCTTCACCAGGGTCTTGATGCAGCATCGGAAAATCTTGAAGCCCGCTGTCTACCATGTTGTGCTATTTGTGTCTTTCCTATTTCAAACTCACTTTTACAATTACTTCCAGCACCTGCTCCAGCCAAGATCACCTCCCTTTTAAGAGGCACAGACTAGCTTTAAGTCATGCAGGCTGGCTGGAACTTGCACAGGCCTGTCCCGATTTTGCGTCCCCTATTCAGGCATGCAGCTACTCAACACCATGGTTAGTTTTGGCTGCACACTGCAATCGTTTAAATGAGCAGGCAGCACAAAGTTTGGGTGCTGGCTGCATCGAAGCAAAGGGTGTGGGTAATCCCTCAACACAATTCCCACACCAAGTTCATAGCTCATATCTTGCTTTGATCTGTTCAAATTGGAAATGTAGGATTTTTTTTTAATTACATTTTTAAAGTATATATGTATATTTCTATACATGAATAACAAATATAAAAATATCTGGTTCAATGCTACAAAGTACCTCAGAGTTCTGATGATATTCCGAATTGGCTCACTTTATCCCTTCAACTTGTAACATAATTCTAATTATTATCCTTTGCATAATTTTCTTTGAAGTGCATTTTCTATTATAAGAAGGGCTTTACTTACCCAAGTTGCAAGTTTGTGAATTCCCCATAAGAAGTGCTGAGCCAACTCCACAAGTTGGTGATAACAAGGTGTCTCTGCCTATATGTACTGCAAACACAAATTTTTAAAAAAGACTTGAATTTATATAGCACCTTTCATGACCATCCCAAACCGTTTTACAGCCAATGAAGTACTTTTTGAAGTGTAGTCACTGTTGCAATGTAGGAAATGCGGAAGCCAATCTGCACACAGCAAACTGCCACAAACAACAATGTGCTAATGACCAGATAATTTGTTTTAGAGATGTTGATTGAGGGATAAATATAGGCCAAGACACCAGCGATAACTCCCCTACTCTTCTTCGAAATATTGCCATGGGATCTTTTATGTCCACCTGATAGGACAGAAATCTCATCTGAAAGTCAGCACCTTCAGCAGTGCAGCACTCCCTCAGTCCTGCACTGGAGTGTCAGCCTAGATTGTTGCACTCAAGTCCTGCAGCGGGACTTGAACCCACAACGTTGCGGCTCAGAGGCGAGAGTATTGAAGGTTGAATCTCAAAAGTATTAAAAGGGAAAATAAAAATCTACTTAATGAATTTAGTTTTGATGAACTGCCAATGTTAGTAGTTCTTGGCACAAAATACATACTATTATGGGGCGGTACAGTGGCGCAGTGGTTAGCACTGCAGCCTCACAGCTCCAGGGACCCGGGTTCGATTCTGGGCACTGCCTGTGTGGAGTTTGCAAGTTCTCCCTGTGTCTGCATGGGTTTTCTCCGGGTGCTCCGGTTTCCTCCCACAAGCCAAAAGACTTGCAGGTTGGTAGGTAAATTGGCCATTATAAATTGTCACTAGTATAGGTAGGTGGTAGGGAAATATAGGGATAGATGGGGATGTTTGGTAGGAATATGGGATTAGTGTAGGATTAGTATAAATGGGTGGTTGATGGTCGGCACAGACTCGGTGGGCCAAAGGGCCTGTTTCAGTGCTGTATCTCTAATCTAATCTAATATTGCTTTTCATACAAGTGAGTGAATCTGCCATAACTCCTACATTATTCAACAATCTTGGTATCGTGTCCCAAAATGTAAAAAGAACCGCAAAGTGCAGATGAAGACATTTTAACTAGAGAATAGAATGTTTTCACTTGTGCCTCATAATCCTTTTGTGTTGTATTTGACAGATAGTACCGCAAGTAATACTGAAGATCAGGATGAAGTACTGGATCTATTGTATGATCCCTGTTTGAATTGTTACTTTGATCCAAAAACAGGAAAATACTATGAACTGGCATGAGTCGGAAATGGAGACCTTTGAAGCAACACTGTTGCATGGTAACTGCTTGGATTTTTCTGAGACTCCAGGAGCATATTGTTTCAAAGACAAAGTTATCCTAAAATAGGAATACTGCAATCCGAAAGAAGGCTGAATGATATAGAAATGAATGTATTCATCACCTGAGGTCTGCAGCAGCATTTCAGCACACATTACCCTTCTTTTTAATTACCAAACATTGTAACTGGACAGATTCCACAGTTCCGCATGTTCCTTTATCTAAATGGGTTCTCAAATGCACGTTTGTGTTTTTGCATGCATGTGCTGTTTAGTATGAGCCATGTCTTATTTTGAAACCAATGAAATATAATTAGCACTAAATTTGTCAAATTTGAAAATGAACTTCACAGATATTATTACTAGGGATAGAAAACTTTGAATCTTGGGCAAGATTTTGACAGTCCGATGGAAGCAGGAATGGAGGCAGGCAGGTGGGTAATCTCATGCTGCTGGCCAGCATTCCAGGTTTGCCAGCACCATCCCACCCTCGAGCTATTTTCAGGAAGGCAGGATCGGGCATGGAATGACTACTCACCTGCCAGTGGTGGGTAGCCTCTTTAATTAATTTCAAGGCCAATTAAGACCAATGATCAGAGGACGACTGGAATTTTCCAGCTAGCCTGTGGGCCCCCTGTGGCATTGGGAGCACAGCAAATGCCTTGAGGCGGCCTCCTTGGGGCAGACCTGGGGGACCAGCGTTCCAGGATCACTTTCAGGTCCCCACTCCTGCCTGGCCACAGCTGCAGCCGTGGATTTTCCCTCCACAATGATGGTCCAGCAGCTGTAGCTATTTTTTATTTCAAATATTTTTGAAGTCCTCAAGATAGAGGCACCCTTCTTCTCGTTTACTGCAACGGCAGACTGCAGCTCCTTCAGTGTTAGAGTGCTTCCTATTGGCCCTCCAGCTTCAAAAGCCCGCCCATCATCCTTAATTGAACAGTGAACACGCCCTCTAGCCACTTGGCCAATCCAGCCAAAATTAATGTCGGGTGACTGCTCCCGACACAGTGCGGGTTTGGGATCTGTATTTGACCCCGACATCAGGGTCCTGACCCAAAACGGAAAATCCGAATAAAGTACATAATGTGAATTTTATCCTGTGCTGGAAGGTGTTAATATCATATTTATTTTATATTGAGGATAACTTCCTGAACATTGAGTTTTTCAGATTCATTCATAAATATCTCAGCAAAAAACAGTTTTTGTGAATTGTGACGGTTCTTGGATGCTTATTTTACATCACTTTTTAAAGGAGAACTTTAAGTTGACAAAATAATAAATTGAGCAAAGATTTTTTTCTCTAGATGGCACAATGTAAAATTAATTAATTTTGAGAATTACTTACATTTAGAAAGGGAACTGTGTGGTCCATTAAACTGGAACATTGCCCAGTTCTCCTTGTGCTAAGTTGGCAAATACACTCGACAATTAACTTTAGCCAAGCTTCCATTTTTGGTCCAGTAACCCCTGCTGGAAAGCTTCCATGTGTAAACATTGGGGCTGAGAAACTGGCTTTGTGCTGGAAACTGCTGCAAAATGGTTGTCACCCAGTGAACGTACATTTGATGATGTTGCCTGAGGTCCACTCAAAATTGGACATTCGGCCTCATCTATATAAAACCAACACGCTGCAGCCACCAATTGGGTGCCTAGGCGCAGTTCACTGGTTGGGGTCTGAAGAAATTTGGTTGACGGTGATGCCAAGCCAGCCTGCATGTATGCCCTATAGGGAGAGATGAATAGGAACGAGTAAGCCTGCATCAACAGCCTCTTCTGGCTCCACAGAAATTAAATATAAAAAAGTTCACCTCTCTATTTGAGTGTGGCCTCCAGCAGTGCCTTTAAGGAGTGCTGGTTAGACTGCTAAAGACCTTGATTAATTGGGCAGAACATATTAGAATTAGAACATTACAGCGCAGTACAGGCCCTTCAGCCCTCGATGTTGCGCCGACCTGTGAAACCATCTGACCTACACTATTCCATTTTCATCCATATGTCTATCCAATGACCACTTAAATGCCCTTAAAGTTGGCGAGTCTACTACTGTTGCAGGCAGGGCGTTCCACGCCCCTACTACTCTCTGAGTAAAGAAACTACCTCTGACATCTGTCCTATATCTATCACCCCTCAACTTAAAGCTATGTCCCCTCGTGTTTGCCATCACCATCCGAGGAAAAAGACTCTCACTATCCACCCTATCCAACCCTCTGATTATCTTATATGTCTCTATTAAGTCACCTCTCCTCCTCCTTCTCTCCAACGAAAACAACCTCAAGTCCCTCAGCCTTTCCTCGTAAGACCTTCCCTCCATACCAGGCAACATCCTAGTAAATCTCCTCTGCACCCTTTCCAAAGCTTCCACATCCTTCCTATAATGCGGTGACCAGAACTGCACGCAATACTCCAGGTGCGGTCTCACCAGAGTTTTGTACAGCTGCAGCATGACCTCGTGGCTCCGAAGCTCGATCCCCCTACTAATGAAAGCTAACACACCATATGCCTTCTTAACAGCCCTATTAACCTGGGTAGCAACCTTCAGGGATTTATGCACCTGGACACCAAGATCTCTCTGTTCATCTACACTACCAAGAATCTTCCCATTAGTCCAGTACTCTGCATTCCTGTTACTCCTTCCAAAGTGAATCACCTCGCACTTTTCCGCATTAAACTCCATTTGCCATCTCTCAGCCCTGCTCTGCAGCCTATCTATGTCCCTCTGTAACCTACAACATCCTTCGGCACTATCCACAACTCCACCGACCTTAGTGTCATCCGCAAATTTACTAACCCACCCTTCTACACCCTCTTCCAGGTCATTTATAAAAATGACAAACAGCAGTGGCCCCAAAACAGATCCTTGCGATACACCACTAGTAACTAAACTCCAGGATGAACATTTGCCATCAACCACTACCCTCTGTCTTCTTTCAGTGAGCCAATTTCTGATCCAAAGCTCTAAATCACCTTCAACCCCATACTTCCGTATTTTCTGCAATAGCCTACCATGGGGAACCTTATCAAACGCCTTACTGAAATCCATATACACCACATCCACTGCTTTACCCTCATCCACCTGTTTGGTCACCTTCTCGAAAAACTCAATAAGGTTTGTGAGGCACGACCTACCCGTCACAAAACCGTGCTGACCGTAAATAGGCATAAGGACACGAACTTGCATAATCAAGGTGTCTGTTCCATGATTTTGGTGGATGCCCTGGATACTTGGAAGTCACCAGCCTTCAATTCACAAGTTAGGTATAGCAATGGATTGTGCAACATAAAGCTTCTGATACACTGTTAAACATTCCACCTAAAACTAGAATCAGGGAAGCAAGCCCCATATCATCCCTCTATTTCCACATCTTATAACAACAATTTCTGTGGTTTTAATTAAGGCTGCCAATTTCAGTATGGATTTACACAGAATTTTGAGCTGTTTTCTACTGTTAAGTAACACTGGCAAAGAACACAATTTCAGAGCTATCTAAACCCATTTCAAGCAGGAGTCTAACAGCTCAGACAGAAGATAATTTTCACAAATACAATAGCAAAATAATGCAGATGCTCGAAATTGAAAAAGGAAATTGAATGGGCACTTGGAGGACATAAACTTGCAGGGCTACAGGGTCGACCAGGGGAGTGGGACTGACTGATTGCTCGATGGAGAGCTAGCATGGACTCGATGGGCCATGTGGCCTCCTTTGATGCCATAAATGACTCTATGACTCTGAATCAGAAAGAAAAGCAGAAAATTTGGAAAATGCAGATCTGGCAGCATCTGTGGAGAGAAACAGAGTTAACATATCAGGTTGATGATCTTTCATCAGAAGATAATTTCTTCCTGTGCTCGTTGGTCTACATTGGCTCCTGATTAAGCAACGCCTTGAATTTAAATTTCCCATCCTTGTTTTCAAAGCCCTCCATGACTCCTCTCTATCTCTGTGATCTCCTCCAGCCCTCCAACCCTCCGAGATATCTGTGCTCCTCTAATTCTGGCCTATTGAGAATTCCCAATTTTAATTGGTCCACCCATGCCTTCATGAATTCCCTTGCTCAGCAATTTTGCAATGGAAAACCACTGATTGAAGCCACGTATCTGGGAATAGAGGGTGAATGATTTAGAGCTGCTTGAGTCTACCTACTTGTGACCAATTCAGAATAATGAATTCATGCATCCTATCTAACAGCTAGAGGTCTGAGAGTAGCTTGTTCATCAACACTCTCATCTCCAGTTAGTGTGTAGCTTGGAAAAGCCACAGAACAATTAAAAAAATTAAAGCTCTTCTTCCATCATGTCAAAAAATATAAAATATATCATGAATTATTGCTTTTTATTTTTCATATTTTTAATTTATTTTCTTGCCCCTTTTTTGGTTGTCAAGCATTGTTGCCTGATTGGCACACTGAGCAGGCAGCCTACATGTAGGCATATAAACCAATGCCATTCAGTCACAGCCATTACCAGGTGTGTAAAAGTACAATGGAATGACTTGTCTATGTTGAAGAATAATGCCTCCTTTCAGTCAATCTTTTTGACACATATTCATGCTGTGCTGCGCCACTGCCCAAAGAACTGTTTTTTTAATAATATCTTTTTTTTCTTTAACACCTTTCAGTTTCATATATTTCAGCTCATTCAACTTCCTTTGAACCAATTCAGAATTTGATATCCTGATAGTGTTGTGTTCATACCTCATGTCATCTTCCTCAGAATATTATCTTTAATATGGCTTCATTTACTTCTATTTATTTGTTCATCCTTCCTCGCTTAGTATAAAAATGGTCTACAGAAGGCAAAGCAGTCTTGTTATGAGGGAATTCCTTTTAACAGAGTTAAGTGGTCTATCTGGAAAGTTGCATTTATTTCACCACTTAAGCTTCATCATTGTAATGCTTCGCCTATTTCATGGCGATGTACTAAAACCAAATATTACTGCAGTGGTGCAGACAGTAGAATAAAGTCAATTTTATAGAAGAGCAGAGCTGTATCAACCTGAAGTTTTGTGTCATTTGCAGAAGGAAATCTGAAAATTAATTTATGCTGAAAATGCTCCCAATGTGATTTTGTGTGGTTTTGATTTATGATTTGAAATTAAAAGTTTTTCTGTTGTAACATGTTTTTTATAGTTCCCGGGGAAAGATATAATCTAATGATTATAGTATTCAATAACGTCTTTGTATCTTTGTTAAAATGTATTCAAGTTTTCTCTCAGATTAGGGAAGGATGGTTAGCACCTGGTGTTGGTATGGATTTGATTGTCACTAAATAACAGCCTTTATAGACCAGCAACGGTAATACCTTCATCTAATCCATTCTTTCTAGTAGATTTGATGATATAAGCTATGTTTTAAAATTTCTATGTAAAAAAAAGTTTAGCAATCTAGCACTGCACATAAATTGCAAAACTGATCAGGAAACACAATGCCCCATATTTTTATGGTAGTAAATACCATGAAAAATCCAGAGGTTGCTATCAGTGATTCAACACTCTCCCATACAGTCTGCTGTTGAAGTCCTCTCAGACCATAATCAAGTAGAAATCAGTGAACTGCTGAGAACTTGCCCCTTTATTAGTCTTGCTGTAAAAGCTCTTGGAAAAAGTTCCACCTTGTTGACTGCGATGTAAATGGATTTTTAACAGTGTACTAAGTTCATAATTACCGTTGAACAGCCTCACTGTCCATGAAAAACTAATTTTATATTTGTGGAATGTCAAATTTCTCCATCATGATAAAAAACATGCATATTTTTAAAATAATATTTTTAAGAAGTTTGTTTGTTATTTCAGCTTCCACGTTAATGTCCCAGTTGTTAATTTTGCTCTCTGTAAAATTCTAATTAAAAATGAATACTTCTGTGCATTTTATTTCCTGGTTTACTGTCTGTGAGAATGCTTCAATGAGATTGGCTGCTTACCCTACTTGATGTTGCTGGATGCCTGGAGATCCCCTTGACTTGACACCAGATTCAAACTGGCTTTGGGAAAGCGGAAATCACGCCGGAGAGATTGCTTAATCTTTGTGGGCAGCTTTATTCAAGATCAGCAGCAACACCGTCACTTTGCCACTCACTGCAAAATCCAGGCCATTATATCTGTCAGTCTGTATGCAGTTGCAGCAAGCAATTAGGTGACTACTGTCATGTCGGCATTTGATCCACAGAGTAGCTTAGCCAACCTAGTATTTACCTTCAATGTGCTATAAATTACTTCTGAAAATTGTTGATAGTAAACCTGTAAAACAGCAGTACAACTTCAATTTTCAATCACAATTGTAGTCTTGTGATTTGTTTTTTTGTATTGCTGAGATGCTAATAATTTTGTGCCAGAAGTGCAGGAATTTTTCTTTATAATCTTTGCTGCAATGTGAACTTAGTTGGAGCTAAAAGATTTGTTTCAATTTGAACATATTTCAGACAGTAGCAAGTGTCAGAATTTGCTTTTGAGTAAATTAACAAATTACAGGCTAAAGATAGTTAAAGGATCTTAGATGACAAATAGAATCTTCCAAAAACAGCAATGTTTAACTTCTTCTCTCCCTTAAGGGTTTTATAACCAGGTGAGAACTCAAAACCAGAATTGATAGATTTGATGGTTTTATTCTCAAAATATAGTTAGCAGCAAATGTAAATGTGTCCAAAAATGATGCAGCAACATGATGCTGAAATATTATTTCAGAATACTCTGCTGTCAGAAGGTTTATGAAAATGGAAAAGGGATATTTACAATTATCTTGGCCTTCTACAAAGTAATAAAGGGTAGATACATTTTGATCAGTTTCATTTCGATGGTGCAACAGGGTGCAGTGAAGGTGACTGTAATGAGGACAGATATGTTTCAAATTTGACCCTGATAGTTGCTGACCATCTTGGACTTGGTGCATGATAGACTTGGAGAATAAATACTTTTTATGGCAACAGGAAATGGGCAAAGTACTAGATGAGTACTTTGCATCAGTATTCACCAAAGAGAAGGACTTGGTGCATGATGAGTCTAGGGAAGGGAGTGTAGATAGTCTGGGTCATGTCGATATCAAAAAGGAGGAGGTGTTGGGCATCTTGAAAAACATTAAGGTAGATAAGTCCCCAGGGTCTGATGGGATCTACCCATACTGAGGGAGGCAAGGGAGGAAATTGCTGGGGCCTTGACAGAAATCTTTGTATCCTCATTGGCTACAGGTGAGGTCCCAGAGGACTGGAGAATAGCCAATGTTGTTCCTTTGTTTATGAAAGGTAGCAGGTATAATCCAGGAAATTATAGGCCGGTGAGCCTTACGCAGTGGTAGGGAAATTATTGGAGAGGATTCTTCGGGACAGTATTTACTCCCATTTGGAAACAAATGGACTTATTAGCGAGAGGCAGCATGGTTTTGTGAAGGGGAGGTCGTGTCTCACTAACTTGATCGAGTTTTTTGAGGAAGTGACGAAGATGATTGATGAAGGAAGGGCAGTGGATGTTGTCTACATGGATTTCAGTAAAGCCTTTGACAAGGTCCCTCATGGCAGACTGGTACAAAAGGCAAAGTCACGTGGGATCAGAGGTGAGCTGGCAAGATGGATACAGAACTGGCTCGGTCATAGAAGACAGAGGGTAGCAGTGGAAGGGTGTTTTTCTGAATGGAGGAATGTGACTAGTGGTGTTCCACAGGGATCTGTGCTGGGACCTTTGCTCTTTGTAGTATATATAAATGATTTGGAGGAAAATGTAGCTGGTCTGATTAGTAAGTTTGCAGACGACACAAAGGTTGGTGGAGCTGCGGAAAGTGATGAGGATTGTCAGAGGATACAGCAGGATATAGATCGGTTGGAGACTTGGGCAGAGAAATGGCAGATGGAGTTTAATCCGGACAAGTTTTTTACACAGAGGATGGTGAGTGCCTGGAACTTGCTGCCAGGGAGGTGGTGAAAGCAGGTACGATAGCGATGTTTAAGAGGCATCTTGACAAATACATGTATAGGATGGGAATAGAGGGATACGGACCCCGGAAGTGCAGAAGGTTTTAGTTTAGACAGGCATCAAGATTGGCGCAGGTTTGGAGGGCCGAATGGTCTGTTCCTGTGCTGTACTGTTCTTCGTTCCATAGCTCAATGTGTGCTCCAACAACCCCAGTATAGTAATTTAACTGTATGTTTTAAATAAAAGCAGAAACTGCTGGAAATATTAAACAGGTCAGGCAGCATCAAGAAAGAGAAACAGAGTTAATGTTTCAGGTCAGTGACCTTTCATCAGAACTGGAAAAAGTTAGTAATGTAATAGGTTTTAAGCAAGGGAAAGGAGAGAGGGTGCAAAAAGAACAAAAGGGAAGGTCTGTGATAGGTTGGAAGACAGGAGAGATTAAATGACAAAAGAGTTGGTGGTGCAGGGCCAAAAGGAGTGATAATGGGACAGGTAAAGGAATAAAAGATATGTTTAGAGGAGGTGTGAATGGCAGAATAATGAACAACTGCTTACCGAAAGCAAAGAAATCTGAAACCAGCAAAGGAAAGAAAACAAAATAGGGGCAGAGATTATGATCTGACATTGTTGAACTCAATGAACTCAATGCTATAAAGTGCCTAATTGAAACATGAGGTGCTGTTCCTCATGCTTACGTTAAGCTTCATTGGAACACTGCAGAAGGCTGAGGACAGAGAGATCGACATGAGAGCAAGGTGGAGAATTAAAATGAGAAGCGACCGGAAGCTCAGGGTCATGTTTGCGATCTGAACAGAGGTGTTCCACAAAGTGGTAACCTTATCTGTGTTTGGTCCCCCCACCCCTAGTGCAGAGCAGACCACATTGTGAGCAGTGAATTTACAGTACACTAAATTGAAAGAAGTACACGTAAACAGCAGTTTCACCTGGAAGGCGTGTTTGGGGTCTTGGATGGTGAGGAGAGAGGAGGTAAAAGGGCTGATGTTGCATCTCTTGCACTTGCATGGAAAGGTGCCATGGGAAGGGGAGGGGCTGTTGGGGGTGATTGAGGAGTGGAGCAGGGTGTCGCAGTCGCAATGGTCCCTTAGGAATACTAAAGGGGAGGGGAAGATGTGTTTGGTGGTGGCATCATGCTGGAGATGGTAGAAATGGCAGAGGATGAGATTTTGAATAAGGAAGCTGGTGGGATGGAAGGTGAGGGTAAGGGTAACCCTATCATGGTTCTGGGAGGGAGAGGAAGAGGTGAGAGCAGATTGCGAGGAATCGGATGGACATAGTCAACCATAGTGGGGGCAGGGGGGGGGAGTTGGTGGAATCCTCAGTTCAGGAAAAAGGAAGACATCGCAGAAGCATGGGTTTGGAGGTTGCATCATCGGAACAGATGTGATGAAGATGGAGAAACTGGGAGAATTAAATGAAGTCCTTACAGGAAGCATGGTGTGAGGAAGTATAGTCGAGGTAGTGGTGGGAGTCAGTGGGCTTATAGTGAATATTGGTTGATAGCCTATCCCCAGAAATGGAGTCAGAGAAGTCAAGGAAGGGAAAGAAAGTGTCAGAGATGGGCCATGTGAAGGTGAGAGAAGGGTGGAAATTAGAAACAAAATTGATGAAATTTTCCAGTTCAAGGCAAGAGCAGGAAACAGCTCCAATACAGTCATCAATTGTACTGGAACTGGAATAAGAATGTTCCACATACCCCAGAAAAAGGCAGGGATAGCTAGAACCCATGCCCATAACAACGCTTTTATTTGGAGGAAGTGAGTGGAGTTAAAGGAGCAGTTGTTCAATGTGAGAAAAAGTTCAGCCAGGTGGAGGAGTGTGATGGTGGATGGGGACGGGTAGGACCTCCATTCAAAGAAGAAGTGGAGCCCTCTCAGACTGTCTAGGTGGGGATGGCGGTGTAGAGAGATTGGATGCTCATAGTGCAGAAGAGATGGTTAAGTCCAAGAAATTGCAAACTGTTGAAATGATGGAGGGCATTGGAAGGGTCACAGAAGTAGGTGGGAAGAGACTGGATAAGGGGAGAAAAAATAGTGTTGAGATAGGAAAAAAATCAGTTCAGTGGGACAGAACAAGGTGAAACAGTAGGTCTACCAGGGCAGTCCTGTTGTGGATTTTGGGAAGTAAAAGTGGGCTGTTCAAGGTTGAGGATCTATGAGGCCATAGAGGGGAAATCACCAGAGGAGATAAGGTCAGTGACAGACCAGGAGACGATGGCTTGACGTTCAGTGGTGGGGTCATGGTCCAGGGTGACGTTGGAGGAAGTGTCCGAGGGTTGGCAATCTGCAAGGTAGAGGTCGACTCTCCAAGGCAACAATAGCATCACCTTTATCAGCAGGTTTGATGACAATTTTAGGGTTTAAGCAAATGGAATGCAGCAAGTTCAGAGGGAAACAGGTTGAAGTGAGTGAGGGGAGCAGAGAAAATGAGACTGCCGATGTCACACCGACTGTTCTCAATGAAAAGATCAAGAGAGGGTAAGAGGCCAGGTGGAGGGGTCCAGGTGGATAGTGAATACAGGAGGCAGGTAAGAGGGTCCACTGTGCAGAAGTGGGCGCAGAGACAAAGGTGATGGAAGAAGAGCTCAGTGACATGCCAAGCTCAAAATTCATTGAGGTAGGGTGTATGGGGATGAAGCTGAGGCCTTTGCTAGGGACAGATTGTTCAGGGTCAGAGAAGGAAGGTCGGAGGGTATTGAGAAAACATGGCAAGGGATGGGATTAGTAGAAGGGATGGAGTCAGAGGGAAGAAAGATCCGGAGGGTTGTTGCTACCCATGACTTGCTGAAGCTTGCGATCCTTCATACCTGAAAGGAAGAAAAAAGATTTCTGTTAAAGCGTCAGATGAGACGGAGGATGAAATTAAACTGCAGACCAGGACAGCTTTGAGATAGAGTGGATCGGCATTGCTGAAGAGGTCGAGAAGCATGTATTTGGCAGTACATGGCATTGAGTGTGAAACTCAGGATGTGGAAGTCATAAAAAATCAGCAACCTGAAAAGTTAATTCTGTTTATCTCTCCATAGTTGCTGTCTGACCTACTGAGTATTTCCAGCATTTTCTACTTTAATCTCAGATTACCAGCATCTGCAGTATTTTGCTTTTGTATTTATATTTTAAGTGCTGTGTATAAGTAACAAATGATCTGAAGGATAGATCCACTAGCTGGAGATACATTGGTTAAAACTTCACTGTAATTCTTGCAGAAGTTTTGGGTCGAGGCAGAATGCTGAGGTGCATCAGGTTTTGTGTTTTGGTATGAATGTCAATATCTACTTTACACACTGGTAACTTCTGTGACCATGTTATAGTCACATGTAACTGAAATTTCTGTGGGAGGTCTCCAACACGAGATTGTAAGAGGAATGCGAAAAATGGCCATTTACACTGTCTTGCTAGAATTCCATCGATCTCCCATTGAAGGATTTTGATGTTTTGAAGGACTGACGAGCTAAGTCTGTATGATGTTGTACAAGTTGTATTCTAGCATGACTGGACTATTTCTGGTGCTAGAATTTGATTTATTTTTCCTCTGCAGCCAGCCAGAGCACTGCAATATTGCATCATAGAGTGAATACCAGCTTTGTAGAAAATGTTACCAAATGGGGAGAATTCCCTTTCTTCCTTTAGCTCTTTCATCCATTTTCACAATGTTTTTCCGTAGTATCAATCTGATTACCAACCCAAGGAAATGAAAATTCATAGAGTTGAAGTTGGTGAATAACATCATGATTAGTCTCTCTTGAGAATTTGTGACTTAGTGGTATCTGTAGTATGTGGCTCTGAAAGGGTTAATCTTGAGATACTGTAAAGATTACCACCTACCATGATGATGTAAGAGATCATGCGGGAGAGACTCAAGAACAGCTTTTGAAGGAGCCACACAAGCTCGTGTGGAGTGTATATAGTTGTTGTGAAAGAAAGATTAATATTAAATACTACAGTCTAAGAACCTCTCTGGCTAGTGGTGCAGCATACAGAACCAAACATAGAATATTATTTTTGCCTATTCCTCTCCAGTTACCACTTGTCTTTCAGATTGGGAATGAACCATTTTGCAGAAAGTGGAATTATCAATGAGATTTTATCACTTAAGTTTGTTAACTAAATAAATGAAGTAGGGAGAAGAGCACTTCCCTGAGTATCTTTCAAAGTCTTTCAAAGCCTCCGGAAATGTTGAGGACTACTGTTACGACTTCATACTGGTTAATGAGAGAGTCATCGGGGCTGATTTTAACTGTGGCTTATGGGGGTAAATGGGGCAGTAGCTGCCTGAAAATGGCATTAGGTCAACTAGCGCCCTGTTCACGCAGACACGCTGACCATCACCATCTTGGTTGGGGCTTTTATATGGACAGTTGGAGTGCCTGCCTGTTTCAGGCAGAAGGTCACTTTTAAATGCAATTCATGGTCCTATGGCAATTGAAATTTTGAGGTGCAAAATAAGTCACTTTGAAGGTTTTTGCCAATGCATAGTATTTTGTAGGATGCCAACTTATGCTGTAGCCTTTGCATTGATGTGAATGGTTTGGGTGCTCGATGTAATGCAAGCCATTTGTTGTTTTGACTTCTAAGCACACTAAAGAATATGTGATCCACTTGCGATAATTATTTCCATGCTGCTTATACTGAATGCAGATTTGTTCCAGGGTTGTGAGAAGCTATTTTTTTTAAATAATCTACTCAAACTACCTGAGAACTTCAAAAACTTACTTTTAAACATCTTAATATTAAGAAGCAAGCCCTCCTGTTGCCTAGTCCCTTAACATTTAAACATAACCGCCCAGAGGATAGAACTTTGCACATGTCTTCAATCACATACGTGCAGAGATCCGTTGCTGCTCAGCTCAGTGTGAGGAATAGCCAGTAGTTAACTTGCATCTGCTGGCTGTGTATGACTCCATATGGATACTGGTCTCCATTTAACTCCAACCTAAAATTCAAAAAATAATTTCAGAGAAATGATGCTCCTAAATCTCATGGCAAGAGAAAAAGTGACATCAAGTGGTTCTGAAAAGAAATGCTTCTTTTTCAGTTGCTAGAAGACAGTAGATTGCCTCGTTCCCAATTCAAGGACAAATCCAACAGCATTTTACAGCTGTATGTATCCATGATTTAGATTTAGATTTAGAGATACAGCACTGAAACAGGCCCTTCGGCCCACCGAGTCTGTGCCGACCATCAACCACCCATTTATACTAATCCTACACTAATCCCATATTCCTACCACATCCCCATCTGTCCCTATATTTCCCTACCACCTACCTATACTAGGGGCAATTTATAATGGCCAATTTACCTAACAACCTGCAAGTCTTTGATATTTGGGGACATCTGAAACAAAGGTTTAGAAGGCTCTTCAGTGATAGGGATTATTCTATTTGGGCTGTTGATCACACAAAGGAAAACAATCTCAAAATACATTGTCAAGGAAATGCAGTAAATTCTCATGCAAATTCCTACCATTCTATTATTTCAGAGCAGTGCTCAAAGCACAAAAGGTGAGGATAATTATCAATTCTTCATGACCTTATTGATTCTATTTTTAGCAAGTAGTGAATTAATAACTTGAGAAACATGTTGAACTGCTGGATAATAGTGAAATTACAATCGCAAAAAGAAATTCACTGCCACTTTACATAAACTTAACAGGAAATAATAGGCGATGAGAGTGACAAGCCAAGTTTTATAATGCGCACAAAGTGAAAGGTTAATAGAAGTATTAATATGCATCACCCAACAGTGAATTCTCTCTGTGAGTTGTGTTATTCCAATTTACTACTTTAAATCTGGGCAGTGTTGTGTTGCTTTAGCGATCTACTCATGTTTGGAGATAAAAGCTGCGTTCTTGTTATTCTGAAGGAAAGTAAACAAACGACACCTGTACCCTGAAATTCTGAATGCTTTGGACACTATGAAATCCTCGATCCAATGCTGGGGCTGAATTTTCTTTTCCTGCCACTAGGATTGGTGGCAGGTGAAAAAAATGGCCGCCCACACGCAGAGGCTATGCGCCGCCATGCTGCCGCAATCTAGCGTGTGGAAGCTCATTTAAATATGCAGGGTGGGTTCCCCCCAATCACGCGGCGGGGGCAGTCTCAGCGACACTGTGAATGTGTCAGCTGCCTCTGCGCAGGCACTGGCGCCATTTTTGAGGGCTATCAGACCTGCCACAAAAACTGAAATACTGCAGTGTTGAACCTGTACCCACCCCCCACTACACTACAAATAAATTCTCACCCCATTCCCCTCCCAAAACACTTAAATTGCCGAGTTGCCCTCTCCCCCGACAAAACACTTAAATTGCTGAGTTGCCCTGTCCCCCAACAAAAGGGCAGCACAGTGGCGCAGTGGTTAGCACTGCAGCCTCACAGCTCCAGGGATCCGGATTCGATTCTGGGTACTGCCTGTGCGGAGTTTGCAAGTTCTCCCTGTGACCGCGTGGGTTTTCACTGGGTACTTCGGTTTCCTCCCACAGCCAAAGACTTGCAGGTGATAGGTAAATTGGCCATTGTAAATTGCCCCTAGTGTAGGTAGGTGGTAGGGAATATGGGATTACTGTAGGGTTAGTATAAATGGGTGGTTATTGGTCGGCACAGACTTGGTGGGCTGAAGGGCCTGTTTCAGTGCTGTATCTCCAAAATTTAAAAAAAACACTTAAATTGCCAAGTTGCCCTGTCCCCCGACAAAACACTTAAATTGCCGAGTTGACTTCCCCCCACAACTACACAAAGTGCAGAGTTCACCCCTTCCCCACACTCCCATTACACTAGAAGTGCAGAGTTCACTCCACTTAACCCCACCACTACACTAAAAATCCTAGATCCCCCCTTCCCCCTCTTGGTGGCACCTGCCTTCCCTGGATGGGAAAGTGAAGGTGCGTGAGTGTCGCCAGTCACACGGAAGATCCCGGACAGCCGGTAAGATTGCAGGGAATTGTATGTAAATGTATTCATGAGGTTTATTTAGATATTTAAAGTCTCCGAGTGGTGGGGCGGCTGCCACTGCGATCCCCCCACCACAGAGCCCGGCGTCAGGAGCTCAACTAAATTCAGCCCCTGGAGTGTGATGTCTTTAAATCTGAAAGTTGGTTTAATTTTATTCAGCTCTGTCGCAGCAAGGTTGCAGATGATTTTGATCTATATGTGTTACACATTGTAAGCATAATTGGAAGATTTCCTACTTTCTCTATTTCTAATAAAATCTTAAAACCATTCGCTTTGAAGGGAAATCATTACTGTGGCCAGAATTTTATGCCCTCCCCCCCCCCAGGAGCAGGCTGGCAAGTGGGGGATGGTGGGGGAGCCTAAAATCAAGTGGGGATGGCAGTGGGGTGGGGCGGGGAGAGGGCACCATGTCTGTTGCCTACCCACCTCTGCTGGTATGTGTCAGGCGGCCCATCTGTCCTTCGGTGAATTGAGGCCCTTAAGTGGCCAATAATTAATGGCCACTTGCCATCGCCACTGGTATTTTACTAGCAGCAGAGGGGTGGACCCATGTCACGTGGTGAGACCTCCAGATAAACCCCGACGGCCTGACTATGGGCTCGGGGGAAGGGGTCTCTCCTTATGCAGCCCCCACCAGAAAGGGTCGCCCCGGCTTGATAGCCCCTATCCTGGCTTCCCGATCACTCGCCCCCCCACCCCTCACCGGGGCCTATCTAACTTGTACTCATCCCACTTGAACCCATCCCACTTACCTGAACTCCAGGCCTTCATCACTGGCTGGGTCCGAGACCTGGTGGAGTCCCTACAGTGGTCACTGCTCCCGATGGCACTGCTGGGACTGAAAGAGTTTCCAGCCCTCTGATTGGCTGGCAGATCTTGGAGGCAGGAAATTCTGCCTCATGGGGGCAGAAGCCACAACCTCAGGCAATTAATTGCCTCAACCATGCAAAATTGCATTGTGGCTTCCTGGGCTGGCGGAGGTGGGCTCGCCCTAACTTTCCAGCCAGTGCGCGGGGTCACCGACTCCACATTAAATCCCAGCCTATGTGTGTTAAAGTCAAAATATAAATACGTAGGGAAGGAACTTCACAAAACAACTATTGGATTTTTAAAAGAATACATGCAACATAACCCATCCTACCTGAAAATGTTCGTTACAATTCACTGCAATTACACTACTAGAGAATAAAACAGAAAAAGCTGGAAATACCCAGCAGATCGATCCATAACTGTACAGCAAAAAAAATCTAATTAATGCTTCAACCCTTTAAAAACCTGATTCAGTTTTTCTGTTCATCTCCACATCTTTAGAATAGTTTGGCTACAATTACATTCAGTGGAGAATTCTATCAATAACAACGTAACATAATCCAGATATTCGTTGGTGTTCAATATTTGGCAACTCATGGGTTCACACCAGATTTTGGCAGAAGAGTAAATGGGGTAGCGTTTAAGTTCGGATGGCCATTCAGTAGAGCATGCCAGCCAGGCAACCTTGCTGACAGGAGTCTCAGTTCATTTTGAGGGCCAGGCTTCATTTCTATATGACCAGCAGGCTGCAGCTGACAGACAAACGACCTGCTGCAGTTCATCAGCTCCAGGATGGTGCAATATCGGGCAGTCCTAAGCCAACCCAGCCAGCATCAAACTAGGCCTAGGGCGGGAGGCTGTTTGCAGGCAGGGTTGGGGGTCAGTTCAGCAACAACCCACACTATTTTAGTGGAGCCCAAAGATGCACTCCTGCTCTGCCTTGACCCACAAACACAAAAACACAGCATTTTGCCTCCTTTTCCGCTGGCCCATCTTGTGTCCCAAGATGGCAAATAGGGTTGTTTGTACAGCATTGTACCCCATTTGCAGCGTGTAAGGGCCTGCCAGCTGAACCAGGCTGGCATTCCGGCTGCCCATTGGTAGGCCCTTCCAAAGATGTTGTCAGCTGAGTCGGGAGTGGAAATAAGGAATTAAGCCTTTCTTCACCATTTTAGGTCTGCTAACATTCTACCGCCTACCTATTGGGCTGAATTCTGAATGCTGGCCGCCGGGATTGGCAGCGAACTTCAAAAATGGCGCAGCACACACGCAAGATGTGCGTCGCTGAGCCGCCACGATATTTAGCACGGGGGCTCATTTACATGGAGGGGGCAGACCGCCTGCCCCCAATGATGTAGAGGGGGTGGGCGATCCATCCCCGGCAACGGCGTCCAACACCACTGCACAGGCACCAGCGTCCCATTTTTAAAGGGCTTCAGGCCCTTCTGTTTCACTAAAATATTTAAAGGCACAGGTTTGGAAAGAAATTAAAATCAAAATTTATTTACACTACTAATCCCCTGTCCCACACACCACCACACCCCCCCCCCCCGAATGATTAATCATTTTATTATTTGTCCCATCCCTCCCGAAAAGTAAATTTTCAATCGCTACCTTTCCCCACCAAACTTCCTTTTCTTTCATCTTCAACACTTTTCCACCATCCCTCAACCAATCACGTTCGTTTTTGCTGCTCCCCCCACCCCACAAAGCCCTGAAAAATTCACTCCACCCCCTCCCCACCAGTGTCACATCTCGGATCTTTGAAAGGAGATCCAAAGGCGCAGAAGTTCTGACCAGTAGCTGGAATATTAGCGTGGGACGGTGTCTGGACAAGGTAAGTGTTTATGCATTGATTACAATTTATTTAAATATTTAAATGAAGGCTCCACCGCCAAGCGGTGGGGGGACCGCCCGAGCGATGTAGGGGGTCCCCGAGGCCTCACCACTGCCAGTAAAATGGGGCAAGACCTTCCTGGCGTTGAGGCCTGTGGCGGGCCTCTTCCAGAAGCATTTTCCTGGCGCCTCCCCCCCCTGCCACGACCCCCGATGTCAGGGGGCTGGTAAAATTCAGCCCATTGACTCTAAACCAGAAATGAGTAAATCAGAGTCACTGTTATCTTTGTTTTTGCAACTGGAAAAACTTTCCAGCTCATCTAATTCTCTCCAACTATAGCTTGGTGCGAGATTAAATAAAAGAGAGAGAATGCTGTGTGTGGTAACATCTATTGTACCAGACTATAATCCTCTAACAGTCAACAACTGCTGCAGTAACATACAAACACATGCAGTTATCTATTTCATTGACAATATTGCCATCACGTTACATGATCCATTCTTGAACAAATTTTAAGGACAAGAGTTACTTTTTTTAAAAAGCTGTTTAATTCTTGGGATATTCAAGCTTACATTATGGAGATTCATTCAGAATGATTTATTATAGTGGAAAAACAAAGGACATAATTTTCATGCATGTCTTTCGTTTCCTCATTAATTTCCCTACATGACCTCTTTCTCATACTGTCATGTTATATGAAATATTTCTTTGTCTTCCAAATGACGTATGACCTGATCTCTTGTTTGACCCATGTTCGCACAAGGTCCTTGTGTACCCTTTCTGGAATTCTCTTAATTTATTTCAACAAATTGAAGTTGCTGAGTGCCAGTAAAATGAAACTCATTGCTATACCAGTTCATCACTGAAATATGATATAGACTGTTAATTAATCTTTTAATTTTAGATATGGTTATTGATGGTCTCACCACATTTGTTGGTCTGTTTCTGCACGTTTGGCAGCACTGATATATTGCTAGCTCATAGATTTAGAGAAAATGAAGCCTATTGTAATTGCATCTTCCTGCTCAGACAGTCTGGGTGGTTTATTTTGATGATGAGAATCAATTAAACTTACCAAATTGGATCTGTCCTGGATCTGGACTAGTTGTGGCAATTCCAGTGTTGGGCTCAATATCCTCCCATTTACCTTCCTTTTTTGCACGATTCTCTCAAGATTTTTACCTCCCCTTATAACTATGGCTCTGGGGCTGTGAATAATCTCAGGCTGCGTCATCCCATATGAGTAATCTTTATTGGACTGGGTTCTCCATATCCACCTATTCAGAATGCATTGAGGGAGGAAATTATCTCATTTAATCTTAATAATTAATGTCACAAAATGTCTGAAATCCCTGTTATTTCTAATTTTAGCCAAAAAGGAAATTTGAATAAAAAGTATTGAGAGAAAATGGCAATAAATCTCCTGCTTTTGCAGATTTGATGTGCATCTGTGGCACTTCTTCCTTGCCCCATCTGACTTTCTGTTACTGAAGTCATTGCCATAATCATATCAGTTATGTCAAGTTTTGGGGGCCTAGTCAGCATATCAGTGTTTGCTGTCAAAACAGTGCGCCTGAGTCCCCTCTGGCTTAAGCAGTGGAACAGGTCTCCTTTTAATGTCACGATCAGCACTAGTGGCTGGGATTTCTCCCACTGTGTACTAAAAGTGGGAACTCTTGTCAGAATAGGAGACAAGGATCTGGTGTATTAGCCTCCAGTCTCAAGTTGAAGTAGACAGAGAGGAGAATGGATAGCAGTGGAAGGGGCGGGGATAGATTTATTTTCAAGTTGATGTTTCCAGGCTCATATATTCTCACACATTCAGCTAATTTGTTGTGTGTGCAGAGCAGGTATAAGGCATAATTGACTGCATACACATTGCCCTGTGCTCATCCCTTCAAGAACAAGACATGTTTTATAATAGGAACATGCAAGTGGTTTGTAGTCAAAGGTCCCTCCATGGTGTCACTCCAGTTGATTTATACAGATCCTCTTCGACCTACATCCAGCTCGTATCCTCTGCTCTTCAGTGTCTGAACTATTCTGCAGACCACCCTTCCTCTGCTTAATCAGTGGCAGAGTTCTCCACTCAGAGAATTTCCCTCTAAAACACTCCATCTTCCTTCATCTCTCCCTATCTTCAACAAGCGCTGTAAAACCAAACATCGTCTTTGGCTACTTTCCCTTATTCTCTCAATTCCTAGTATTTAGAATCATAGAATGGTTACAGCACAGCCATTCCTGTTCTCTGCAAGAGCAAATCAGCTACTTTCACTCCCCACCCCTTTCCCTGTAGCCCTGCAATTTTTTTCTTCAGATGCTTATCTAATTCCCTTTTGAAATCCACAATTGAATCTGCCTCCAGCACACTCTCAGGCAGTGCATTTCAGATCCTAACCACTCGCTACATAAAAGGCTTTTCCTCATGTCACTGTTGATTCTTTTGCCATTCACCTCGGTGTCCTTTGACAACAATAACTCATATACATTCAGCGCCTTTTATGTAATAAAATGTCACAAGGCACTTCACAGCAGCACTATAAAGCAAAATTGACACTGAACCACATAAGAAGATATTCAGTCAGATGACCAAAATCTTGGTTGATTTTAAGGAGTGTCTTAAAGAATGAAAGCTAGGTGAAGAGGTGTAAGGAGGGCATTCCAGAGCTTAGGGCCTAGGCAACTGAAGGCATGGCTGCCAATGGTGGAGCCATTAAATCAGGAAAGCTCAAGAGGCCAAAATTAGAGGAGTGCGGATATCTTGAAGGGCTCTGGGGCTGCAGGAGACTACAGAGATAGGGAGGGGTGAGACCACGGAGGGATTTGAAAACAAGGATGAGAATTTGAAAATCAAGATGTTGCTTGACCAGGAGCCAATGTAGGTCAGCGAGCACAGGGGTGATAGGGGACAGGACTTGGTGCGAGTTAAGACATGGGTAGCAGAGTTTTGGATCACCTCAAGTTTATGAGAATGGGAATAGTTTCTCTCTATTTATTCTATCTGGAGCCCTCATGATTTTGAACACCTCTATCAAATCTCCTCTCAACCTTCTCTTTTCTAAGAAGAACAGCCTCAGCTTCTCCAATCTATCCACATAACAGAAGTCCCTCATCCCTGGAATCATTCTCATAAATCTTTCCCACACCCTCTCTAAAGCCTTCACATCCTTCCTAAAGTGTGGTGCTCAGAATTGAACACAATACTCCAGTTGAGGCTGAACTAGTGTTTTATAAAGGTTCATTACGACTTCCTTGCTTTTGTACTTTATGCCCCTATTTATAAAACCCAGGATCCCAGATGCCTATTTAACTGCTTTCTCAACCTGCCCTGCCACCTTCAACAACCTGTGCACACATACCCCCAAGGTGTTCCTCCATCTCCTTTAGAATTGTATCCTTTATTTTATATTGCCTCTTCTCATTCTTCCGACTAAAATGCATTACTTCACACAGTCCTGCATTAAAATTCATCTCCCATTCAACCAGCCTGTCTATTTCCTCTTGAAGTCTATCACGATCCTCTTCACAGTTCACAATACTTCCAGGTTTTGTATTAATCTGCAAATTTTGAAATTGTGCCTATACACCCAAGTCTAGGTCATTAATACATATCAAGAAAAGCAGTGGTCTTAGTACTGACCCCTGAGGAACCCCACTGTATACCTTCCTCCAGTATGAAAAACAGTTGTTCACCACTACTCTCTGTTTCCTATTATTCAGCCAACTTCGTATCCATGCTGCCGCTGTCCCTTTTATTCCATGAGCTTCAACTTTGTTGGCAAGTCTATAAGTGGCACTTTATCAAACCCCTTTTGGAAGTCCATGCACACCACATCAACTGCATTACCCTCAGCAACCTGTCACGCACACCGCAAGTGTGATGATACAAACAATGGACTAACTCTGAAGAGTTATGAAAAACTGACTTTGACTTTAAAAATTGAACATTTATTCTTAAAAAGTGAACAATAATCCCAAAATGGCTGCCGATATGTGTATTCAAACTGTCTGACAAAGGACAAATATTCAAAGCTAAGAGGTGTCAGTTGCACACCATCCAAAAAACTTTCCAGAACTGAATGTCTTCTTCTGAAACAAAGAAAGTGTGAAGTAGCCAAGTCCTGGGCCATTGTGCGAACACCATGGGGAAGAGATGAGAACGTCTCATTCCAGGAGGTGAGAGGTAACACAACTTTACCTTAAAAAAAAGACAGGCTAGAGCCAGAGAGAAAGAGAGGAGAAGCAGCATCTAGAAGCTTGTGTTCCAGCATGCCAGAAGGCATGTGTCCTGCTGCAGAATCCTACATCTACATTATACAGCAGTGAACTAGAAGTGACCCACTGTTTTCAACTGAACCTTCAATCAAGTGAGAAATCTATAATCATCTCAGGCCTACACGCTTCAAGAACTTGATTTCCAAGAATATTCAACAGGTTTATCGTGAACTCTCCCCCACTCCACCCCGCCCCCCCAACCCCCCCCCCCCATTAAAAGTTACCTTTCTTTTTTCCTTCTCTATCTGTCTCTTGTGTGTATGTGTGCGAGCAAATGCATGAGTGGATGCAGTTGCAACAATTTCGGGATAAGGCATATTGATCAATAAACAATTGATTTTCTGATTTTTAAAACCTACAAGAAAATCTGTTACTGTTTGTTTATTTGAAAAATAAAACACCCAGGGACTAAACCCTAATAAGAATACACTTGTTGCAGTCAGGTGGAGAGTTGAACAGTGGGAACCACCATATCGCACCATGTGGCCATAACAAATGGTTATCTTTTACTTCATCAAAAAACTCAATCAAGTTAGTGAGCATGATTTGACTTTAACAACTCCATGCCATCTTTCCTTAATTAATCCACACTTGTCCAGATGACTGTTAATTGTGTTCCGGATCATTGTTTCTAAAAGCTTTGCCATCACTGAGGTTGAACTGACTGGCCTGTAGTTTTTGGGTTTAGTCCAGGTTGCCCAACCTTTCCGGGCAGAGGACCACATTACCATTTTTGCTCAGCCCAGGGGCTGGTGAGCAAATTTCAAAAGATAAAGGCATTAAAAATTTATCTTACTAATAAAAACAGCAAATGTGCATTTTCGCGAAGACGCTTTAAATGCGAAGACTAATTTATTGACATTTCACTATATTGAAAACCAATTTAGTGACATATCTGGCATTGTCTACGCTTGCATAAGTAGTCAGTCTCTGGCCGCACACTTGATAGAGCAATGCAGAGTATGCTGGAATGATATCCATCTTTCAGGAATGAGATCTCTCTCTCTCTCTCTCTCTGTCTCTCTCTCTCTCTCAGTGTCGCCCCCTCTGTGTTGTTTCCCCCTCTGTCGTCCTCGCTCTCTGTGTTCCCCCGTCCCCTCTCTCTCTGTTCCCCCTCTCTGTTCCCCCCTCTCTGTTTCCCCCCCACTCTCTCTCTCTGTCCCTCTCTCTCTCTTTGTTTCCCCCCTCTCTATCTTTGTTTCCCCCCTCTCTCTATCTTTGTTTCCCCTCTCTCCCTCTGCCCCCTCTCTGTTTTCCCCTCTCTCTCTCTCTGTTCCCCCTTTTTCTGTCCCCAATCTTTGTTTCCCCCCCTCTCTCTGTTTTCTCCTTTCTCTGTTTTCCCTCTCTCTCTCTTTGTTTCCGCCCCCCCCCCCCCACTTAGTTGCATTGAGCGGGAGCACTCAGCACAGCAGTTTTGTGGTTAGTCAGTTTGTTTAAAAACATCGCGCAGTTAACATGCACTTCCCAACATCGAACAGATTCTGGGTTTTCTGGCGGGCTTTTAAAAAAAGTCGGAAAACCCCATGTCTGTCCATTGTTCGGAAGTGGTTCCTGCTTCAGCAGCTGTTATCTGTGAAACTGACCGCGATGTTTTTAAAAAGGCCGCTCTGCAGGAAGGCAAAGGGAAATTTCCCATCTTATCTCATGGAGCCCTGGCAAGGATGAGGAACAGCTGCGGGCCAGATGGAAACTTTTGGCAGGCCGGATTCTGGCCCACGGGCCACTATGTTGGACAACTCTGGTTTATCCTTACACCCATTTTTTGAACAAAGGTGTAACATTTGCAATTCTCCAGTTCTCTGACACCACGCCTGTATCCAAGGAGGATTGGAAGTTTATGGCCAGTGCCTCTGCAATTTCCTCCCTCAGTGTCCTCTTAGGCATTCCATCAGGTCCTGATGACTTATCAACTTTAAGTACAGCCAGCCTTTCTAATACTTACTTTTTATCAATTTTTCGCCCTTCCAGTGTCTCAACTACCTCATTGAGTCATAGATTCATAGCCGTACAGCATAGAAACAGGCCCTTTGGTCCACCGCGTCCATGCTGACCATAATGCCTATCTACACTAATCCCACCTGCCTGCATTAATTCCATATCCCTCTATGCCTTGCTCATTCAAGTACCTGTCCAGATGCCTCTTAAATGTTGCTACTGTTCCTGCCTCCACCACCTCCTCAGGCAGCTCATTCCAGATACCCATTATTCATTGTGTGAAAAATTTACCCCTTTGATCCCCTTTAAACCTCCTCCCTCTCACCTTAAATCTATGCCTTCTAGTTTTAGTCACCCCTACCATGGGAAACAGACTCTGGCTATCTACCCTATCTATGCCTCTCATAATTTTATATACCTCTATCATGTCCCCTTTTAGCCTCCTTCGCTCCAGGGAAAGCAGACCCAGCCTATCCAATCTCTCTTTATAACTCAAGCCCTCCAAACCAGGCAACATTCTTGTGAATCTTTTCTCACCCTCTCTAGTTTAATCACAGCTTTCCTGCAGTGCAGTGACCAGAACTGCACACAGTACTCCAAATGCGGCCTAACCAACGTTATGTACAAGTGTAACATGACGTCCCAACTCTTGTACTCAATGCCTCGGCCGATGAAGACAAGCATGCCATACGCCTTCTTCACCACCCTGTCTACCTGTGTTGCCACTTTCAGGGAACTATGTACTTGCACCCCAAGGTCTCTCTGCTCAACAACACTCCCCAGGGCCCTGCCATTCACTGTATATGTCCTGCCCTGGTTTAACTTCCCAAAATGCATCACTTCATACTTGTCTGCATTAAATTCCCTTTGCCAATCCCTTGCCCACTTTCTCAGTTGATCTATATCCTCTTGTAACCTTAGACAACCTTCTTCACTGTCCACGAAACCACCAATTTTGGTGTCATCTGCAAACTTACTAATCATGCCCCTTACATTCACATCCAAGTCATTAATATATATGACAAACAACAGAGGGCCCAGCACCGATCGCCGCAGCACACCACTGGTCACCGGCCTCCAATCTGAAAAACAACCCTCCACTATCACCCTCTGCCTCCTATCACCAAGCCAATTTTGTATCCAATTGGCTAGCTCACCCTGGATCCCATCTTTCACTATGACTTAGAACCATAGAAAAATTACGGAGCAGAAGGAGGCCATTCAGCCCATCGTGTCCGTGCCAGCCAAAAAAACTAACCACCCAATCTAATCCCACCTTCCAGCACCTGGTCCATAGCCTTGCTAGTTACAGCACTTCAGGTGCATGTCCAGGTACCTTTAAAAGGAATTGAGGGTTTCTGCCTCCACCACCGTTCCTGGCAGTGAATTCCAGACACCCACCACCCTCTGGGTGAAAAAGTGTTTCCTCATGTCCTCTCTAATCTTTCTACCAATCACCTTAAATCTGTGCCCCCTGGTAACTGACCTCTCCACTAGGGGAAACAGGTCCTTCCTGTCTACTCTATCTAGGCCTCTCATAATTTTGTGCACCTCAATTGAGTCACCCCTCAGCCTCCTCTGTTCTAAGGAAAACAACCCTATACTATCCAACTTTTCCTCATAGCTGTAACTTTCAAGCCCTGGCAACATTCTTATAAATCTCCTCTGTACTCTCTCCAGAGCAATATGTCCTTCCTGTAATGTGGTGACCAGAACTGTACGCAATACTCCAGCTGTGGCCTAACTAGCATTTTATACAGTTCCAGCATTACATCCCTGCTTTTGCATTCTATACCTCGGCCAATAAAGGAAAGCATTCCATGCACCTTCTTCATCACTTTATCTACCTGCCCAGCCACATTCAGGGACATGTAGACATGCTCTCCAAGGTCTCTCACTTCTTCTACCCCTCTCAATATCCTCCTATTTATTGTGTATTCCCTCGTTTTATTTGCCCTCCCCAAATGCATTACCTCACACTTCTCTGGATTGAATTCCATTTGCCATATGGTCCATCTCCAACCCTTCCCTTCCTCGACTTCTCTGTCTCCATCTCTGGGGATAGGCTGTTTACTAATATTCATTATAAGCCCACCGACTCCCACAGCTACCTCGAATACACTTCTTCACACACTTCCTCCTGTAAGGACTCCATTCCAATCTCCCTGTTTCTCCGTCTCAGACGCATCTGCTCTGATGATGCAACCTTCCACGATAGAGCTTCTGATATGTCTTCCTTTTTCCTCAACCAAGGATTCCGCCCCACTGTGGTTGACAGGGCCCTCGACCATGTCCGGCCCATTTCCCGCACCTCTACCCTCACTCATTCCCGTCCCTCTCAGAAATATGGCAGGGTTCCCCTTGTCCTCACTTTCCACCCACCAGCCTCCACATCCAAAGGATCATCCTCTGCCATTTCCACCACGTCCAGTGTGATGCCACTACCAAATGCATCTTCCCCTCCCCTCCCCTGTCAGCATTCCGAAGGGATCGTTCCCTCCGTGACACCCTGGACCACTCCTCCATTACCCCCAACACCTCGGCCCCTTCCCACTGCACCTTCCCGTGCAATCGCAGGAGGTGTAATACCTGCACTTTTACCTCCTCTCTCCTCACTATCCAAGGCCCCAAACATTCCTTTCAGGTGAAGCAGTGATTTACTTGTACTTATTTCAATGCAGTATACTACTTACGCAGCTCACAATGTGGTCTCCCCTACATTGGGGAGACCAAATGCAGATTGGGTGACTGCTTTGCAGAACACCCCCGCTCAGTCTGAAAGCATGACCCTGAGCTTCCAGTTGTTTGCCATTTCAACACTCCCCCCTGCTCCCATGCCCACATATATGTCCTGGGCTTGCTGCAATGTTCCAGTGAACATCAACGCAAGCTCGAGGAACAGTATCTCATTTACTGATTAGGCACGCTACAGCCTGCTGGACTGAACATTGAGTTCAATCATTTCAGAATATGACGGGCCCCCCTTTTTATTTCAGTTTTTTAAAATTTTATTTTAGTTTATTTCATCATTCATTTTTACTACCATGTGCGTGCCCACTGTTTTTTTCATGTTTGTGCTTTGGGCTAGGGCTGTTCATTTTTCTTTCCATTAACACCCGCTATGCACTAATGCTTTGTCTTTCAACACACCATTAACACACCGTTTGCCTTTGCTCCATAACCTTCTGGTCAGTTATTCTCTGTGACCCTGTCCTATCAGCACCTTCTCTTTTGTTATCTTTTGCCCCACCCCCACTTTATTTGCTTAAAACCTATTACATTGCTAAGCTTTGCCAGTTCTGATGAAGGGTCACTGACCAGAAACGTTAACTCTGCTTCTCTGTCCACCGATGCTGCCAGACCTGCTGAGTATTTCCAACATTTCTTGTTTTTATTTGTTCTTCTACCTCCCTCTCACCATATGGGGGTCTGTAGTACATTCTAGTACATTCCTAGTAGTATGGCTGCCCCTTTTCTATTTCTGAGCTCCACCCATATGGCCTCATTTGATGATTTATTTAGCATATGATCCCTCCTCAAAGCTGTTATTGATTCCTTAACTAATAATGCTACACCCCCTCCTTTTTTTTATCTCCCTCTCTATCCCGCCTGGAAACTCTATATCCAGGGATGTTGAGCTGCCATTCTTGCCCCTCTTTAAGCCAAGTTTCTGTTACAGCAATGGTATCGTGTTGCCATGTGTCTATCTGTGCCCTCAGCTTATCGGCTTTATTTACTATACTCCTTGCATTTAAATAAATATCTTTTAACACTGCCAAACTCCTGTGCTGCACACTTTTTAACCTTTGCTTCTTCTGTCTTTCAGAGTCACTCGCTAATTTTCTGCCTCCTGTTCCCTGCCCTGAAATTGTCCCAAGACTGTGCTCAGGTTCCAATCCCCCTGCCAAGTGAGTTTAAACCATCCCCAACAGCACTAGCAAACCTTCCTGCAAGGATATTTGTCCCAGTCCTGTTCAGGTGCAGACCGTCCGGCTTGTACAGGTCCCACCTTCCTCAGAACCGGCCCCATTGCACCAGAAATCTGAAGCCCTCCCTGCTGCACCATCTCTCCAGCCAAGCATTCATCTGGTGTATTCTCCTATTTCTATACACATTAGCACGTGGCCTTGGGAGTAATCCGGAGATTACTACCTTTGAGGTCCTGCTTGCTAATCTCATTCCTAACTCCCTAAACTCAGCCTGCAGGACCTCATCCCTCTTTCTTCCTATATCGTTGGTACCAATGTGGACCACGACCTCCAGCTGTGCACCCTCGCCCTCCAGAACGTCCTGTAGCCACTCGCTGATATCCATGACCCTTGCACCAGGGAGGCAACATGTCATCCTGGACTCACGTCTGCGACCACAGAAATGCCTATCTGTTCCCCTAGCTATAGAATCCCCTATCACTAGTGCTCTTGTCCTTTCTCCTTATTCCCTGAACAGCTGAGCCACTGAGCTCTGGTCATGACTCTCGCTGCACTCTCTGGAGGAACCCTCTCTCCCATCGGAGAATGAACTGAATATCGGTTAGAAAGTGGGATGCCCTCCGGTGGCTCCTGCACTATCTGCCTTAACCTTCTTGTCTGTCTGGCAGCCGCCCAGTCCCTCTCTGCCTGTGCTCTCTTAAGCTCCAGGGTGACTACTTCCTGAAACATGCTATCCACGTAGTTCTCTGCCTCGCGGATGTGCCTCTGTGACTCCAGCCGCTGCTCAAGTTCCGAGACCCGGAACTCAAGCTTCTGCAGCTGGTGACACTTCCTGCAGGTGTGTTTGTCAAGGACACATGGTGCATCCACGACTTCCCACATGCCACAGGAGGCACATTCCACTTGACCGAGCTGCCCTGCCATTACTTAGATTTACAAACTAACTATTGCTAATGTAATAAATGGAACAACTTATCAGTTACTTGCCAATCAGCTTCCCCTGCACCATGGAGGCTGAAAAGGCAGGAAAGAAAGAGACCGAAGAGTACCTCTTTCCCCAAGTCAGTGAAATCCCTCACACACAAACACATAGGCTTACTCGGTCCAAACAGCATGATTCTAATTAGTAATTATTAATAAATTATACTAATTTTAAAACCTTAGTAGTACTAACCTTATGTTTGAGGGTTTAAAAAAAATAACTTTTTTTTCCTCTGATTTTTAAAACTTACAGGTTACTGTAATAGTTGTTACTTACCAACCAATCAGCTTACAGATTTCCCTTGATCGCTCTGTTAGTTTTTTTTTAAACCCAGCACACGCCTACACAGAGAGAGAGCTCTCCGATTGCCACAGCTCCGTTCTTCCTTGGTAAAGACAGATGCATAATGCTCATTTAGTACCTCAGCCATGCCTTCTGCCTCCATGTGTAGATCCCCTTTTTGTTCCCTAATTGGCCTTACCCTTCCTCTTACTACTTTTTTTTTACTATTTACATGCCTGTAGAAGACTTTTGGATTCCCTTTTATGTTAGCTGCCAGTCTCTTTCTCATATTCTCTCTTTGCCCCCCTTATTTCCTTTTTCACTTCCCCTCTGAACTTTCTATATTCAGCCTGGTTCTCACTTGTATTATCAACCTGACATCTGTCATATGTACCCTTTTTCTGCTTCATCTTACTGCCTATCTCTTTTGACATCCGTAGAGCTCTGGATTTGCTCGCCCTACCTTTCCCCCTCATAGGAATGTACCTTGCCTGTACCCAGACTATCTTTACTTTAAAGGCAGCCCATTGTTCTGTTACACTTTTGCCTGCCAACCTTTGACTCTAAATTACTTGCTCACTCCACTGAAATTGAGCCTCCTCCAATTAAGTATTTTTATCTAGATTGCTCCTTGTCCTTTTCCACAACTAACCGAAACCTTATAATACCATTGTCATCCAGGCACCCCACTGCCAAGTATGAGGCATATTAATTTTGCCACATGGACATTAAATTTCAAACTGTTGTTGAAGTGGAGAAAGGACTTGCTTTAAAAAATTGCCATATCTTGGTTGGAAAGACATGTGCATATAAACAGACAGTGTTTGGAAGGACAAAGCAGCCATTCCCTGACACATTAAATCCACAATGTACCCTTGGCTGGAAATACATATGCATACTAATAGACAGTGCTTGGAAAGGACACATTCAACGCACAATGGATTTTTGATCACCAGATGTTGAAGGTGGGGGAGCTCGCATTCCAGGTTGACTGCTAAGATGGCCGAATACACAAATGAACATGGTCAAACCAGCTAGTCACATGACTAACCTGCTGGGCAACCTGAGTTTTTTTAAATTTATACAAACAGTTTGGGCAGAAAGCAGAATGCTCCTGGACTGAGAAGATCTCTCCTGGCTGGCTCGCCACAGCCTCTCCTGTCTGCCTGCTCCCATCTCTTTCTTACAAGCCTCTGAATCCACTGAAGACACATGAACCCCAAAAGAGAAAAGTCTCCAACAGCAAACAAGGTTTAAGAAGAATACTGGGCCCCAACAAAAAGCAAGATCTACCCACAATCAAGGAATCTACAGTGAGCTCGAAGACCCAGAACAAAACTGCTTCAGATATTGCCACAAACCTTTCCACATTATTTCTTCTGCTCTTTTCTGTCTCTATTTGCATGTGTGTATCACATATGCATGCTAGTGTGGATGCAATGTGTATCCGTAGCCGTCAACTGAATTAGAGCTTAAGTTTAATAAATTTCAATTTTTTTTCTTTAAACCTAAGAAAGCGTGTTTGTGCTGGTTTCTTTGCCTTATAATCGGAAAGCTATGAACAAGGATTCACCAAGGGGGAACTAAAAACACAGTGTGTTTAAAATTAAACCCTGTTACGGTAAGACCAAGTGAAAGCTGGGAGGGAACCCCTAAACACCTTTCTCACCTGGTCGTAACAGAAATTTGGGTGCCAGCATCTGGGATTGACCCACAGACAAACTGAGAAAAATTGGAAGTGGGAAGCCAAATTGTTCGCAATCAAAAATGGGGAAGATTTCAACACAGATTTTCTTGTGATTGTGTGTGCTTGAAAACTAACAGGACTGCAACTGAAGCTTGTAGCTCTCCAAGCCAGGTGAAGTAACTTGGGATAAGTAAAAAGCACTATCTATGGAGGAGCTGAGGAAAATGGCTGAGCAGTGTGGGATCAATGTATGAGGGAAGGATAGGGAGTCTGAAACTCTGAAGGCTAGTGGCCAACCATTTTTCCCTTGAAACTGAAGAAGCAGAAGCAGTGTTCGAAGTAGACCCAGACAGGGTACTGCTAGGAAACATACAATTGGAACAAAGGAAACTTGAATTAGAAGACGGGGAAAGAGAAAGAGAAAGGGAGAGATAGGAAAAAGTGAGAGGCAGAAGAGGGAGAAAGAAAGAGCCTTCCAGAAGGAACATGAAGATAAAGAGAGAAGAGAGAGAAAGCAAGAGAGGAGAAAGAGAAAGAACCTTCCAGAAAGAATGCGAGGAGAGAGAGTATAAGCAGCTTGAGTTAACTAGGGAGCGACAGAGTAACTAACCCCAGTGAAAGCATGGGCAATATGGAGGAGCATAATTCAGGGCTGGATACAAAATTGTTAAAAATAGCTCAACTAATCCCAAAATTCAATCAGGAAGATGTAGAAAATTTTTTTGTGTCCTTTGAGAAACTGGCAAGGTAGCTAAACTGGCCAGCTGAGACCTGGCCTTTTTTACTACAAAGCAAGCTAACTGGAAAAGCCCATGAGGTTTATTCCCTGTTGCCAGATGAGAGTTAATCAAATTATGAACTGACTGAAAATGCTATCCTCAGGGCATATGAATTAGTACCCGAAGCCAGAAGTTTAGAACCCTGAAGAAGCAAGCTAATCAAACTTATCTGAAATTTGAAAGAAGTAAGCAGCTGGCTTTTGACCCGTGGCTGAAGGTTTTTAAAGTACAATTCAGCTATGAGAATCTCAGAGAAGTAATTTTAGTTTAGTTTAGTTTAGTTTAGAGATACAGCACTGAAGCAGGCCCTTCGGCCCACCGAGTCTGTGCCGACCATCAACCACCCATTCATATACTAATCCTACACTAATTCCATATTCCTACCACATCCCCACCTGTCCTTATATTTCCCTACCACCTACCTATACTAGGGACAATTTATAATGGCCAATTTACCTATCAACCCGCAAGTCTTTGGCATGTGGGAGGAAACCGGAGCACCCGGAGGAAACCCACGCAGACACAGGGAGAACTTGCAAACTCCACACAGGCAGTACCCAGAATTGGACCCGGGTCGCTGGAACTGTGAGGCTGCGGTGCTAACCACTGCGCCACTCTCTCCCACTCTCCTTAAAGACCCATGTAGAGGAGCAGTGGGTTCAGAGGGCCTGGCAAGCGGCCGTTCTAGCTGATGAGTTTGCTTTCATTTATAACTCGGTTTCCTTTGGGAGAACCTTTCCTAGTCACCCCCACAAATCCGAAAGGGACAAAGTGATCGGAGCCCAAGCAGTCCTGGGAGAGAAAGGAAAGCAGGAGACACAGGGGGCCCTCCTCTAGCCAAAAAGGAAGGTGAGAACAAGCTGTGGCTTTAACTGTAGTAAGAGTGAGGCCCAGGAAGCTTACAGCTGCAAGTGCAGGAAAATTCACTAGGATTCCTGAAGATTATCAGGGTTTTGTGTCTGAAGGAAAAGTAACCCTATACCCCTCGAGTGGGGTAAGCAAGCCCATAGTTATTCTCAGGGACACAGGGGCCACTAGCTCCCTGTTACTGGGAAAAGGCCTGACCTTTCCCCAAGACAGTGCAGTGAACACCAGAATGGTGGTAAATGGAATTGGAGGTCAGTGTATGCCCATACCTGTACACAGGGTGCACCTAGAATGCGACCTAGTTTCAGGACCGGTGACCATAGGAATTGTCCCTAGTTTGCCTGTGGATGGGGTTGACCTGCTCCTGGGTAATGATCTGGCGGGGGTGAAGGTGGTAGCCCCCCCCCCCAGTAGTGAAAGAAAGACCGCAGGAGGTCAGAGAGACAGGGCAGTGGCGGGAGACAGACCCCCGCAGTTTCCTTGAATGTGTAGTGAATCAGGCCATGATCAAACCAGCACCCCCAGAGGAGACTGCATTGGCACTGCAGGCAGATGACCATGAGGTCTGCCTGTTCGCAACTTTCTTTGGAAAGTTCGGAGACCCAGGGAAGGAATTAAACGGATTTTCCCTAGCTGAGGCTCAGCGAGCCAACCCAGTATTGCAAGAGTTAGCACAGGCTGCCCAGTCTGAAAGTGAAGCAGAGGGAGTCCCTGATTGCTACTACTTAAAGAACGAGATACTGATGAGGAAATAGAGTTCTCCTCACAGACCTGAGAGCAAGGAGTGGACAGTAGTTCACCAGTTAGTGGTGCCACAGAGGTACCAGGGAGAAATATTAAGAAGGGCCCACAAGACTACAGTGCCTGTACATGCCGGTCTACAAAAGACCAAAGCCCGCATAAGAAAGCAATTTGACTGGCCAAAACTCCACAAAGATATGGTGGAATATTGCAGGAGTTGTCACATGTGCCAGGTTGAGGGGAAACCCCAACCTACAGTGAAACCTACACCCCTAAGTCCTGTACCGGTGTTAGGAGGACCCTCCAGCAGAGGGCTCTTGAACTGTAAGGGACCCCCGCCGAGAACAAAAAGGGACAGGCAGGCACACGGCTGGCAAAAGTTCAGAAAGAGAAGGGAAAAAAGTGACCAGGAGGGCAGGTTAATGGAAGTCCGGTAATAATTCCAGATCAAAACACCTACTGTCCGGTCAGCCAACCCCGAAAAATGTGAAAAGTTAGACCCCAAATCCTCCTACGTAAATGCAGACTCTATAAGCACCCCACCAGAGTTGCTAACAGCATTTACAGGAACCTGCAGAGACAAAGAGAGACCTCTAGGGGGCACAGAAACCATGAGGGTGATGCCTCACCTAGTCAAAGTGTCACAGGAGAATGCAGTCAAGTCTGCACAAATACCTGCAGGTAGGAATATCCCAGAGAACAAAGGGAAGATTAACAAAGAATCCTCCCCCCACAGTCAGAGGAAAAGGGAACTTCCCATCCATCCCCTGAAGTCAAAGGTCTTTGCATGACTCAGAGAGAGTTCAGGATAGACCCACCCACTACTAACTCTCCTAAAAAAGGGGAAATTAAAGCAGCACTGGCACCCAGAAAAGACCATTTAATAAGCTTTAAGATTGATGAATGAATGGAAATGAATGAGAGAAATGCATGGTTTTTCTTTCTGTATCTTATATTTCTCTCAAACCGTGTAATAAAATGTGCCATTTGAAAAATGTGTTCCCCTGGCTGTGAAGGTGTCAGGCAAGCTCTCCCATCCCCACCCCCCCACCACCCCTCCCCCCCACATGCCAAGAATGAGACACATATTTCGCAACATGAACATTAAAACTGATATTGGTGCGGGGAAGAAGAGGACCTATCATAAGGAATTGCCAGGCCTGTCGCCAGAAAGACCTTTTTTCTATACTAGCAGACAGTGTTGGAACAAGGGACCCTTGCTTCCTCAATACACAGAAGAAGTGGTCAGACCAGTTTAGTCACGTCACTGACCCGAAACGTTAACTCTGCTTCTCTTTCCACAGATGCTGCCAGACCTGCTGAGTGGTTCCAGCATTTCTTGTTTTTATTTCAGATTTCCAGCATCCGCAGTATTTTGCTTTTATTTTAGTCACGTGACTAACTGACTTCTTGGTTTTTTGAATTTGCACTTGCCACAGAGAATTTGAACTGAGAAAGCTCTTTTCTCCTGGACTGAGAACACCTCTCTCCTGTCTGTTCCCATCTCATACTCACGGAACTGAAGACCCATTGAAGACACATGAACCCCAAGAGAGAAAAAGGTTTAAGAAGAATACTGAACCCCAACGGAAAGCAAGACTACCTACAATCAAGGACTACAGCAAGCTCCAAGCACAGTAAAAACCCATCTTCAGAGATTGCCTCAAACCTCTCTACTTTATTTTTCTTCTGCTCTTTCCTGTCCCTATTTGCATGTGTGTATTGCATGTGCATGCTAGCGTGGGGCATTGTAAATCCGTAGGCGTTAACCGTATTAGAGTTTAAGTTGAATAAAATTTCATTTTTCTTCTTTAAACCGAAGAAAGTATTTTTATGCTCATTGCTTTATAATTGGAAAGTGGTGAACAAGAATTCACCAAGGGGGAGCTCAAAACACCATGTGTTTAAAATTAAATCCTGTAACAATAAGACCAGGTGAAGTCTAAAAGGGACCCCTGGACACCTTTCTCACCTGGTCGTAACAAAATAAATAAGAAAGACTTGCTTTTATATAGCACCTTTCATGACTGCAGAATGTCCCAAAGTACCTTACAGCCAATGAAGTGTAGTCACTGTTGGAAGGTCGGAAACGTGGCAGCCAATTAATGCACAACAAGCTCCCAAGGAAACAGCAATGTGGCAATGACCAGATAATCTGTTTTTGTGAAGACTACTAATGCGCTGAGATGCCTTTTGAGGTTCTCCAGTGGTTTTCAGAATTTTTGTTACCCTATTCTGCCATGCCCCTTCAATCGTGCCAGCATTTAAAATTTCAATAATTCAGTAAGATAATGCTTTTATTGTTTCTAAACTCTTCACTGGATAATTCACACCTCTCAGTTCTAGCCATGTGGATTTTGTCTTAATGTTTTCAATTTGGAGCATTAAGTGCAGTCTGACAATTGACATGGAATTTTTACACTTCATATATATACGAAAGCACATCCATGTCTGCATCAAGTTATGCACACTTCCATCAGCTGATGTCCACTGTATTGGCAGTTTTTTTTATCTTAAAAAAGTTCAAGTTACTCCAATGGCTTGTGTTTTTCAGATCAGAATGATTTTTGCCTTGCTTGCCCTACAAAGTCTAAAAATTTGTCACCATCCCTATATAATTCTAGATTTAACTGCTGTCTTCAAAGACACTAGCCTAGAAATTTGATGGCGCCACACCTGTTTTTCATGCCCAGTTGCTATCCTTCTCCCAGTCCCCTTTAATGACTTACCTGAGGGCCACTGTCAATAATACAGTGGACTGATCTTCATGGCCTCCTCTCTGGTGAGCTGCCTGTGGAAGCCTATTTGGTGTCCACAACTCACCAGTTCAATGATAATGATGCTTAAGACCCATGTGTGCCCTGGGCCGATCCATTCAGGCACAGGGATTGTTCCCGCACCCACTGCAGGCCTATTTTATGGCAGGACCAGTTTTTACTCCAGTGCTCACATACAATAGATATTTTGCTTGACTCTTTGGATATGTTGTACCAGTTTTTATACATGAGGCTCACTGACATAACTTTGTTTACAGGGAAAGCTCTTAGTCATTATATGTTCTCAACTTTAATGTAATTAATTTCCAGGAAATTTTGGACCTCATTTATTATTTCTTGGACGAATAAATTTAGATTTATGATTTGGGCTTTAAAATTAATTTTCTGATTTTTTTTCTGGAAATATGATGAAACCTTTCTGCAATTTCTCCTTTGGAAAATTACCTCAGAAAGGTCAGAACTACATTCCATTTTCAAGTAACACGAGGAGTGAGAGGTTTAAATCCTTTACTAATGGCAAGTTAAGTAATAAACTTTAGTACAATTTAATAAATTACTACAATTTTCTAATTTATTTTTCCTTACACCAGTTACTTGGTTGACATGAACTTTTGGTAGCCTGAGTGGAATATTGTGCACACATAAATATTCTTGTTAATAAAAATGCTTGCTTCAACAAAAAAATAATGGGAATATTGACCTGTAGTGCATTTTTGCTAATGTAAAAAGCCATGGTCAACATGATTGCACACAGAAAGGTGTCACCCAAACAAATCACTAGCAGTATTTCCATCCTAGCTGCTTTGATAGAAATGAATTGCTGTGACATACAAAAATGTAATTTTAAGTCAGTTGAGAAATGAAAGTAAAATAAGAAATGTGTTTAATCAAAATACTAAGCAATGCTGACAAATAAAATGAATACCAAATGCTAAAAAGCACTGATGTAGAAATGATTAAAAATTGTAAAATCTGAATATTTTGATGAAAATAAAGAAGAGATAACTAATACAACTATTGCAGATATCAAGTTACTATATTGTCAGGCAAACCCCCACCTGCCAAGATTGAGGCACACAGGATTTTGCCACATGAACATTAAAACTTAAAATTGCAAGCCCCTGACCGGAAAGACATTTCCATGGCAACCGACAGTGTTGGAACAAGGGACAAAGGGCCATGCCCTGACTTATGCAACCAACAATTAACTTTTGATTACCAGATGTTGAAGGCGGGAGGAGCTAACATTCCAGAGACTGCTAAAGTACAATCCACAAACCTCGCAGGAGAGACTGTTCCATATAAGGAGCTGGTCACATGACTAACCTGCTGGGGAACCTGGGAGTTTTTTTGAATTTGAACTTCCAACAAAGGAGTGACAGAGACAAAGCTGTGTGCTCATGGAGTAAAGATCTCTCCTGCCACTGAAGCAAGAAGACCTCTCTCCTGCCTGCTTCCATCTCCTTCCCACGGAACTGAATTTTGTGAAAACACGTGAAGCTCAGAAAGGTTTCCTACTTGAACAAGGTTTAAAAAGACTACTGGGCTCCAACAAAAAGCAAGACTACTTACAAAAGGACTACAGTGAGCTCGAAGCATCGTAACAAGATATTGCCTCAAACTGTTCCACCTTATCTTTTCTTCTATTTTCTGTCCCTATTTGCATATGTGTATCGCGTGTACATGCTAGCGTGGGTGCGCCGTATATCCGTAGGCGTGAACCCTATTAGAGTTTAAGTTTTAATAAAATTTAATCTTTCTTCTTTAAACCTGAGAAAGCCTGTGTGAATTGGTTTCTTTGTCTTGTAATTGGAAAACTGTGAACAAGAATTCACAAAAAGGGGAGCTCAAAACATAGTGTGTTTAAAAATAAAACCCTGTTACAATAAGACCAGGTGAAGATAGTAACAGACCCCGAGACACCTTTCGCACCTGGTTGTACCAATGTGTTCTTCTGTTATTGGCTAACTAGCTAATCTCCAATGGCACTGCTGACACCTGCCTAGGGACATGTCCAACTTTGCCAATATAACCATGGTAGAAGTTTGGCAGATAGCCCATTTAATTGCACAAAGATTTTCTGTTAAACTTCTGCCAACCTGACAATGATGGAGTGAAAGAAGCCCCAAAGATATTCCTGGATGTAGTCTAGAGTTTACAGCATGATTGATGTTTTTCTGCTAACCTGGTTTGTCCCTTTAAGATCCCTATTCAGGTACTCTCTGTGGCAAAGTGGTCTAAATAGGTTCTCAGGTTAATCAAAGTTTAATTGTTGTTTGGTGAGGGAAACTTGTAGAATTCCAGCTTCCAGAAATTTGTGTGCCACAGTTTTTGGGCACAGAGATCACTACTCACGAGCTGCCTGCGTCAGTTCTGACCGAAATGGGCAGCATGCAAACCATCTACATGATTTTTGTGTGTGGCCAAGCAGGTCCTGCGCTGCTTCCTTCTTCACCATGCTTCTGGCTACCTAACTGCTCAGCAGGGGTAAAGGGAGTGTTTTGCAGATACCACCTGGTGCGCCAGCCTGCTCTTCTTCAAGGCAAGGTGGCCCTCTTAATGGGAAGCTACACTGAATAATGTTGGAGAAGATTTACATGATTGAAAATCAAACACAAGAGCAGAGAAAGGGTTCCAAAATAATGGACGCAGCACTGGAGGCATTCGTGATGGAACTGGTCAAGAGGAGAGACGCCGTGGTTCCTTTGAGGGGGGCCCAGAAAGCCCTCAAGAAAGCAGGGGGGGGCAGGTCACCAGGAAGATCAATTCCTGGCATCTGGACCTGAGGACCTGGCAGCAGTGCCGCAAGAGGTCGAATGACCTCACATGGATGGTCAACATCAGTGAATGCATCTTCACATGACATCTCCTACCCACCCCACTACCAACCTCTCATGCTGCTCAATGCACCACATCCCTATTACTCACCCAGCAGCACTCTCTGGCACTCAGGACTCAGGTCTAACATCTGGATACTCCACCTCACCCTCACACACTTACCAATGCTGCCACTGTCACACCCACCTTTTTCTGCCTCCAATTACCTCCAGCTATTCAGCTATGGCAAGAACTTCACCCAAACACAGTGCTACACAATCACTGACATTCTGACCTCTCTCTTGCAGAACAAGGTGGCACACAATAGAAGGGAGCGGAGCAGAGCCATGGGGACAAGGACATCTGCATCTCCTGACCTTAGCGGAGGAGATAGCTCTTGGCATCATTGGGCCGTACCATCCAGAGTTACTGAGAACATTGAGAATGATGTTCTGTTCCTGCCTCATGCCCCTTCCCAACTCCCAGTTCACCTTCATCCTGCTGTCTGGCATGATGTGCAAGCTGTAAATGGCATGATCGTGGACCTCTTGCTTTCCACCCCAACCCCCTTCACTCACCTAAACCTTCCCCTTCCTTCTTTCAGACAACCAAGAACTGCTTCCTGCCCAGTCACAGCAGCCCAAGGAGGAAAACAGAGAGAGCAACAGCACATTACTAATGAAGAGGCCCTGCCATTTGATCTGACACTCACAATTACCAGTTCAGATACTGGCACTGCATGTACCTTGGAGGCTAGTATTGAGTTGGGATCTGCTCCTGGTGAGGCATGTGGGCGTGGGTGGTCTGCAGTCAGATCAGGGGGGAAAGGATGGTTTGCTTGCCAGCTCACCGAAGGGCAAGGTGTCAGACAAGTACTGCTGCAGAGGACACCGATGAGGACCTTGATGGGGCAGCATACAGGAAACCACTGATGGGCATGCATACTGAGATTCTGGATGCATTGGCTGGCCTGCCAAACAGCCTCCTATCACTGTCAAGGAGCATGGAGGAGTCTGGTTCTAAATTGGCAGAGGGTATGGTGCAGAGCTTCCCCTTTCCGCAGCCTCTGCTCCATCTCCCTGTCGTTCTGCAGACCTGGAGGCACTGGCACTGCTGCCCTTATATCTATTGCAGCCTTTGTGTGGACAGGTCAACAAATCCTCTGCCCTCTGTGTCAGGATGCAACAATCCCTGGAAATTCAAGGAACACACCACAGCACCTTCAAAAACACTCTGGAGTACATCCAGACAGCTTGCAATAGCAGATGGTCTTAAATATTACTTTACCTTCAATTTAGGTGTCTAGCTTTTTAAAGGGTGCTAATACAGGGCCCATTTTGCGTCTTGTGGTCTAAATCTGGTATCCTGGTATTGCATTATTTGGTTGGGCTGTATGATCTCAGGATAGAGCTGCTTCACAGGCTTCCAGTGCACTTTGGGGGAGTCCACACCAGAAGTGGCTGGTGGCCAGTGATGCTCAGCGTCCCTTCCAGCATTGCTGCGGAGATGAATTTTGTACCTCAGCTATTTGTACATTTCCAGGAGAAAACCAGAATGTTTGTCGTTCTCTTTCTTTTATATTTGGACACTTTGAAGTATGACTTCTGGAGTGTTATGGCCTTCAAAACTTTATTTAGATCGACCAGCAAATCACAATGAGCTAGATCATGCATCATTTTATACCATCAGAAGTGTTGTGCCAAGTAACATACAATATATTATTAGGGTCACAGATTTATAGCAAATGAATATGACACAGACTTTTTTCATGCCATGGTATTCTGGTATTTTTACTGACCATTTGGAAAATGAATTCTGTAACCCCATACGCTTTTCAGTGTAAAAATGAGTATCTTGATTGTTATATGTCCTTTTTATATGTACTACTTTTACCTCTTTTGTATTAATGCCTAGAATACACAGGAAGATGGTAGGACACATGCAGCAAATTTGAGAAAGGTATGTGTGATTTAGCAAAAGTCAGCGTACAGTAAGAGGAGCAGTAGGTTTGGCAACAGTGGGGGATCCTGGGTAGAGCAGGGACTGGGATTGCTAAGAGAGGTACGTCAGCACTGGTTGTTGTAAAGAGGTAGTGCAGATGGTATAAGTACTCAGTAGAGTGTAAAGCACTGAGGAGGAGCTTGGTGGGGACAAGGTTTTGCCTGCTCTAGGGTTCCGTATGACTGCACTGAGGCAAAAATGCGTGGAATTCCTGTTGTGCTAGCAAACCGATAAAGAAATCCATGAGATTATAATGAGGCCCAGGAGTTAAAAATATCCCAGGCCTGTTTTCTGCTGCAGTGGGTGAGTTTCCAAGTTATCTTGCTAGCCACCCACCATAATTTGCCCAGAGTTAAAATCGGGGCCGTAGTATATTGAGCACAAAGTGCAGACTAAACAAACATATGCGCAAATTGTGCTCCCAGTGGACACAAACAAACAATTGAATTAATTGACTGTGGATTTGGACATAGTATACAATTTTCCTTGTCTGTTAGAGAAAATGTTTCTAAATTAGTTGATGTGAGGTTGGTCAGCACAACACGTTAAAATTTATTGTGAAGCATGCTATGTATCTGTAGAAGCAAATCCATCTTGTTGTAATCAGAAATTTTACTCAACAAATTTATAGTTGAGGTGTTATTTGAAATTACATTTTTGATGGTTCAGATAATTTCATGCAGATCTCCAAGGTTATTTACAGAAATTCATTTGTTCAGGCTTCCAGTTGTCTGACATGAACATATTAAAGCAGAAACCAGATTTATTGTTTTAGATTGGCACAGTATTAAATTATTCTCAGTACTTTGAATATTCACTTTAACTTTTCAGAATATCAAGAATTACAGTTTGTCATTCATGTGATCAGTAATAGTAGATCAATTATAAATTTTGTTCACAGAATCACAGAATTGTTACAGTGCAGAAGGAAGCCATTTGGCCCATCGTGTCTGCACCAGCTCTTCGAAAAAGCAATTCACTCAGTTCCATTCCCCTGCCTTCTTGCCGTAACCCTGCACATTCTTCCTTTTCATATAACAGTCTAATTCCCTTTTGTATGCTTCAATTGAACCTGCCTCCACCACACTCTCAGGCAGCGCATTCCAGACATTAACCACTCTCTGCATGAAAAAGTCTTTCCTCATGTCACTTTTGCTTATTTTACCAAATACTTTAAATCTGTGCCCTCTCATTCTCGATCCTTTCACGAGTGGAAACAGTTTCTCTCTATCTACTCTGTCCAGACCCCTCATGATTTTGAATACATCTATCAAATCACCTCTCAGCCTTCTCTTCTCCAAGGAAAACAGTCCTAACTTCTCCAATCTATCTTCATAACTGAAGTTCCTCATCCCTGGAACCATTCTCGTGACTCTTTTCTGTACTCTCTCCAATGCCCTCACGTCTTTCCTCAAGTGCGATGCCCAGAATTGGACGCAATACTCCAGCTGAGGCCGAACGAGTGGCTTATACAAGTTCAACATAACTTCCTTGCTCTTGTACTCTCTGCCCCTATTAATAAAGCCCAGGATATTGTATGCTTTATTAACCACTCTCTCAACCTGTCCTGTCACCGTCAATGACTAATGCACATATACACCCAGGCCCCTCGGCTCCTGCACCCCCTTTAGAATTGTACCCTTTATTTTATATTATCTCACCATGTTCTTCCTACCAAAATGAATCACTTCACATTTCTCTACATTGAATTTCATCTGCCATCTGTCTGCCTATTCCACCAACTTATCGATGTCCTTTTGGGGTTCTACACTATCCTCCTCACAGTTCACAATGCTTCCAAGTTTTGTATCATCTGCAAACTTTGAAATTGTGCCCTGAAACCAAGGTCTAAGTCATTAATATATATCAGGAAAAGCAAGGGTCCCAACACTGACCCCTGGGGAACTCCACTACAAACCTTCCTCCAGCCCAAGAAACAGTTACTACCATCCCTTTTATTCCATGAGCTATACATTTGCTCACAAGTCTATTGTGTGGCACTGTATCAATTGTTGATATAATTTGGCTAGGTTCCATACTACAAGGGTAGGATGATAAAATGCAGCATACTTCTTATATAGTAAATTAAAGCAGCTTTTCTATTATGGTCACCTTTTATTTGACGGTTCGGAAGTTGAAGACTCCACTCAAATGTAATTTGGAAATAAGCTAAAGGTGAAGTCATGATCTCCTGTGGAGCTCCACTAATAAATCTTTATTGTTCTAACACAATATTTTGATTGTTTTCCATAGAGCTAGTAGGCCATTTACTCTCACACCAGTTTATTAAAGAACTTAGTAAAATAGTTGATCATCAGGTCAACTGGGATTTAAAAAAACAAACATTGATTCTGAACGACGAGTACATCGTGATCATTTGAATAGGTTCTCACTGCAAATGAATTTTAGATAGTCTGACATGTTGGGCATGTATATCACACTAGGGTAGTTGAAAAGGATTAAAATACTCTACTCAATAAAATCAGGAGGTCTTTGCGGGGTGAAATTCCCTGCCAATATCTTTCTACATTACATTAGATATGAATGCAGTAAAATTGGGTCATAGGTAAATGACCTTACCATGATTAAATTTGAGGCATTATTAAGTATTCCAAAAACTTCTATTCAATACCTTTGATTCAGTTTGACTAAATTCCAGCAAGTAAAATGAGGATTGCTGTTTGGAGGATTGGACTAGAGTGTTGTCGCTCTATCTCTGCTTCCATAACTCTAGAGCTAAAAGCTCTTATTTCTAGACTTTAATAGGCTCAAATTAAGAACGTGGTTAGGTGCCATTTCGCATTAGAGTTTTTGACTCATCTGACTTCATTAGCATTAACAAAAGGAAAAGGACCCATGGGTGCTAAACAGCTGCCCTGCTACTGCTCACCAGTTTTGGCAGGGTGGAAAATTGGGCGGCTCCAATGCTTAGCTGAGCCAGCCATCTCTTCCTGGCCCCACAAAAATTTCTTTAGTAATTTTTTAAGCAACCACTCAAAGCCTGGTGCCCATTTTACCAAAAAGAATTGCAATTAGATTCCTACAACCACCATAGGAACACAAATTTGTACATTTAAGCGACATCCTGCCATAAACAGGTCGGCATGCTGCTCGCCTATTTACAGGCTCGTCTGCAAATTTCATCAGATTGGCTGTGGGTGTCTATAATCAGGTCAAGATGTCCCTCCAGTTTTTAATGGCCAGAAATGGGCAGTCAGTAGTTGAAAATTAGCACCAATATATTCAAGTTCTGGCCTGGGGCTTGAATCCTCAACCTTCTCATTATCTTAATTTCAAGGATTTAACAGTTCTTAATAAGCAAGGTTTTTTTGTGGGGTTACTTTCATAAGTCCATCTTTATATGTAAGTATGGAAGCAAGTATGGAATCGTGGTGAAAACCTAAAGAAAAGTCCATTCCCACTTTCTGCCTAACACAGCAAAACTAACAGTGTAATCGTGAAAGTTTTTGTCAATTCACTGATTGATTCGGGATTGCACTCTGGAGGGACCTCAGCAGCACACCCTCTGGAAGAGCTTAGAATCACAGACATGTGCACACTCCTGAAGTTGCTATCAGTTTCAGTGGAGTAATGACTGTGAGCGCTGACAGTTTCACTGTCACTACCACTGCAAAATCTGTGCCATACTATCAGTGCAAGTTAATTGATTTGGAAGATTTAGGTGCAAATTATAGTGGAGTTCAGAATAAAAATGGATTGCTAAGTGGGATCCATTATATAATGAATGTTACAGCATTTTTTATGCAGGAATAGGAGACAGGGAATTGATTAAAACCAAGTTGCAGCGAAGTGCCTTAATCAACTCAAGTGTTCCTTATACAAGCATAAAACATACTGTAATATTCATTGTAACTAATAGTAGATACGGCAATTTTGAAATCCTTTATTAGAATGTGACAATGAATATAAAATATTAACACCTCAACAGGGCGGCACAGTGACGCAGTGGTTAGCACCGAGCCTCACAGCTCCAGTGACCCGGGTTCAATTCTGGATACTGCCTGTGTGGAGTTTGCAAGTTCTCCCTGTGCCTGCGTGGGTTTCCTCCGGGTGCTCCGGTTTCCTCCCACATGCCAAAGACTTGCAGGTTGATAGGTAAATTGGCCATTATAAATTGCCCCTAGTATAGGTAGGTGGTAGGGAAATATAGAGACAGGTGGGGATGTGGTAGGAATATGGAATTATTGTAGGATTAGTATAAATGGGTGGTTGATGGTCGGCACAGACTTGGTGGGCCGAAGGGCCTGTTTCAGTGCTGTATAACTAAACCTCACACAAACAATGCTCATTTTAGGAATTCAGGCTTTTACCATGAATTAATGTCTGTTCCCTCTATCATTTAGGTCACTTGATATGAATACTACCTATGTTACATGAAAAGCAAAGTTAGTACTTCTCTATTCCACATTCAAAACATGTAAGTGCAATTAGTAAACTTTAAATAATGCCGTGTAGATAAGATTCCATTATGAATTCACATATATAATCCAATCATGTTAGGGGTGGGGCGGGGGAGTGATGAATTGTTACAAAGTGACTACTGTAGATCAGAGCTATATGGCTCAAAAGCAGCCAGGTACAGGAAGCTCATGCAATTTGGCTCATTATCCTTATTTAATGACTTAAACTTATTTTAAAAAGTAATTTCAGAAATAAAGGTGGCTTATCCACTAAAAAGGTGACAATGAATGAAAATTGGGTGCACAGCGTGAGTTTAACCAATAGATGTACATTTTTGAGTTTATCATTGTTGCCAGATCCCATAACCAGATCCACTCAACTGCAAGTAAAAAAAACTAATTAAAACTATGTTAATAAAAACTGTCTATGAGATTAACTGCACAGCTTCCACATTGGAATTTTGTTGCATTAGCAATGAACAGAATCTTTATGCAAATAGTTGCTGAGGGCATAATTAACTTCCAAAAAATCTGTATTCTAGTGAGTACACTCAGAGTTTGCATAGCAATTTAACATTTGATTAGCCACACCTTTCGCCCCTATTTGGTCAGTGCATCTGATTTTGCAGGTTAATTTCAGTCTTATTCTAACTTCACAATAATATGCCCAAATTGTTTATTGTTCTTCTGACATTTGTTCCAAGGGCTTTTTTTCAGTTACAAGAATTGCGGAATAAAGCAAACCTGATATTTAACATGCTTGTTTCACACTTGACAATCAGAGGGAATAGCACACCATTTAATTACATAGTTTGGGCATTTAAAATATATACCATCAAAATAAAATAATGTATCAATCTCACTGAGAAATGGTGGGGTGGGGGGGTGGGGGGGCGGAGGTTATGGGAATTAAGTCAGTTCCATACCTAAATTGCTTTTGTGACTTGTACAAATCATGACAAAATATTAAACTCATTGGAACATACAATAGTACAAAATATTAGGTTATTTTAATAATCATGCATTGTAAAATAACATGTCCTTGATTCTTGCCATTTGTACTTGACTTTTATATTCTTCATTCCTGATTTTCAGTTTTATGTTTGAAAGATGCAGAACGGTTAAACAGTGATTTAATTCTCTACAACAACCAGCCTGCAGATCAGATCCAGGCTTCCACCTTATCTTAGCCAACCATGTAGCTCCAACTTTTAGTTTCACTCACCAGTAGAAACAGCTGATCTGTAAGTGGGTTAGTTTCTTTCTTTTGGGCCTCCTTATCTCGAGAGACAATGGATACGCGCCTGGAGGTGGTCAGTGGTTTGTGAAGAAGCGCCTGGAGTGGCTATAAAGGCCAATTCTAGAGTGACAATCTCTTCCACAGGTGCTGCAGAGAAATTTGTTTGTCGGGGCTGTTGCACAGTTGGCTCTCCCCTTGCGCCTCTATCTTTTTTCCTGCCAACTACTAAGTCTCTTCGGCTCGCCACATTTTAGCCCTGTCTTTATGGCTGCCCGCCAGCTCTGGCGAACGCTGGCAACTGACTCCCACGACTTGTGATCAATGTCACAGGATTTCATGTTGTGTTTGCAGACGTCTTTAAAGCGGAGACATGGACGGCCGGTGGGTCTGATACCAGTGGCGAGCTCGCTGTACAATGTGTCTTTGGGGATCCTGCCATCTTCCATGCGGCTCACATGGCCAAGCCATCTCAAGCGCCGCTGACTCAGTAGTGTGTACAAGCTGGGAATGTTGGCCGCCTCGAGGACTTCTGTGTTGGAGATATGGTCCTGCCACCTGATGCCAAGTATTCTCCGGAGGCAGCGAAGATGGAATGAATTGAGACGTCGCTCTTGGCTGGCATACGTTGTCCAGGCCTCGCTGCCATAGAGCAAGGTACTGAGGACACAGGCCTGATACACACGAACTTTTGTGTTCCGTGTCAGTGTGCCATTTTCCCACACTCTCTTGGCCAGTCTGGACATAGCGATGGAAGCCTTACCCATGCGCTTGTTGATTTCTGTATCTAGAGACAGGTTACTGGTGATAGTTGAGCCTAGGTAGGTGAACTCTTGAACCACTTCCAGAGCGTGATCACCAATATTGATGGATGGAGCGTTTCTGACGTCCTGCCCCATGATGTTCGTTTTCTTGAGGCTGATGGTTAGGCCAAATTCATTGCAGGCAGCCACAAACCTGTCGATGAGACTCTGCAGGCATTCTTCAGTGTGAGATGTTAAAGCAGCATCGTCAGCAAAGAGGAGTTCCCTGATGAGGACTTTCCGTACTTTGGACTTCGCACTTAGACGGGCAAGGTTGAACAACCTGCCCCCTGATCTTGTGTGGAGGAAAATTCCTTCTTCCGAGGACTTGAACGCATGTGAAAGCAGGAGGGAGAAGAAAATCCCAAAAAGTGTGGGTGCGAGAACACAGCCCTGTTTCACGCCACTCAGGATAGGAAAGGGCTCTGATGAGGAGTCACCATGTTGAATTGTGCCTTTCATATTGTCATGGAATGAGGTGATGATACTTAGTAGCTTTGGTGGACATCCGATCTTTTCTAGTAGTCTGAAGAGACCACGTCTGCTGACGAGGTCAAAGGCTTTGGTTTTTAAAAAAGATAATCTCAGACAAGTGAGGCAACGCTGTGGGTTTTGTAAGCAGGCACACACTAAATTCATGCACAGCTCGAGCTCTTCCTGCAGTTTTGGATGGAAGAAGTGCCGAGCCGCTAGAGAGAGTGAAGAGGTGGAGAGGAATTAAAATCAAGAAAGACTGAATCATACAATCATAGAATGATTACCACACAGGAGGAGGCCATTTGGCCTGTCATGTCCTTACGGCTCTCTTCAAGAGCGACTTACCTAGTCCCACTCCCCTTGCATTTTCCCTGTAGCCCTGCATTTTTTTTTCTCTTCACATAATTATCCAGTTCTCTTTTGAAGGCCTCCATCACACTGTTAGGCAGAACTGAACCTGTGGAGTGAAATGAAGATGAGAGCAATTTAGGAAGTGTTTACAGTATGACGTTAGTATCAGGGCAAAGCATTTTCTGTTTCTGCCTCCAGACTAAAGTGACGTACAGCACTAGCCAGGTGTGGCTCACTGCTCCAGGTGAGCAGCCAAGGTGTCGTGGGCTGGGCTGTGACATCATAGAGTCCGGAGACATCAGCCAATCAGAAGGAAGCTGTCAGTTGTTGCTGGGCAGATGCGGGTCTGGCAGAAATCAGGAGAGAAATGGCACAGAGAGAGTGCGGCGCCTTGCTGCTAAATTTAATCTGTGCAGTAACGTGGCTCTTTATTAAAGGCGCCAGTGCCAAAGAGGCGGCTTCGGCTTCTTACTTAGACAGCGGGTCCGAGGTGTTAAAAAGAACTGGTAAAAGGCCAGGGGACAGCCCAGCAGGGAGCGCTGGCGTCTCAGTGGAGTCAGCAACTCAGGTGAATGCACAGTCCCAGTCACAGCCTCAGTCAACCTTTCAGCTTTAGCACAGGCTGAAGTTTTCTACATATGCCAGGAATACTGCTTATTAATTGCTGTTGGTTGAATGTGGTTTTGTAGTAAGTTGTTTCCACTGTATCGATCCCAGCAAATCGCGAGGGTGAAAAATAGCTTAATTTTGCAAGAAGGGAAGGAAATTTGATGATTGCAGGGGTTAAACTATTAAAGATGTAGTTAAAGTTATTGGAGCCACTTTAAAAAAGACACGGCAGAGATAATGTATAGTACTTGTTTTTTGTTAATTCGATTCACTGCTCTGTAACAACCAAATATCCATGCCTAGCATTCTGCTCCTTACATTGTAAATCTGCAATTAAAATAAAGCCTGACGTTCAGAGAGCTTTATCTCTACACCTCCACCCTTTAACCCGTAGCTGTCACTTGCTACCTGTCTACCTGTGTTCAAGAAAGGAGAGAAAGGAGGAGGGGTAACAGTGTTGATTAAATATAATATTACAGAGCTGGAGAGGGAGGATGGCCTAGAGGGATCAAGGACTAAATCTATTTGGTTAGAGCTAAGAAACAATCGAGGTACCAATTCACAACTGGGTGTATTCTATAGGTTTCCAACTGGTGGGAAAGATACAGAGGAATTAATTTGCAAAGAAATCACAGAGAGGTGCAAAAACTATAGAGTAGTTATAATGGGGGACTTTCATTATCCTAATATAGACTGGGAGAGTAATAGTGTAAAGGGCAGAGAGAGGCAAGAGTTTCTAAAGTGAATTCAGGAGAATTTTCTAGATCGGTACGTTTTGGTACAAGGAAGGAGGGCTTGCTGTATCTGGTCCAGAGGAATGAGGTGGGACATGTGGATCAAGTGTCAGTAGGGGAACATTTAGGGGACAGAGATCATAGTGTCATAAGGTTTAGCTTAGCTATGGAAAAGGACAAAGAGCAATCCAGAATAAAAATAATTAATTGGGGAGGGCCAATTTCAATGGGTGAAAACTGATTTGGTCCTGGTAAATTGGAATCAAAGATTGGCAGGCACAACTGTAACTGAACAATGGGCTGCCTTTAAAGAGCAGTTTGTTTGGGTATTGTCAAGGTAGATTCCCACAAGCCGAAAAGGTACGACAAAGCTAGAACTCCCTGGATGATGAAAGAGATAACGGGTGAGATGAAGTAGAAAAAAGGTGTGTATGACAGATGTTGACTAGATAATACGAGTGAGAACCAGGCTGAATATAGAAAGTTCAGAGCGGAAATGAAAAAAGAAATAAGAGAAACAAAGATAGAGTATGAGAAGAGAATGACAGCCAACATAACAGGGAATCCAAAAGTCTCCTATAGGCATATAAATAGTAAAAGGGTGGTAAAAGGAGGAGTACAGCTGATTAGGGACCAAAAAGGGGATTTACGCATGGAGGCAGGGGGCATGGCTGAGGTATTAAATCAGTACTTTGCATTTGTCTTTGCTAAGGGAGAAGATGCTGCCAAAGTCGTAATGAAAGAGGAGATAGTTGAGACACTGGATGAGCTAAAAATTAACAAAGAGGAGGTATTATAAAGGCTGGCTGTACTTAGTTAACATGTTACTGGAACAGGATGAGATGTATCTGAGGATATTAAGGGAAGTAAGCATGGAAATTACGGGGACACTGGCCATAATTTTCCAATCCTCCTTCGATACAGGGGTGGTGCCAGAGACTCGAGCATTGCAAACATTGCATCTTTGTTCAAAAAAGGTTGTAAGGATAAACCCAGCAATTACAGTCCAGTCAGTTTAGCTTCAATGGTGAAAAAGCTTCTAGAAATGATAATCCGGGACAAAATTAACAGTCATTTGGACAAATGTGGACTAATTAAGGAAAGACAGCATGGATTATTTAAGGGCAAATCCTGTTTAACTAATTTGCTTGTGTTTTTCAATGAAGTAACAGAGAAGGTTGATGAAAGTAATGCGGTTGATATGGTATACACGGACTTGCAAAAGGCGTTTAATAAAGTGCCACATAATAGGCTTGTCAGCAAAGTTGAAACCCATGGAATAAAAAGGACAATGGCAACATTGACATGAAGTTAGCTAAGAGACAGGAAACGGGGATTAGTGGTGAATGGTTGTTTTTCAGACTGGAGAAAGGCATACACTGGGATTTCCAAAAGGTTGGCATTAGGACCACTGCTTTTCTTGATCTGTCTTAATGACCGAGACTTGAGTGTGCAGGGCACAATTTCAAAATTTGTAGATGATGCAAAACTTGGAAATATTGTGCACTGTGAGGAGGATAGTGATAAGCTTCAAGAAGACACAGACAGTTTAGTGAAATGGGCGGACAAGTGGCAGATAAAATTTTGTGTAGAGAAGTATGAAGTGATACATTTTGGTAGGAAGAAATGAAAGGCAATATAAAATAAAGGATACAATTCTAAATGGGTGCATGAACAAAGGGACCTGGGGGTATATGTGCACAAATTGTTGAAGGTGGTAGGACAAGTTGAGAAAGCATACAGGTTCCTGGGCTTTAAATAGAGGCATAGAGTACAAAAGCAAGAAAGTTACAGTGAACCTTTATAAAACACTGGTTCGGCTGCAACTGGAGTATTATGTCCAATTCTGGGCACCACACTTTAAGAAGGATATAAAAGCATTGGAGAGGGGTGCGAAAAAGATTTACGAGAATAGTTCCAGGGATGAGGGACTTCAGTTACGTGGATGGATTGGAGAAGCTGGGACTGTTCTGTTCAGAGAAGAGAAGGTTGAGAGGAGATTTGATGGAGGTGCTCAGAATCATGAGGGGCTTGACACAATAGATAGGGAAAAACTGTTCCCATTGGCCGAAGTGTTGAGAACCCGAGTACACCAATTTAAGGTGATTCGCAAAAGAAGCAACGACGACATTAGGAAAAATGTTTTTACACAGTGAGTGGTTAGGATCTGGAATGCACTGCCTGTGAGTGTGGTGGAGGCAGATTCAACCTTGGCTTTCAAAAGGGAATTGGATAATTATCTGAAGAGAAAATATTTTCAGGGCTATGGGGAAAAGGCAGGGGAGTTGGACTAACTGAGTAGCTTTGACAGAGAGCTGGCATGGACTCAACAAGACAAATGGTCTCCTTCTGTACTGTAACCAATCTATTCTATGATAATGGATGAGAAAAAGCATTTTGCAACTCAATAGTGGTAAAACCAAAGCCATCCTGTTCTGGCCTGCAGGAAACACCAAGCTTTTAGTCCCTGAGCCTTTCCCCTTCCTGGATGTAGATTCAACCTGATGGTATACAACTTTCAACCCTGTGTTGAGCTTCAAACCAAAATATCCAGTCCAAGGCTCTACTTCCACCTCTGAAATATGGCCCATCTCTTTCTCTGCCTCAATCGCACCGTTGCTGAAATCCACATCCACACAATTGTCATCTCCAAATTTGACTTCCTAAAACATCCTGCATGTTGCCCTCCTGAGCTGCACCCTAAAAAAAGCTGCATCAAGGACTCTGCCACTTACATGATATTCTACACAAGGTTCTACTCATTAAGCCACATGTTCATGATAGTTTCCATTGGTTCCCCGTTCCTTCAGTGCATCAACTTAGAAATCTTTACCCTCAGTCTTATTTAATTTATCTCTGCAACTCCTCAAGCTTTACACCTCAGCTTGTACAGATTTTTGTCCATTGTATATTTCACCTATTTCTCCCCTTTCTCTGCTCTAGTGTTTCTCCCCAAACCCATCTACCTAGCAGTATCTCTCCCCAACTGCAAAGGCCTCTTCATCTGTACCTTAACTCATCTCTCCTAATTTCCCCTACTAATTTCAAATAATTGCTTGATCTCCAACTGTAAAGTGTCCTGAGAAATTGTGCCACAATAAAGGCACAATGTTGATGTACCTTGACGCCCATACAACAAATAGGATATTCTTTCTTTTGGGCCTCCTTATCTCGAGAGACAATGGATACGCGCCTGGAGGTGGTCAGTGGTTTGTGAAGCAGCGCCTGGAGTGGCTATAAAGGCCAATTCTGGAGTGACAGGCTCTTCCACAGGTGCTGCAGAGAAATTTGTTTGTTGGGGCTGTTGCACAGTAGGCTCTCCCCTTGCGCCTCTGTCTTTTTTCCTGCCAACTACTAAGTCTCTTCGACTCGCCACAATTTAGCCCTGTCTTTATGGCTGCCCGCCAGCTCTGGCGAATGCTGGCAACTGACTCCCACGACTTGTGATCAATGTCACACGATTTCATGTCGCGTTTGCAGACGTCTTTATAACGGAGACATGGACGGCCGGTGGGTCTGATACCAGTGCCGAGCTCGCTGTACAATGTGTCTTTGGGGATCCTGCCATCTTCCATGCGGCTCACATGGCCAAGCCATCTCAAGCGCCGCTGACTCAGTAGTGTGTATAAGCTGGGGGTGTTGGCCGCTTCAAGGACTTCTGTGTTGGAGATATAGTCCTGCCACCTGATGCCAAGTATTCTCCGAAGGCAGCGAAGATGGAATGAATTGAGACGTCGCTCTTGGCTGGCATACGTTGTCCAGGCCTCGCTGCCGTAGAGCAAGGTACTGAGGACACAGGCCTGATACACTCGGACTTTTGTGTTCCGTGTCAGTGCGCCATTTTCCCACACTCTCTTGGCCAGTCTGGACATAGCAGTGGAAGCCTTACCCATGCGCTTGTTGATTTCTGCATCTAGAGACAGGTTACTGGTGATAGTTGAGCCTAGGTAGGTGAACTCTTGAACCACTTCCAGAGCGTGGTCGCCAATATTGATGGATGGAGCATTTCTGACATCCTGCCCCATGATGTTCGTTTTCTTGAGGCTGATGGTTAGGCCAAATTCATTGCAGGCAGACGCAAACCTGTCGATGAGACTCTGCAGGCATTCTTCAGTGTGAGATGTTAAAGCAGCATCGTCAGCAAAGAGGAGTTCTCTGATGAGGACTTTCCGTACTTTGGACTTCGCTCTTAGACGGGCAAGGTTGAACAACCTTCCCCCTGATCTTGTGTGGAGGAAAATTCCTTCTTCAGAGGATTTGAACGCATGTGAAAGCAGCAGGGAGAAGAAAATGCCAAAAAGTGTGGGTGCGAGAACACAGCCCTGTTTCACACCACTCAGGATAGGAAAGGGCTCTGATGAGGAGCCACCATGTTGAATTGTGCCTTTCATATTGTCATGGAATGAGGTGATGATACTTAGTAGCTTTGGTGGACATCCGATCTTTTCTAGTAGTCTGAAGAGACCACGTCTGCTGACGAGGTCAAAGGCTTTGGTGAGATCAATGAAAGCAATGTAGAGGGGCATCTGTTGTTCACGGCATTTCTCCTGTATCTGACGAAGGGAGAACAGCATGTCAATAGTCGATCTCTCTGCACGAAAGCCACACTGTGCCTCAGGGTAGACGCGCTCGGCCAGCTTCTGGAGCCTGTTCAGAGCGACTCGAGCAAAGACTTTCCCCACTATGCTGAGCAGGGAGATTCCACGGTAGTTGTTGCAGTCACCGCGGTCACCTTTGTTTTTATAGAGGGTGATGATGTTGGCATCGCGCATGTCCTGGGGTACTGCTCCCTCGTCCCAGCACAGGCATAGCAGTTCATGTAGTGCTGAGAGTATAGCAGGCTTGGCACTCTTGATTATTTCAGGGGTAATGCTGTCCTTCCCAGGGGCTTTTCCGCTGGCTAGGGAATCAATGGCATCACTGAGTTCCGATTTGGTTGGCTGTATGTCCAGCTCATCCATGACTGGTAGAGGCTGGGCTGCATTGAGGGCAGTCTCAGTGACAGCATTCTCCCTGGAGTACAGTTCTAGGTAGTGCTCAACCCAGCGGTCCATCTGTTTGCGTTGGTCAGTGATTATGTCCCCCGATTTAGATTTGAGGGGGGTGATCTTCTTGATGGTTGGCCCAAGAGCTCTCTTCATGCCATCATACATTCCTCTGATGTTTCCGGTGTCTGAGGCCAGCTGAATATGACTGCATAGGTGTTGCCAGTAGTCGTTTGCGCAACGCCTAGCCGTTCTTTGTGCAGTACTTCTGGCTGCTTTAAGTGCTGCGGATGTTAAATCGCTGGGGGCTTTCTTGTAGTTCAAAAGTGCAATGCGCTTAGCGGCTATGACAGGTTCCAGCTCTTCATTATGAGATTGAAACCAGTCTGCATTTCTCTTCGCACGTTTGCCGTAGGTGGTCAAAGCTGACTCATAGATGGCGTCTCTGATGTGGGCCCACTTGGTCTCAGCATCCCCTGTGGGAGTGTTTTGAAGGGCTGTTACAAGTGAATTTAGAAATTTTTGTAACAGCTGTGGGTGAGAAATTCTGCTCGTGTTGATGCGCGGGTGGCCCTTCTGCTTGGAATGATGCAACTTCTTTGGTCTGAGTCTAACCTTGCTGCACACCAGGGAGTGGTCGGTGTCGCAGTCCGCACTGTGGAAGCTGCGTGTGATTTGAACACTGTTTAAGGCGGCTCGCCTTGTGACAATGAGGTCTAGCTGGTGCCAACGACGTGATCTTGGGTGCCTCCATGAAACCTGGTGACAGGGTTTAGTGTGAAAGAACGAGTTGGTGATGCAGAGGTTATGATAGGTACACAACTAGGATATATTGCATACAATATATCATACAACAAATAGGATATATTGCACTACAAAGCAATATGGTATATTCACAACATCAGCACTGGTTTGACATAAGTGATGACTTTTCTGAAAACCTAGGAATTATGGGGGAAGGAAAGACAAAGGAAATAAATAACCAAACAGCAGTATTGTAACTTCCAACTAGTATCTGAAAAATGGTCAATGTTCCACATAGCAGCAGAATACACCTTACTTTTCTCATGTTTCATATCTGCTAACTTGTTCCATGATAAATAATGTGACCTTCCAGACATGCACTTGCACAATATTTCATTTGTAGTCCTTAATGGGAATTCCTTTCATTTAACTTTGCCAGGAAATAGATTTCCTACACTGCTAATATCTTCCTTGATCTATTTGACTCTTAACTATCTAAAACAAGCATTTGAAGAACTTAATCTGATGCATTGAATGAATAATGTAAGCAAGCCCCTATGGCGGTTTACAATATTTTTATCCTTCATGGCTATGAATATTTTTAACAACCACTGTGACTTGTGTGCATGTTTTACAACATAGGATAGCCCATAAAATATTACAGGGCAAAAAGATATGGCGTTGAAGGGGCAGAAAAAACTATTAACAGGCCATGCTTCAGCAAATTCCAGCTCAATGATACATTGACTATGCAGAGCAGTGGGAGGTTTAAGTGAATGAAAGCATAACTTATTAAATAAACATTCATTTATAATTAATTTAAGTTGTTGTGTCCCTTTTTGAGTTTCAGGATTTTTGTTAGTTTCACCACTGTGTTGATCTGAGCTGAGGCCACTTCAAGACACTACATTATAAAAGTTCTAGGTTTGGATGCGTCTGAAGTTTCTAAAACTTTGAGGACAGCAAAAAACTTACATAATGACATGTTGACTTTCCTCTGAGCAATTGGGCTAGTAATATTTTTGAGTTATGTGTGCACCAATTTACTCATGACTGATTGTAATAGCAGTGATTAATAAGCAGAGTAATTAGGAAATATATATATTTTTAGTGACTTTAGTTTGGTCAGGCACTGTGGGCAAACAGAGAAAGGGTGATTTAAATTCTTATAACGATTCCATGAATTGAATGGCGGGCAATATTAAAATTGAAAATCCCAGGTGCAGGGTCGGTAATGAAAAATCCTGGTTGTTTAATCTTTTGAGCAGTAATATATTTTTAACAACTGTATGTTTAAAGCTGATCTTGGAGCAATAAATCTCACTACTGCCAGACCACTTAGATAATAATTTTTAAGTTTAAGTGGCAGATGTGTGAAAACGGGACTAAATGCTAGAAAATTGTGTCGACCGTTGATTTTAATGAGGGGTGGAGCAATGATAATTACTGTCTCTTTTCAGTGAGGATGAGCTGCACAAAGTCCCCAGAAAATATGGAGTTTTTTTGTATTCGTTCATGGGATGTGAATGTCGCTGGCAAAGCCAGCATTTGTCATCCATCTCTAATTGCCCTTGAGAAGGTGGTGGTGTAGTTAGGAAGGGAGTTCCAGGATTTTGACCCAGTGAAAGTGAAGAAACAGCAATATAGTTTCAAGTCTGGATGACGTGTGGCTTGGAGGGGAACTTGCAGGTGGTGTTTTTCTCGTACATCTGCTGCCCTTGTCCTTCTGCGTATTAGAGGTTGCGGGTTTGGAAGGTGCTGTGAAAGGAGACTTGGCGGGAGTGAAAACTTAAGGTGATGGGTGGGGTGCCGCTCAAACAGGCTGGATGTTGTCAAACTTCTTGAGTGTTGTTGGAGCTGCCCTCATCCAGACAAGTGGAAAGTATTCCATCACTCTCCTAACTTGTGCTTTGTAGATGGTGGACAGGCTCTGGGTGTCATGGGTTTCGTTGTGTTATCTTAAGCAACACGGTGAGGTGTGTGGAGTCCAGTTTGTTGAAGATCTCTAGAAGGTTTATTAACAGCTAAACTAGTATATACAATACAGAGCAAACTATTTACAGAACCTTTGTCTAGGGTGTCACAGTTGTCGAATGACTATGGCTTCTAGTCACAATGACTACATCCTGGTACTTAGCTCATTAGCATACTGAGTTCTTAAAGGGACATCACTCTTAAGGCAATCATACAACATTGGGGAGTCAGGAGGTGAGTCACTTCCTCCAGAATACCCAGCCTCTCACCTGTTCTTGTAGTCACAGTATTTATATGGCTTATTTATATTACCAGCCTCCACATCCAAAGGATCATCCTCTGCCATTTCCGCCATGTCCAGCGTGATGCCCTACCAAACACATCTTCCCCTCCCCTGTCAGCATTCCAAAGGGATCGTTCCCTTTGCGACACCCTGGTCCACTCTTCCATTACCCCCACCACCACGTCCCCTTCCCACGGCACCTTCCTGTGCAATTGTAGGAGGTGTAATACCTACCCATTTAACTCCTCTCTCCTCGCTATCGAAGGGCCCAAACACTCCTTTCAGGTGAAGCAGCAATTTACTTGTACTTCTTTCAGTTTAGTATACTGTATTCGCTGCTCACAATGTGGTCTCCTCTACATTGGGAGACCAAATGCAGATTGGTTGACTGCTTTGCGGAACACCTCCGCTTCTGGTTGCTGGCCATTTCAACACACCACCCTGCTCTCTTGCCCACATCTCTATCCTGGGATTGCTGCAGTGTTGCAGCGAACGTCAACAGGAACAGCACCTCATTTACCGATTAGGCACACTACAGCCTACCGGACTGAACATTGAGTTCAATAATTTCAGAGCATGACGGGCCCCCCATTTAAATTTTTTATTTAGTTATTTTTTTTTTCTTTGTTTATTTTATATTAGTTTGTTTAGTTTGTTTCTACTGTGCCCTCCCACTGTTTTTTCATGCTTGTGCTTGGGGACAGACTGTTCTTTTTTCTGTCAATTAACACCCTCTCTGCACTAATGCTTTGTCTTTCACCACACCATTAACATATCATTTGCCTTTGCTCCATGACCTTCTGGTCAGTTATTCTCTGTGACCTTGTCCTATCAACACCTCTTTTGTTATCTCTTGTCCCACCCCCACTTTACTTGCTTAAAACTTATTACATTTCTAATATTTGCCAGTTCTGATGAAGGGTCTCTGACCTGAAACGTTAACTCTGCTTCTCTGTCCACAGATGCTGCCAGACCTGCTGAGTATTTCCAGCATTTCTTGTTTTTATTTCAGATTTCCAGCATCTGCAGTATTTTGCTTTTATTATTATTTATATAGCTGGTCCAGTTAAGTTTCTGTTCAATAGAGATGTTGATGATGGGTGAATTCAGCAATGGTAATGCCATTGAATGTCAAGGGAGATAGTTAGGTTCTCTCTTGTTAGAGATGGTCATTGCCTGGCACTTGTATGGCATGAATGTTATTTGCCACTTGTCAGCCCAAGCATGAATGTTGTCCAGGTCTTGCTGCAAGTGGGAACAGATTGCTTCAGTATCTGAGGAGTTGCAAATGGAACTGAGAGCAGTTTGCAATTATCAGCGAATCTGCCCACTTCTGACCCTATGATGGAGGGAGGGTCAATGATGAAGCAGCTGAAGATGGTTGGGCCTAGGACACAATCCTGAGAAATTCTTGCAGCGATGTCCTGGGGCTGAGAATGATTAACTGTTTTGTCCATGTTTGGACCAAAGCTACAATGAGGTCTGAAGCCGTGTGGTCCTGACGGAACCCAAACTGAGCATCGGTGAGTAGGTTATTGCTGAGTAAGCGCTGCTTGATAGCACTGTCAACAACATCTTTCATGAGTTTGCTGATGATTGTGAGTAGACTGATGAGGTGGTAATTGCCAGATTGGATTTGTCCTGCTTTTTGTGTACAAGATGTACCTGGGCAATTTTCCACATTGGGTGGATGACAGTGTTGTAGCTGTACTGGAACAGCTTGACTAAGGGCACGGCTAGTTCTGAAATGCAAGTTTTCAGTGCTACAGCCAGGATGTTGTCAGGGACCATAGCCTTTGCTGTATCCTGCATGTTCAGCAATTTCATGATCTCACGTGGAGTGAATAGGCTGAAGACTGGCATCTGCAATGCTGAGGACCTCAGGAGTAGGCTGAGCTGGATCATCCACTCGACACTTCTGGCTGAAGAAGGTTGCAAATGCTTCAGCCTTGTCTTTTGCACTGATGTGCTGAGCTCCCCCATCATTGAGGATGAGATATTTGTGTAGCCTCCTCCTCCTCCTGTTGTTTAATTGTCCACCATCATTCATGAGTGGATGTGACAGGACTTCAGAGTTTTGATCTGATCCGTTGGTTGTGGGATCGCTTTGCTCTGTCTATTGCATACTGCTCCTGGCATGCTCTCCTGCACTCCTCATTGAACCAGGGTTGATCTCCTGGCTTGATGGTAATGATAGAGTGAGGGATATGCCAGGTATGAGGTTACAGATTGTGGTTGAATACAATCTGCTGCTGCTGATGGCCCAGAGCACCTCATGGATTTCCAGTTTTGAGCTGCTAGATCTGTACTGAATCTATCCCAATTAGCCCGGTAGTAATGCACACAACACAATGGAGGGTATCCTCAGTGTTCTCTTTTGAAGATGGGACTGATCATATTAAAGTTTGAACATCAGCATTCATAAAATAGTCATGGAAATATAAATTTTGTCAAAAAGATATCATTGACCTTCTTCACAGTACAGTAATGCTTAGACAAATAGATATAAAGATGTTTGTTGCAGAGGATATGGTAGTTAATTTGCTTTGCAATGAGTGATAGACCCTGGATATGTTATGAAACAGAAATCATGAACTAAGCTATGATTCAAGGGGAGTCACAGAGTACAGATTAAACATTTTCCCTCAGGAACAATAAGATACCAACAAATGAGTGACTCCTGATCTCTCTTTTGATGCCAAACCTCCTGGTTGAATAGTATGAATGGGCTGGATTAACATGTACTTGAAGTAACCAACTTGCTCAAAGCATTTTGGGTTAATAACTCTGCTTCTTGATGTTAGTATAACAATCACATGCTGCAGGACTAACAAACTCCTCAAAATTAATTCTCCCTCAATTATTTAATAGGCAGCCATTGTGTCAATACAAATATTTTTTAAAAATTAATGAAAGAAAAAAACCTTTTTAATTTTTGACATGGTAGCACTCCCTTTTTTCAGATGTAAATGTCTATTCATTTTAAAAAGTACAATGAATCAACAAATCAAGCAGCTGATTATATTAAGATAAGCACACACTGGAAGGCTTCCAATTGATTATCAAGTGACTAAATGCCTTTTACTTTGTTGATGTTAATGATAATAGTGTCCGTGTTCTACATTATTCATTTGCCAGTTTCTTAGGCTGCACTAATGGTCATTTTAAATATATTTTTTACTAAAGTGGTTGCCATTTGGTGGATTTGTTTTTTGGCCAAAATGATTTCTATCTGTTCAGAATTAATTAATATTTGAGGCTCACTGTGTAGCTGTACTGTTAAACTAGAGTAAGGGACTTATCTGGACATAATAAATGTTAACAGAGCAGAACTGAATTAATCCCTTTTGATTTCTATTACAACCTGCCCATTTATTCTGACAGGTCAGTCTCTGAATGTTTGGTTGTCAGGGAGATACTTAATTATACTGTTCCCATTATTTCCAGAGAACTGGAAATGGCCTTCTGTTTCACAAAGTATAAAAATGAATGCTATCAGATGAAATTCTCTAAAATCTTACTTCTTGATTTGTACTTGCAGTACCTTGATAAACCAGGCATCCCTGTATCTTAAGGAGAGCGTAATGCCACATGGCATTTTTTTCTGTGACTGATGAATAACACCCCCACGTGGTCTCTGTTTGGTTCTTTTTCTTCCATCACTGCTGTCAGTCCTAATTACTCCTTCTGGAAAGGAAATATAGTGGATACTTTGTGAAGTTCCTTGGTCGTAATTTATATCCCTGGAGTTGGCTGAACTGGTAACAGAGAGAAAAAGTAACAGCTGAGTTGTAATCTCTAATTGGCAAACAGGATTAAGGAAAATCCCAAGGCTTTTTATACGTATATAAAGAGCAAGAGGGTAATGAGGGAAAGGGTTGGCCCACTCAAGGACAGAGAAGGGAATCTATGTGTGGAGCCAGAGGAAATGGGCGAGGTACTAAATGAGTACTTTGCATCAGTAGTCACCAAAGAGAAGGACTTGGTGGATGACGAGCCTAGGAAAGGGAGTGTAGATAGTCATCTCATTATCAAAAAGGAGGAGGTGTTGGGTGTCTTGCAAAGCATTAAGATAGATAAGTCCCCAGGGCCTGATGGGATCTACCCCAGAATACTGAGGGAGGCAAGGGAAGAAATTGCTGGGGCCTTGACAGAAATCCTTGCATCCTCATTGGCTACAGGTGAGGTCCCAGAGGGCTGGAGAATAGCCAATGTTGTTCCTTTGTTTAAGAAGGGTGGCAAGGATAATCCAGGAAATTATAGGCCGGTGAGCCTTACGTCAGTGGTAGGGAAATTATTAGAGAGGATAGTTTGGGACAGGATTTACTCCCATTTGGAAACAAACAAACTTATTAGTGAGAGGCAGCATGGTTTTGTGAAGGGGAGGTCGTGTCTCACTTATTTGATTGAGTTTTTTGAGGAAGTGACAAAGATGATTGATGAAGGAAGGGCAGTGGATGTTATCTATATGGACTTCAGTAAAGCCTTTGACAAGATCCCTCATGGCAGACTGGTACAAAAGGTGAAGTCACACGGGATCAGAGGTGAGCTGGCGAGATGGATACAGAACTGGCTCGGTCATAGAAGACAGAGGGTAGCAGTGGAAGGGTGCTTTTCTGAATGGTGGGATGTGACTAGTGGTGTTCCGCAGGGATCTGTGCTGGGAGCTTTGCTCTTTGTAGTATATATAAATGATTTGGAGGAAAATGTAGCTGGTCTGATTAGTAAGTTTGCGGACGACACAATGGTTGGTGGAGTTGCGGACAGTGATGAGGATTGTCAGAGGATACAGCAGGATATAGATCGGTTGGAGACTTGGGCGGAGAAATGGCAGATGGAGTTTAATCCGGACAAATGTGAGGTAATGCATTTTGGAAGGTCTAATGCAGGTGGGAAGTATACAGTACATGACAGAACCCTTAGGAGTATTGACAGGCAGAGAGATTAGATTAGATTAGATTAGAGATACAGCACTGAAACAGGCCCTTCGGCCCACCGAGTCTGTGCCGAACATCAACCACCCATTTTTATACTAATCCCATATTCCTACCAAACATCCCCACCTGTCCCTATATTTCCCTACCACCTACCTATACTAGTGACAATTTATAATGGCCAATTTACCTATCAACCTGCAAGTCTTTTGGCTTGTGGGAGGAAACCGGAGCACCCGGAGAAAACCCACGCAGACACAGGGAGAACTTGCAAACTCCACACAGGCAGTGCCCGGAATCGAACCCGGGTCCCTGGAGCTGTGAGGCTGCGGTGCTAACCACTGTGCCACTGTGCCGCCCCTTTATGGCCTATTAACCTATCAACCAGCAAGTCTTTGGCATGTGGGAGGAAACTGGAGCCCCCAGAGGAAACCCACACAGACACAGGGAGCACTTGCATACTCCACACAGGCAGTACCCAGGATTGAACCCGGGTCGCTGGAGCTGTGAGGCTGCGGTGCGAACCGCTGCGCCACTGTGCTGCCCGTGTGGATAGTCGGAAGCTTTTTCCCAGGGTAGAAGAGTCAGTTACTAGGGGACATAGGTTTAAGGTGAGAGGGGCAAAGTTTAGAGGGGATGTGCGAGGCAGGTTCTTGGCACAGAGAGTGGTGAATGCCTGGAACTTGCTGCCGGGGGAGGTGGTGGAAGCAGGTACGATAGCGACGTTTAAGAGGCATCTTGACAAATACATGAATAGGATGGGAATAGAGGGATACAGTCCCCGGAAGTGCAGAAGGTTTTAGTTTAGGCAGGCATCAAGATCGGTGCAGACCTGGAGGGCCGAATGGCCTGTTCCTGTGCTGTACTGTTCTTTGTTCTTTGTTCTTTGTTCTCTACCATAGTGGAATTTAAATCATACAGTTAAATTCTTCACAATCTGCTCTGTTTATTCCATACATTAAAATATTCACCAGGCTGAGTTAATTTAAGGTACGAAAGGGTGAATTCAGTGGTACATGAAATTCCTTTGCTGGTTTGGTTCTAGTACACCAAAGGGCAACTTAAATGCCAATTTGGTGTCTATGATGCAAACTTACGGGGCAAGATTTTCAGGTCCTAACGAGGCAGGGAATGGAGGTGGACGTGGTCCGAAAATGCCGGCATGGGCTGACGTGCCGATTTCCCGAGCCCGTTCCTGGTGTCAGCCATTTTGGTCGAGGTGGGATCAGGGCTATCTGCCCCACAAGGCAGGCAGCCATTTCGGCTCGTTAAGAGCTTTATTAAAGGCTTTTCCAGACAGCCTCGTTTCCCAACACAATGCGGGGCAGTTTAACAGCTTGGAGGCTGGCACCCAGTGGCATGCTGGGGTGCCAGAATTCCAGGCAGGCCTACAGACCCTCCCTGCCTGCCTGGGTGGGGGTGCAGCCAAAGGCTGCCTTGTTGAGGGATTCCCGCCTCCCCCTCCCCCCGTCCCAGCAGTGGCCTGGCTGTTTTTTGTGTTTTTTAAATTAGATTTTTAAAGAAGTGGCTGAGAGGGCACCTTCCTGTTGAAGCACCCTCCCAGTTATTTACCTTTTACTACAGCTTTACCACTTCCAAACCTGTGACCTCTACCACCTAGAAGGACAAGGGCAGCAGATGCATGGGACCACCACCACCTGCAAGTTCTCCTCCAAGCCATCCTGACTTGCAACTATATCACCGTTCCTTCACTGTCGCTGGGTCAATATCCTGGTACTCCCTTCCTAACAGCACTGTAGGTGTGTGTACCTACCCCACATGGACTGCAGCGGTTCAAGAAGGCAGGTCACCACCACCTTCTCAAGGGCAATTAGGGATGGTAATAAATGCTGGCCTACCCAGCGACACCCACATCCCAGGAATGAATTTTAAAAAAAGCTGGGTGCTCCTCTGAAGCTGTAAGACCTCTGAGTGGCACTGTAGCTTCGAGAGCTGGCCTGCCACCCATAAGTGGACAAGGAGCCCACCTCCATGCCAGTTAATGGGGTGCCCAGTCAAAATTCCAACCAGTGACTGTTGCCCCCAGGGGGTGGGTTGGGGACCCAGAAACAGTTCCAGCTCCTGTTTCCAGCTCGCAAAGTGAAAATTCAGCCCAAGATGTTTGAGTTTTGAACATTCTCTTCAAATAAATTTTTAAGGGAAAACCATTTCAGTAAGTAGGAAATTATGATACTGCCATATGTAATGGAAATAATCTCAGAGGTTAAAAAGCCCCAAACTTTAGCAGTAGCATGTCTGACTTTTGGCAAACAGACTTCAAGAGTTTGAGCCTCAGTCTATGTCAACTACAGAATCGATTGGTCTGTAAGTTGTCTTATGGCAGTCAACATTGTGCCACAACCCTTCTTCCCCTTGCCCACCAAGCCAAACCTGCCCCAGGGCTTCCCCTTGTCTTAGCCTTGAATCCACATCTTTTTTTAACTGGTCTCCTATCTGCTCCCTTCAGCCCTTGAACTCCAGTTGACTGAGGCCCACCGTCTACTTGCTTTACCCCATTCCTACTAAACTTCTGAATGTCCAGCTTTCCTTCCTAGCCCCCATGCTGGCTGACTTTGTAAATTGTTGCATTTTCTCAGATAATTTCCCCTCTCTTTCGCAACTCCAATCAACCCCCCTACTCATAACCCGCCCGCCATCTGTGATTGCAAACTACTGCCCATCTCAACCTCCCTTCTCTCTTCAAGGTCCATGGATGTGTTGTAACCTTCTAAACCCATGTCCAACTCCATCTTTAAATCTTTTCCATCAGGTTTCTTTTGGGTTTAGTTGTATTAGTAGTGTTGTAGGGCATTCTAGTGAAAATCTTATTCTCTGGTAAAGGTTAACTGACAACTCTATTATTTATAGTTACTGTGTACACTCTCCGCAAGTCATCTAACCTAGCATCTTTCATTCTGCTAAACCTTCTTCTCAAGTCTATCTCATGTGACTGTTGCATCATCACTCGTACAGTGGGAGGGGACTCTCTCACTGTCTTCAGTATTAACCCTTTACATCCTTATCCTACATCTCCCCCCAAGTCTTTATCCAACATTTTTCCAAACATATATACATTAATGACTTCTCTACTACTCTCTTTCCCTCCAAGTCTCTAACTTTACAGATTCAGTCTCATCAGAGGTTTGACAATTCTCCCCAATCTAGTTGTAATCTGTCTGGGACGATCAGTAGTCTTTGTAGGAAGTCTAGGTTGCTAATTTGTTTTTTTGTTTCTACGGGTTGTAGTATTCCATTCGGTTTGGATTTGTTCCTCTTCATCTGGATCCTGCAGATGAATTACTGGCTATTGCTTTTGTGGAATAGGAATGATATTCCTCCGATTCCTTTGTATGTTCCCTTCATTTGTTCCTGTAACATACAATTGCTGATAGTCCTCATGTTTGTGGATTACTGTACCTTCTAGTTCCAGGTCATGTATCCAAATTTTTTGACCATTGTTTAATTTGGGTAAGCTTCTTGCTCGAAATCTCCTATTGTAATTCCGGGTTTGTTTCCTTCTGTAGGATTTTTCGCTTTCTCGAACTTTCTTGTAGTCTTGAGTCTTCAATCCCAGCATTAATTGTTGAGGCAATACCGGAAGCTGTGTTCTTAACTTCCTTCCCATTAGTAATTCTGCTGGTGATAATCTGCTCAGCAGTGGCATTGAACAATAAACTAGAAGTGAGAGAGGAAGATCTCCTGTAGATAAGTAGTTTTTTTTACTGTAATGGGCCAGTATTTATCTTTAAAGTTCTCTGTTGTTCACCTGGTGTTTCTTCAAAGTTAAGGAGATTTTCAAATTCTATTGGTCGCTTTCACCACTGTTTTACTGTTGTTTTACCTCTGCCACTATGTTGGGTATAGTTGTATTAGTATTAGTAGCATTGTAGGGCATTCTAGATAAAGTTTTAGACTCTGGTAAAGGTTAACTAAAAACTCTATTATTTGCAGTTACTATGTACACTCTCCCCACCTAAGTTAGCATCATTCATGCTACTATATCTTTTCAAGCACATCTCATGTGACTGTTACATCATCGCTCGTACAGTGGAAGGGGTCTCTCACTGTCTTCAGTATTAACCCTTTACATCTTTATACTACAGTTTCTACCTCTGTCACAACACTGAGAATATTGCGGATGGAAGGTTGGTGGGGGGAAGATAGTGGATGGAAGGTTGGTGGGGGGGATGATTGTGGAGGTTGGTCGGGGAGGGTGTGGGAGAGAGTTCATAGACATGGAGGGAGAGGTGCTCCTGCTCTTCCTGGCCCAAAAGCAGTGCTGTATGGGCATTTGCTGGATGGATCCAGCCTTTCTCACCTCCTTTGCGCTGTCGAGTTTCATAAGGCCTGGGAAACCCGGCCCACAGGCTTTAAAAGTTAAACGCTGGTAAAATTTGAGCTGCACAGCCTCATGAACATATCTCAAGAACTGATCCACCACTGTAGAGCAGGTTAGTCACCCATCTCCCAACCTGCCTTCTTTAAAACGTGTTGTGGTCAAGTTTCTTATTTTTGAAATTTTATGACACAAATTTCATTTAAACTTTATTGGGGTAGAAAGATTTGATGATCAAAAGAACAAAGATTAATGCCATTTTGACTGCAGGCTTTCAAAAGGAAATTTTGTTCTTAAACTCAATTATGATGAGATAATCTCTTTGTGAATATTAATTTTTTTCCTTTCATTTAATTGACAGATCCGGCCACACCCAGGCATTATTATAGCTGTAGTGATTGTTGCACTGCTGGCTTTCTTATCTGCGAGCTGTATTGTCAGAAAGTATTGCTTTCCTCAAAGGTAAGGACTTTTTAATTGATTATTTCAATCCATATGTACACAACATTCACTCCACCATTAGTAGCATTGTCTCCAATCATCTGAATTCCCCAGTCTGAAATTCTCTCCCTAAAGCTGTCTGCCTTTCTGTAACCCACTCCCTCTTTAAGGCTGACCTTAAAATCCATTGCTTTGATCAAACTTTTGATTCCTGCTCTTAGTATCTTCTTGGCTCAGTGACCATTTTTTGATTAGGCCACACTGAAATGCTTTGGAATGTTTTACGACACTAAAGGCACTGTATGTAAATGCAAGTTATTGCTGTAAAGGAAAAAGAAAAGCTTGCATTTATGTATCACCTTTCACGAGCTTGGAATGTGCCAAAGTGTTTCACAGACAATGTTTTTTTTAAGTGTAGCCATGTTGCCAATTTACACACAGCTAGATACCAGAAAAACCCATGAGATAAATGACCACATAATCTATTTTAGTGATGTTGATGAAGGATAAATATCAGCCAGGACACCATGTTCTTCTTTGAATAATGCCATGGGATTTTTAATGTTCACCTGAGAGGGTAGGTGGGGCCTCAGTTTAACATCCTGTTTGAAAGACAATGGCCGGAATTTTACATTGGGTGGGAGGCCCCACCCACCAGCCGAAAAGTTGGGTGCGAACCCGCCTCCACTGAGCCTGGGGAGCCAGGCTGGGAGTTTTTGCTTCCTAGGCCCTAAATTGGCCTTAGGCAGGACTTCAACCTCCTTGAGGCAGGATGTCCCACCTATTGGAGCTGCCGGCTAATCAGTGGGCCCGCAGCTCTTAGACCCAGCAGCTCCAAAAGGAGCAGTGGCCACTGCTAGGACTATACCCAGCCATCGCAAGCAAAGTGAAGGATGGCCCCGGAACAAAGGCAACCTTTTGGGGCATCGCCGGGGACAATCGGCCAAGCCATGGCGAGGCAAGGGGGTTCGTTGGTGGGGGGGGGGGGGGTGGGGGTGATAGTGTAGTGCGGTGGGGAAGGTTGGGGCTTCAGGAGGAGCAGTCCTCCATGGGGCCCAGGGTGTCCGATCAGGAGGGCCCCCCCAAAGCCCACAAAAATGCCGCCAGGTTTTACCTGGCCAGTGTTCTTGGGGCCTTTGCCATCCTCCTGCCGAGGGTAAAATACCTGCAGTGGCGGGAGGAGGCCCTGAAGTGGCAGTAAATTGGCCACTTAACGGCATTGGTTGGCTTGGGGTGAGCGGGCCGTTTCTCACCGCCATCGTACCATGTAAAATTGCAGCCGGGGCAGGAAGATGTCAGGAATGGGCCCCCATTCAATTTTATGCCCCCTCACCACCACCAGCCAGAGGCTGTAAAATTCCGGCCAATACTTCTGACATTGTAGCTGCCCCTTAGTTCTGCTTTAAAATAAAGGAGGATAAAACTGACCGTAAGTAGTTACTAACTCTTTGACCATCCCTGTTCACTTTTGGGAGGGATTTTCCCAAGAATGTAGATACATTGTTAATTAAGGCAATTTACATTTTGTTAAACGCTTCATCTAGGGTCGAGTTGTGACAAAAGCACAGAGGGCAGCTGCATCAAAACACTGCTGAAAAATCCTGCAGAACTTGAAAATATGTTTTATTCTGGCCATTTCCATAAAACACAAAAATAGTTCATGCAGAATTTGAATAAGACATGGAAAATGTACATTGAAAGCTGCTGTGAGAATATTATGCACTCAAATACATTTGATATGATTGCATCATGCCCCCATGTGGCAGTGCTGACTTGTTGCATCCAGGGAAATTGTAAATTTGCACATTATACTGTTATATCCTCAGTGAGATCGTTAACCTGAAAAATATGAGATATGAGCCCCCACACCAATTGTAAAGAATTACACAAGATTTCACACTTTAGGACTTTTATTTTAACAACTAAAGCAAAAGAAATCTCCATTAACGAAATGGTACGTTGTAAGTAGCTGATACCCCAGATTACAAAGAAAGGTATTTTCTTTACTTATTAAAATACTTGAAACCCCCACACTGCACTTACAAGTTACACAGTCCTTTTTGATGGTGAAATCCTTTGCGATTAAAAGTCCAAAATCCTCCCAGTAGCAAAGGTTGGATCTCCCTGACCTTTTGAAAAATCAATGTGTTCTTCGCTCACTTCTCTGGGCGCTTCCAGCCTGGACGTCCGTGCATAAGGTGTTTCCTGGTGATCCTGCTGGTCTTCTAACTCTCTGCAAGCTTCAAATTTCAAAACAGGTTCAAGCCTTTTGCTGTATCAGGCTTCCAAGAGCAGGTGTCCTCTCTCTCTCTCTCTCTTTCTCAAGGCTGCAACCACTGGTTGTCTTCCTTACATCCTGCTCCCAGGATGCAAGCAATGGGTTCCCTTCTTATAGCCTGCCTTAAGGCCGCAAACGCTGGTTTCCTCTCTTACAGCCTGTCTGCCTTCAGAAAGTCTGTCAAATTTATCTGAACTCAAAACGTAATAGCTTATCGTCTTGTTCCAACATCCAAATTCCAGATTCACAGAGTCACCTGGGCCTTCCATTGTTCCCAGGTGTTAACAGCTGTTTAGTACATTTGCATCTTCGGAATCACTGACTCCTTGTTTTACGACCTGAAAGTCTGGGAGGGTGAAACCCATCGTTCTTCAGGTGTTACCCCTGCAGTCCCTTTTTTTATTTAAAAAAATCTTTGATCTGTCTTGTCCTTTAGGAGGATGTGAGATCATCTGACCTTCCGGACTCCATCTTAAACATGTAAACATCACAATCATAAAACATAAGCATGTTCTAAAGTCCAGCATTCATAACAACACCCCTCTAAAAATAGAAAATTAATTACTGTAGTAATGATTTTTCTTACAATATAATCACATATAGCCTTGTAAACATTTCCATTATTAGCATTTTACACTTTGCACAGGTAATGACAATATTTTATATTTTTAAGTTGTTTTCCTCCAGTATAACCTTTCTTTAAATTCTGGATAGAGCATCAGCAATTACATTGCTGTTTCTTAGGGTAAATGTTTGTAACAATAGGCTCCACTGAAAAGATCTAGCATTCTTGGTTTTGAACTTTTCTAAAAACCTTAATGGATTATGTTACTTCCTCTTGGCCATTATTGACGTATACTTCAAAATGTTGAAGAGACAATATGAAACCTAAAGTCTCCTTCTCAATAGTAGAGTATTTCTTCTGGTACTTATTGAGTTTTCTAATAAAATAACTGGTTGTTCAATTCCATTAGCATCATCTTGGAATAATACTGCTCCCACTCCTACATCACTGGCATCAATAAGGGCTTAAAGTGCTTGTGAAAATCTGGTGTCTTGAGAATGGATCCATTTATTAAAATGGCATTTAACTTGTCAAACGCCATTTGACAGGATTCTGTCTACGGGATCTTCACACCCTTTTTTAATAAATTCATCAGTGGTATTGCTACAATATTGTCATGCTAGGCCCCCACCTGCCAAGAATGAGGCACATTAATTTTGTCATGAAAATTGATTTTAAACTGTTACTGGAGTGAAGAAAGGACTTGTTAAACAGATCAGCCGTGGCTGGAAAAGACATTTGCATATGAACAGACGGTGCTTGGAAGGATAAAGGACCATTCCCTGGCACATTCAACCCACAATGGACCTTGATCACCAGGTATTGTGTGTAAGAGGAGCATTTCAGAGACTGCTAAGATGATACAATCCAAGACGTGGTCAGACCAGTTAGTCACATGACTAACCTGCTTGGCAACTTGTGTTTTTCTGAATTGTACAAACAGTTTGAACGGAGAGTGTCTGTTTGCTCCTGGACTGAGAATATCTGTCCTGTCTGCTCCCATCTCTTTCTCACAAGCCTTTGAATCTACTGAAGACACATGAACCCCAAGAGAGAAAAGTCTCCTAGAGCGAACAAGGTTTAAGAAGAGTACTGGGCCCCAACGAAAAGCAAGATCTACCTACAATCAAGGACTATACAGTGATGTCAAAGAACCTTCAGACCTTCAGATACAAAACTCTTCAGATATTGCCTCAAACTTTTCACTTTATTTTTCTTCTGCTCTTTTCTGTCTCTATTTGCATGTGTGTATCGTGTATGCATGTTAGCATGATGCGTCATGTATCCAGAGGCGTCAACCGAATTAGAGTTTAAGTTCAAGTTTAATAAATTTTAACTTTTCTTTAAACCTGAGAAAACCTGTTCGTGATGGTTTCTTTGCCTTATAATTGAAAAGTGATGAACAAGGATTCACCAAGGGGGAGCTAAAAACAATGTGTTTAAAATTAAACCCTGTTACAGTAAGACCAGGCTAAAAGGGAACCCTAGACCTCTTTCTCACCTGGTCATAACAGTACTGCATTTAGGAACGAACTTCCAGTAGAACCCACACACCCCCAGGAACTGCAGTGTCTCCCTTTTTGTCTTGTGGACTGGAAAGTCTGTTGTTGCCTGAACTTCAGCTTCCCTTGGCAACACTTGACCTTGACCCACTACTTGCCCTAAATAGGTGACCTTAGCCTTAACAAACTCACTCTTTGCTAAGTTTACTACTAAATTGTTGAACAGAGCCTTGACGAGTTTAACATAGTCTTCCCAAGTGTCACTGTATACCAACAGATCATCAAGGTATAACAACGCAATTGCTTAGTCTAGCAATCACCCGGTTGGTCAACCTTTGAAATGTGGCTGGTGCATTTTTCATACCAAGCAGCATGACCTTACACTGCAGTAGGCTATCTGGGGTCACGAAGGCAGAAATTTCTTTAGCTTGGTCAGTCAAGGGGACTTGGCAATATCCTTTCAGCCAGTCAATTTTGCTAATAAAGACTGAATTTCTCACTCTGTCAATACAATCTTCAAGTCATGGGATTGGGTAAGAGTCTGTTTTAGTTACTGCATTGACTTTCTGATAATCAATACAAAATCTTTTGGAACCATCTGGTTTTGGCACTAGCACCATGGATGAACTCCAGCTACTTTCACTAGGTCCAATTATATTGTTCTTTAGCATATATTGAACCTCCTCTCTGACCTGAGCCAATTTATCAGGATTGTGTCAATAAGGTTTCTGTTTAATGGATGTGGCTACCCCTTCATCAACTCCATGAATAGCCAGAGGAGTTCGACTTGACTTATCTGCACACATGGCTTTAAACTGTTTTAACAATTCAGCTATATCCCTTTTATGCTGTTCAGAAATATAGTATAGAACTGTATCTAGGTTTTCTAACAATTCTCTGCCAGTTTCATTGCAGGGGGTTCAATCTGACAGTTCTCAGCCTCTGCCCCTTCCTCCAGTTCCTCAAGAGTAACACGATCCTTAAGCTCCTTGTCCGTCATTTGACATACATTTAGTGGCTAACAAGGTTACGGTTAGAGTACCTTTTCAACACATTCACTTGACAGACCCTTTGACTTTTCCGCCTGTCTGGGGTACTAACAAGATAGTTTACCTCATTAGGTTTCGTCTTAATGAAGTAAGGTGCACTGAACCTAGCTTTCAATGGTTTCCCATGCAAAGGCAACAAAAACTAACACCTTGTCTCCAGGCTACAAACTGTGTGCCTTAGCTGTTCTGTCCTCTTCGGTTTTCATCACTTGCTGAGAAATCTTGAGATATTTTCTGGCCACCTCACAAGCTTTTGTGAGTCTCTCTCGAAATTCTGACACATAATCTAAGAGGATAGTTTCCTCTTCCTGTGATAAAAATATCTCCTTAATGATTTTAAGGGGGTACCGAACATCATGCCCACAGACCAATTCAAATGGACTGAATGCAGCAGACTCATTTGGTGTGTCCCTGATGGCAAATAATAAAATTGATATCCCCTTATCTCAATCATTAGAATACTCTAAACAATAAGCCTTTATCATACTTTTTAGGGTTTGGTGATACCTTTCCAAAGCACCTTGTGACTGCGGGTGATAAGTGGATGATTTTAGCTGTCTCACTTCCAAATTACTCATGACCTCTTGAAATACCCCTGACATGAAATTTGACCCCTGGTCTGACTGAATTTCTTTTGGCAATACATATTTAGTGAAAACTGATTAACCCCTCACACACAACTTTCGCTGTGATCCTTTTCAAAGATATTGGGGTGAATTTTACAGACCCCCCCAATGTCAGAGCTCATGGCAGGGGGGTCCAGAAAATGTGGGCGAGGCCCGCTATGGGCCTCGATGCTGGGAAGGCCCAGCCCCATATTGCCGGCAGCAGCGAGGCCTCATGGCAACCCCCCTCCACCGCCGCTCAGCGACAGGACCAACATTGCCATAGTCAAAAAAATGCTAATCCATTCGGAGATCCAATGCGGGACACTGATGAGGATAGGGGAACAGCTAAGTATTTCAGTGCAGGGGGAGGGAGGAGCGGGGAGCGGGGAAAAGCTATTCTGATTGGTGGAGGGGATGGTGGGAAGGGTTGAAGTTAAAAGTTAATGAAGTTTGTGGGGCAAAGATCAGGTACATAAGGTAAGTATTTTAGGGGGGATGAGAGGGCAAGGAATGAACTAAATGGATATTGGGGAGATGGGAGAGGGGATAGAAACATCTCTTTAATTTTTTTACATTAAATCTAAATTGCATATTCCTCCAAAGATTTATATTAAATATAAAGGCTGGAAGCCCTTTAAAAATGGCGCAGCGCCAGCGCTGTGGCACCGAACGCTGTTGCTGGGGACGGACCGCCCACCCTCTGCACATCATCGGGGTGGGTGGGGGGTTGGCGGTCCGCCCCGACCATGTAAATGAGCTGCCACGTTTAATATCGCGGCGGTGCCTCAGAATAAAGCCCGTGCACATGGGCTGCCATCCGCGGAAAGCTTGTAAAATGCAGCCATTGTCTCTGGAAACCCTGTGGACAAATCCATGATGGTTAGGAGAAACCTGTGACCTGACTTAGTTGTGGGTAAGGATCCGACACCATCCACAAGAACCCTACTAAACGGTTCGTAAAAAGCAGGTATTAATGGGACTGTCTTAATCGAAGGCTCTGGCTTCCCAACTACCTGACATATATAGCAAGTTCTTCAAAATTCAACCACATCCTTATGCAAGCCTGGCCAATCAAATTGCTGTCTTATCCTGGCCTGAGTCTTTCAAATACCCACACAACCTGCCACTGGGATCTCACGGGCAGTTCTCAAACTGTCACTGCAGTACCCCCGGGGAACCAACAACCTGATGAACTATAACACAGTCCTCATCAGCGGGCCTCTGGGAAGGTCTCCACTTTCTCATTAGAATGTCATTCTTAATATAAGGACATCTGTCCACCCTGTTCCTCATGCATACAGAAGATTCTAAAAGGTTCAGGGTAATAAAAAGGAAGGATTGTGGAAGGGTACCATGTGGGCTTCCTGATATTTCAATGAGTTTATCTAGTGAGTAGCTGAGCCATATTGAACAAGAAGGTCCCTGGTTCAATTTTGCAAGGTTGAAACCTGATCCTAGGTTCAGTTTTATGGGAATGTTTTGAAATGCTTATTTTACCATTGTATGACTTCTTTAAGTATTTCTGTGCTCCGAGTACCCAGAATCAAATTGAGAGAAATTTAGCCTTGTTAGAGCTGTCTGCACGCCATTATGCCATCTAATGTAATTCTCCAGTTAATGGAATACCCTAAACTGGCTCTTGATGAGTATCCTATGCTGTATTTTTGTTTTAGTTTCATTATAAGATTTTTTCACTCCTCGCTGTTTCAAAGTGCCTTATTGTTTCTTTCTCTTTGTTTCTCAACACAATTCCACTTAACATTTGTTTGGTGGTATTTCTTTTCCTCATGACATGCACTAATCATTTAAAGCCTTTGGTCTTACTCCCTGCCAGCACAACTGTCAGGGTTTAACTGACGCCATACACAGCCACAAAAATGTGAATTTTTTGCACACCTGGCCAGTTTGAGCTTATGACCTGCGGAAGTAGCTGCTGTACTGAGGAAGTGATGGAGGTGAGGAGTTATTTGAGATCTCTTGGAAACAAGAACATTAAAGTTGAAGGCAAGATACTTGTTCGGGAAATCAATATGAACATGGCTATCATTGCAAATGATTTGCCAGACAACGGGAATGTGGAATTGGAGAGGGCATGACAGAAGTTTTTAGGGATAGTCTATGTTAACATAAAAATGAAATGTGAATTTATCACTGCAACTAAAATGCCTGATTGTGGTTCAAATTTATATTCAAGTTGGATTCAGTTTCAGTACTGACTTCTCTTGTCATCAACATGCAATCAGTTATCTGAATTATTCACTTGTCCAATTGGGGAGTTTCTGGATCTGTTTGAATCAATGGCAACTAATGAGATATACCATGTTCCAAAAATAGATTTGTGAATGCATAAAATAGGAGGGGGAATGATTGCCTATGTGGGAAATGTTTCCACTCACATAGATGCATGACCGTGACAGGGGCCGTTTTCAAGGGTAGCGCACACAAGCATGTTATTTTGTGTATGACTGCATCCGTTTTTTAAATGCTCAGTCTGATTTTGGGGTAAACAAAAGACAATAATCTATAGTTTATTTTATCATTAAATGTTTTTTGAAACGAACACCTTTTTAATTTACCACTTCTTATTACTATTAGTTTATTTAATTATGCATAGTTATTGATGCTTTTTGAACAATTGCAGCAATCAAACATATATATATTCAACACTGAGGCGGCATGAGGAGCTGAACATTTCAGAGGAGACTGCCCCTTGCAGGCAGCATCTAGACAGCAATGACTCAGATGAGGTAAAGTAATAAAACACATATTCATTTTGACTACATTGTCAGTACTTTAGTTTTTTTCTTTTGATGTGGTTTTAGCATATTGTGGTTTTAGGTTGCAGCACTACACTGAAACAAAATGGAAGAAAAACGTTATTCATGGACAATTTTCAGGCTCCAATGGAGTTCGTTTTCTCATTTGTTTACTTAGCATTTTAATTTTAAATTCTGTTTATTTGGTGGATTTTGGATTTTTTTTAAAGCAGTTTTGTGCATGTCACGATGTAGGATGGGAGAGCATTTTTCACTTTGGGCCTAAGTTTTAATTCCAAAAAACATGAGGATTGGGGTTTGGTCAGAAGTTAAAATGCAAAAAATCTGAAACAGGAATTCAACCCCCCAACTTCTGGTTTTAACAGAGGCACAATGAGGGGCAGGTGACCAATCTGCTCGCGGAAAGCGAGTTGGTTATTTATATATTATAATGAGGCTGCCTGCCTTCATTTTAACAGTCATTCTATTTTGAACTTATCTTAGCCAGGTTTCCCAGGCCTCGGGAAACCTGGCAGCTGAAAAGAGGTGAGAATGGCTGAATCCATGAGCTAAGTGCTTTTACAGTGCTATTTGTGGACCAGGGGGGAGCAGGAATGTTTACTTCAAGCTCCAACAAGCTATCCAGTAAACTTCCTCCCACCGTGATCTGGCTGCCTCGCTCCACCCCGCCCCCGGCTTCCGGCCATGAGACCCCTGCGTCTCGATCTGTCTGCTTGTGGGCAGGTACCCCACAGAAAAAAAATTAAAGGAGCCCTGCAGTCAAAAACTGCAGGCCCTTAGGAAAACCCCATCTTTCGAGTTTCCTGACCTCACAATAGCCCCCTACTCAGAACTCGCCTCAAGGCTAAGATCCAGTGTCACTATCAAGTACTTCCAGGTTAGGAATAACAATGTCTCAGAAGAACATACTGGATTTTCTCATATCTAACCTCACTTCGACTGTTAATCTTTTTTAGCTCAGTGTAGGCAAAATTGAAGCCATCTTTGCAAATTCCATCAGCACTTAATGCAACTGATTCTGATTCCATCAATCTTCCTGGCTGCTCTCAGCTTTTCTTTTAACTCCTACATTTGACCCATTGCAAAGAGTGCATTTATCACCAGTACTTTGTTGCTTATGCTCTTCCCTCTGTTCACCCATTCTAAAATCCTAAATCAATCCTAGGATTGATTCCTTAACTGCTATCCTCATCAGTCTTCTATTCTTCACAAATTTTAACTCATATAAAGCTCATGCCCTCTCGCAGACAAAGGGCTGAATTTTATCGGCTCCTTGACGCTGCGGGTCGCGGCGTGGGGGCCAGTAGAATTCTGCGGGGAGAGGCCCACCTCAACCCGTAATGTCAAGAAGGGCCCGCTGCATATTACCGGCGGCGGGGGGACCTCTGTGCTGCCCCCCCTCCCCGCCATCTGGCAGCAGGCCCTCTATTTAAATGAGTCCTCGCGCACAACATCGCGGGTGCTCCTTGGCGGCATTTCCGTGTTGGAAGGCCGCCGAGTTGAAAGTGCCCCGCCACAGAGCACAGCGCGCAATTAAAATTCAGCCCAAAGTCTCATGCACACATCACTCCTTGACAAGCTTCACTGGCTCTGTGCCCCGCAAATTACCCTTGCCATGCCTGAACAATGTTCTTCAAACATACATCACTTGTCATACTCTTCACTCTGACTCCAGATTTTTGCCTGCTCTTCATTCCATCAGCTGTCATCCAAGGCTGATCACTCTCACATAATGCTCCTGTCCTTTAATATTTTCTACCATTACTCGCTTTACCATGCTATCTTTCACCTTGTCTTCAGAAGCCTCCTAAAAGTCCATCTTAGTCTATGTTTTCAGTCTCTTCCTCTTCTCTGCATGCCAAATTCCTATTCTTTGCTCATTTGCTGCTTTGTCAATTGTTTTGGAATGTCCTTAAATGCTGTATAAATGTATATTTTTGTTTATAATCAGGTATGCTATGCAAAAAGCTGACCTTCATTCTCTAAGGCTTGTATGTCTAGTTATATGAGCAGGGCAATATGAGAGATATTGCTGGCATTCAGGGCTGAATTTTATTAGCATACCCCATATCACGGTGGCTCACTTTGAAGTCGGTGGACTTCAGAAATGGATGCGCCGTTGCTGAGCCCCCGCGATATTTTGCGCGGGGGCTCATTTGAATGGAGGGGACGGAGCGGCCGCCCCCAATGACATCATCAGGGGCGACCACTCCATACCCGGCAATGGGGTCCAGTGCCACCGTGCAGGCACCGGCGCCATTTTTAAAGGGCTTCAAGGCCTTCAGGTTCAGTAAAATTTTTAAAGGTGCATTTGACATTTGACCCTTAACCCTTCCCAACATCCCTGAAACCAATCGGAGCAGTTTTCCCCACTCCTACACCCCTCCCGACCTGAATATTTCACTGTTTCCCCTCTCCCCACCAGTGTCACGCCTCAGAACTCCAAACAGAGTTCCAAAGGTGCCGGACCTCCATTTGGCAGCCATAATATCGGCGTGGGACGGCCGCCGGGACATGGTAACTTGATTTAAATTTATTTCCATTTATTTTAATATGTAAATGAAGGCCCTGCCACCAAGCGACCGGGGGGCGGGGGTGGGGCTGGGTGGGGGGAGCCGCACCAAGGCCTCACTGCCGCCGGTAAAATGCGATGGAGCCTTGTCGACGTCAGGGGTCGTGGCGGGCCACTCCCGCAAGTACCTTACGGGCCCCCCGCCACAACCCCCGATGTTGAGGGGTTGGTAAAATTCAGCCCTCAGAGAGGGCTGTGGAGAGCATCAGTAATGATGGTTGGAGAAGAAGCTGTTACTGCTGATCAGCAACTATTCTGACCTTCTCTCCCACCACCCCACCCCCCACCCCCATCTTGTTAATTTTGGAGCTCGATTTTTAAGTTGGCAGATGAGATCATATAGCTATAATTTTTTTAAACTGGAGGTCACCTCTGACACGTTTTGTGGAAGCGGCAGATGCTGATTGCATTGTGAGCACCAGTCCATAAGACAGAGGTTTAAGCCTGGATTTCCACTTCATTACAAAATGAATGGTGTCATTCCTTTGCCATAACAGGGTCTGCTTGTCGTGTGTGTTTAGTTTGAATAGTATTGTCTCCAAAATCAATATGTCAGAACTGTATACAATAAGCATTATCTTTGTCCAGCCTTTTCATTTACAAGGTAGACCTCTCAATACACCTTTGAATCTAGTTTTAATAAATCCAATTTGGTCTTTCTCTTTCTGGTCAGGAAGAACATTTTTAGTTCCAGTGCTTAACATTTTAGGTAAGATTTCACGTTCATGTTTTGTGAATAGGTCTCTGTTTATTGTATAGTCAATGTTAAGTTCAAGAAGTACAACAATAATTAATTCACAATAATTAAGGGAGAAATTATTTTCTGTGCTTTGTTCTGTATTTGGAGGAGCAAGCATAACTAGGGATAAATTGGATATTGGGATTAACTCACGCCCATTGCCTCTGAAGCAAGCAGCATGTCAACTTCATACTGCCTGCTCATTAACATGACTACAGCATGCAGCTAGCATAATCTATGGTGTTGAGTAGAGGCACACCTCAGAAGGGGGTCCAATAAAGCCACCCTGCACCTTCTAAAGGGGAGTTGCATTGTAGTTGGAGCAGGTGCTGGAAGTTTGTTTGGGTGGTGTGGCTGTCATGGTTGAACAGCTGGCAGCATGTGCAAGTTGTTAGATGTGAGTGTGAGACTTGCAGCAGTGCTAAGTGTATGAGGGTGAGGTGAAGCTCTGAATGTTAGGTATGAGTCATGATTGATAGAAATTGTTGTTAGGTGAGTAATGGGTGTGTAGTGTACTGAACAGTGTGTGACGCTAGTGGTGCAGTTGGTAGGATATGCCATTTGAAGATGCATGGAAGTCATTCTGAATATCATCCTGACATGGAAACAGACATAATAATAAACGATAGAAGATAACAGTATCATCTTAACCTAATCTTCCTTTTAACATCCCACTTCACCCTCAACCCACAATCTCTTCTGATTTACAAGCTGCAGATGGTGTAAGCATGCACCTCTTACTTTCCATCCATCCATCCCCTCACGACAGCCCCACCCTTGTGCCTTTCTCCTTTCAGATACCCGAGTGCTGCCACCTGGCCAGGAAGTGGTGGAAGAGCAGGAAGGCAGTAGTGATGGTGAAACATCATCACTCACTCTCATGCTGATAGCCACCAGCTCAGATACTGACGCTGCACACCATTTAGAGGATAGCTTAGAGGCAGGATCTGCACAGGGTGAGATATCAGGCACAAGTGGCCTGCAGCCAGGGTAGGGGACAAGGGTAGTGCAGGTGTGCAGGTGCCAGCTTCCTGGAGGGCAAGGTTGTACACGAGTTCTGCTGCAGATGACTCAGATAAGCACTTCGATGGGGCAGGCTATGGAAAAAAGCTGATGGTTTTGAACAATGAAATGCTTGGTGCATTGGCAGGCCTGCCAGAAAAAAAAGACTTGCATTTATATTGTGCTTTTCACAGCCACCGGACATCTCAAAGCGCTTTACAATCAACGAAGTACTTTTGAAGAAAGCCTGCGGACAATATCAAGGAGCATGGAGGAGTCCGGCATCAGCTTTGCACAGAGCTTTGCACAGAGCTTGGAGCCCATCCTTTCTAGCATGGAAGTGGTGGCCAACTTCACAAGAACACTTGCGGACCCAACGATGATGCAGCATCTGGTGGTCAATATCTCGGCTTCCATTGCAGCACAAACTAAGCCACCTAATTTCTGGGTGCTGTACTGGGAGCCTCAGTCTGACAGCATTTGTCCTCCCACCACAGCCTCCACCAGTGCCCTTGTTGTTGCCTGTCAGCCAGCCCAGACTGACTACACTGAGATGGCATAGTCCGAAGTCATCCTCCAAAGCTCTCCGCAGACAGCAGCCTTCCATCAGCCATGTTGCAGCCACTGGTGTAGCGGTGCATTAGGATAGACAAAGGGTCCTGGAAGACAGGCACTATGGGAATGAACAAGGGTGATTAATCAACATTTGTATGCAGTATGGACTCGTTTGATTGATAAATTTGGTTTGGAATGTTTATTTTGTGTTGGCTTTTACTTGTGACTAAGCAGATGCTGTGATTGTCAGTATAAGAGGGAAGGTTGTTGGCGAATGGGGAATTGGGATTGCAGTGTCGTAGTCATATGTTATTTAAATATTATTTAATATTTAATAAGAGAGAAACCACAGAATGCCGCATTACAGAGGGATCTTGGTGTCCTCATACAGGAACCACAAAAAGTTAGCATGCAGGTACAGCAAATAATTAGGAAGGCAAATGGAATGTTGGCCTTTATTACAAGGGGAAAGGAGTATAAAAGTAGGGAAGTCTTGCTACAACTGTACAGGGCACTGGTGAGATCACACCCAGAGTACTGTGTACAGGTTTGGTCTCCTTACTTAAGGAGTGGTATCCTTGCATTGGAGGCAGTTCAGAGAAGGTTCACTAGGTTGATTCCTGGGATGAAGGGGTTGTCTTATGAGGAAAGGTTGAGCAGGTTCGGCCTATACTCATTGGAGTTTAGAAGAATGAGAGGTGATCTTACTGAAGCATATAAGATTTTGTGAAGGCTTGACAGGGTAGATGCTGAGAGAATGTTTCCCTTCATGAGGGAATCTAGAACCACGGGGGCACAGTTTCAGAATAAGAGTTTTCTCATTGGAGACAGAGATGAGGAGGAATTTCTTCTCTGAGAGCTGTTAAACTTTGGAATTCTCTATATTCAAAGCTGAGATAGACAGAATTTGATCTACAAGGGAGTCAAGGGTTATGGCGGTCAGACAGGGAAAGTGGAGTTGAGGCCACGATCAGATCAGCCGTGATCTTATTCAGTGGCGCAGCAGGCTCGAGGGGCCGAATGACCTACACCTGTTCCTTTTTCTGATGTTCTTATGAGCTGACCAGGGACAGCCCAACCAGAAAGAGGCTGCCTAGTTGGCCTCCTCTTTTCCAGTTCCTCTTCCTCCTCCTCCTCCTGCTCCACTTCCTCCTGGTCACGTCACTAGTGGCAAGGTTGTGCAGCATGCAGCAGAAAACACAAATCTTAACACTCACTGTGCCGAGAACTGCAGGACTCCTCCAGAGCAGTCCAGGCAGTGAAAGCATTGTTTCAGCATGCCAATGGTCTGCTGACAATGCAGTCCTCATGCTGCTCTGAGGTTGTAGTTGTTGCTGCAGTACATGGCAGATTTCAGTGAGGATGTCCTTAGTGAAACACAGACATCTCTCACACACTGCTTCCTGCAGGGGTTCAGGTAGGAGAATTGCTTCCTGAACACACTGGGTGCATCAGGCCTCCTGCTGAGAGCCCTTCTACCCTCCCCCCTTCCTTTTCTCGCAGCTCGCTCTGCTGTGTGTGCCATCCGCTCATTCTCTCAGTCATGTTGTATTCCAAGGGGAATGCCTACTACTGCATCCATGTCTGGGAGCAACTGGTTTGTGCAGCAGCCTTAAAGTTAGGACCAAGTCCTTCAACACCTGCCAAACACTCCTGTAGACTTTAGCAGCTTTAAGGCACTCTAGAAAGCACCAAATACCTGTACAATCATAGTAACAGCCAGTAACAGTAGAAATCAATGAGCAACCAATATGAAAGTAGTTCATGATCCCTTTAGGTAATGCTAGTAGGGTGTTCTTCCTGCTGCTGAATGTCATGCATGATTAAAAGTGTTAGCTGGAGGGTTGAGCTCCAGAATAGCAGTGTTACACACTGGCAGACATCATGATCTACCTACTCTGCATACTTCCAGCGGACACTCCCTGTACATGCTAACACCCTCACCAATATGGTATTCGGCTCATCTAGCACCAGAAGTGTGCATGTGTGCCACGGATGCCATTTTGTGCCTTTAAAGCCACTTGTGCCCAAAAAACAGGTGCTTTGCGTCTAAATTTTGCACTGATGTTTATTGCTTTTATAAGCCACTCAGGTAGTCAGGTGCCAGGTGCTTTTTGTGAATATCTGGATGGCAATTATCACATCCTTCCCAAGGAAACACCTCCATCAGTGCGTCCTCCGATGCTCTACCCTTCAACTAGCTTCTGTTCCTCACTCACCCGCCACACCTCTGGTTGAACAGTTCATCGATGCCCAATCCCAATCCACTCTACCCACATCAACTTTATCCCACCAACAGGATCTCTGACTTTAACGCTGGACTCCCTCCTATTGTCTTGTCTCTATTCCCCATTTACTACCAGGATATTTGTATCCTAATAATTGCTACAAAACTGGGCCTATGTTACTTGAGTTTTTCTGTGTCCTTTCAGGTGCACATTTTGGCTTTTTTTTGTCTATCCCTAATTGCCCTTCAGAAGGTGGTGGTGAGCTGCCTTCTTGATCCACTGCCTCTCCAGGCCTGAGCCCATCACTTCTATTTTCACTATTCTCCCCTTTTTCTCTTTACCCTTCCTGAAGCTTTCTCGCCTGTTGTCTTACATCCTCTCATTTCTCCCCTCTCAGGTATTGTACCTTCCCAAATCTCTACACTAACCCTTCAGCATTCCTTGATCTACCAACTCTCCTGCCACTGTCCCAGGCTTGATGCCCTCTTAGATATGCATACAGCTTCCCTCTGTGCCTCACTGAACATCCTCCGAAGGGTCCATCTCTCTGATTCCTTATGAGCAGCAATCCCAGCTGCCCCACCTTACTCTCTTGCCAACCTTTCCACCTAGCTCACGCCCACTGGGGCTAATCCTACCAATTTCCTTCCCATCCAAATCTCCCATCCCATACCCTGTGGACTCAGCCAGTGGATCAGCTAATACCGCCCTTCTCTGCATCTCCCCCCAGGATGTCTATTTGTTTTATGTAATCAAAGCCATTGCCATCCATGAGCTTATTGCAGATGATTGCATTGACATCATGGTCTTGATGGAAAACTGGTCGAGGGTTGATAACACCTTTCCCTGAGATGAAGCCTTCCTGCCTGGCTCTACCTTCCACCACTTTTCCCAGCCAGGCCATCACAGTGCAAGTGTGGCCCTTTATCAGCCACACTTTTTCTCCTCCTTTGAGCATATCACTAAAGAGGCCAGGGCCAGAATTTTATGGGCCCGTCAATGAGCAGGCTGATGGAAGGGGGGATCGAAAAAGTGAGTAGGTAGTGGGGGCAGACCCGTTCCCGCCGCCATCCTGCCTCCGCTACAATTTTACGCGTGGTGGTGGCTAGGGCGAGAAATGGCCCTCCCGCCCCAGGCCAATCAAGGCCCTTAAGTAGCCAAGTAACTGCTGCTTAACAGCATCCTCCCACGACCACAGGTATTTTCCCCGTGGTGGGCGGGCTGCAAAGGCCCCAAGAACACTGCCAGGTAAAACCTGGCAGCCTTCTTGCGCACTGCGGGTGGCCCTCCTGATCGAGCATCCTGTGCTCAACGGGGGGCCACCCTGAAGCCCCAAACACCTTCAACACACAACACTCCCCCACACCCCTCTAACTGACCCCCCCCCCACAACTTTGCCTCGCCGGAACAACTTCTAGAGTACACACATGCACAGTTAAATGGAAATATCAGGTAGTTATGGCCCGAGTTACCCTGCTCCTCCAAGAGCTGTTTAATAACAATACCTCGCCAATAGATGTGGCATTGAAATTCATGTTATGGTGTGAGGTTGAGGTGCTTTACTTACCCACTAAACATGCCAGAAAAAGTTAGGGCAGGTATATTGAAGAGTGATTTTTTTTTAACAGTGTGATAAGGGATAATTACTGTCAAACAACCTCTCTGGTCCAGTTAGTTAAATTTTTCAGATGTGGAGTCTCATTCCTTCAGAATGAATTTAGTGTGGAAGATTTATTTTAATTGTTTACTTTTTTCTGTCAGTCTTTTTTATCTGTCTCTCTTAATCCCATCCATCTTTCCCAATTTTTATTTATCTTTGTGTACATGATTGAAATCTAATTTATACAGCCTGCTTTATATTTCAGAATCCTTCCATGTGATTGGTTGAAGAGGGTGCTTTGGAGAGGGTGCAGAGGAGGTTCACCAGGATGTTGCCTGGTATGGAGGGCGCTAGCTATGAAGTAGATTAGGATTATTTTCATTAGAAAGACGAAGGTTGAGGGGGGACCTGATTGAGGTGTACAAAATCATGAGAGGTATAGACAGGGTGGATAGCAAGAAGCTTTTTCCCAGAGTGGGGGATTCAATTACGAGGGGTCGCGAGTTCAAAGTGAGAGGGGAAATGTTTAGGGGAGATATACGTGGAAAGTTCTTTACGCAGAGGGTGGTGGGTGCCTGGAATGCGTTGCCAGTGGAGGTGGTAGACGCGGGCACGATAGCGTCTTTTAAGATGTATCTAGACAGATACATGAATGGGCAGGAAGCAAAGAGATACAGACCCTTGGAAAATAGGTGACATGTTTAGCTAGAGGATCTGGATCGGCGCAGGCTTGGAGGGCCGAAGGGCCTGTTTCTGTGCTGTAATTTTCTTTGTTCTTTGTTCTTTGAAGAGCCTCGCTATTTCTTGTCCTGCTTATCGATATCACAGATGCCTTGTATGAGGTACCATGCTGAATCAAGTGCCAGGTTAGAGCAAGGTCCTGTTCAAAATCTTGCAACAACTTTGTGGACAGCTGTCTGAGAGGTGAACAGCAAGTGCTGTTCCTTCACCGCAGACCTCAAAATCTGGGCCAATGTGTGTTTTTCGGGAGGCTGCAAATTCTGAGAGAACTTGCTAGGATCTTTCTCATAGGATCTTTCTCAGTGTTGCCCTAAAAGATGTACTGCAACACTTCCTGAACAATGTCGTTATTTGAGAAGCTCCCCTCATTCTAATAAACTGGGTCTCATTTATTGTTCTGAACCTTGTTTGAGACATTTGACACACCTGCCAAATACGGTAGTGTGATTTGCCCATCAAGGCTAATCCTGACATTCCTCCCACTGAATGGTTTGTGTTGGATGAGTCCTTTGCCCTTTAGACAGATACATAAAGCAGTAAAATGTCTGATAATTCTCTTAATTATTGACAAAACATTCATCTCAAACAATCTAAACACTCATACTGAGCAGTGCACATGTTGGACACCTGCCCACATGGATTTTAATGAGGAAACATGAAGATGTCTTCTCTAAGCCTATTCACGAAGGTAGCAAGTGGTCTCTTTCTTTCTAATTAAGTAAAAGAATGATATCTCTTCTACACCATTTTCTTTATGGTGTACTTCTTGCTGGATGCAATGCTTATTAAAATATTAACTAAGGGTGCTTTTAGTTGCATTGATGTATGCCTGTGCCTGACTCACCATGTGATAAATTTGCTCAGCAATTCAGGGCGCTAACAGGCAGCAAAGACCCTTCCCCAGCACCATTTAAAGGGCTCATCCACTACACACAGACTAGTTGCTGATTTGTCTTATTCAGCTGCTGGCTAATCGAGGAACATTTTTTGGCCTATTTTCTGACTGTACCACTGATCTCTGACTTCTGCTTAAGAAGGTTTTGCTGGTACTGGACTATTTTTTGCTGTCTTCAAAGCAGTTTCACTGCAGTGTTGGGTGGTCTGGTCAATCTGCTTTGGGGCTATAGGACAAGGGGAAGCAGCGAGGAAGACAAGCGAGAACAGGAGAGAAGAGGGGGGAGGAGGAGGGCACTGCGCAGGATGCCATGCCCACAGCAGATCTTTGGGTGTGACTTTTCTGACCTTAACTTCACTGAAGAGTAATATGCCAGGCACCTTCGCTTCACTGAGCTATATCACCTGCTGCTGCCACAATTAGACTCATAGAATTTTACAGCACAGAAACAGGCCTTTCGGCCCATCGTGTCTGTGCCAGCCATCAAGCACCCGTCCAATCTAATCCCATTTTCCCGCACTTGGCTTGTATGCTATGACGTTTCAAATGCTCATCTAAATACTTCTTAAATGTTGTAAGGGTTCCTGCCTCTCCCACCCCTTCAGGCAGTGTGCTCCAGATTACAACCACCCTCTGGGTGAAAAAATATTTCCTCAAATCCCCTCTAAACCTCGTGCCCCTTACCTTAAATCTATGCCCCCTGGTTATTGATCCCTCTGCCGAGGGAAAAAGTTCCTTCCTATCTATCCTATCAATGCCCCTCATAATTTTGTATACCTCAATCAGGTCCCCCCCTCAGCCTTCTCTGCTCCAAGGAAAACAATCCCAGCCTATCCAGTCTCCCTTCAGAACTGAAATGCTCCAGCCCAGGCAACATCCTGGTGAATCTCCTCTGCACCCTCTCCAGTGCAATCACACCCTTCCTATGGTGTGTTGACCAGAACTGTACACAGTACTCCAGCTGTGGCCTAACCAGCGTTTTATACAGCTCTAATATAACCTCTCTGCTCTTATATTCTATGCCTCTGCTAATAAAGGCAAGTATCCCATATGCCTTCTTAACCACCTTATCTACCTGTGCTGCTGCCTTCAGTGATCTATGGACATGCACCCCAAGATCCCTATGACTCCCTAGCGTCCTACCATCCATTGTATATTCCCTTGCCTTGTTAGACCTCCCAAAGTGCATCACCTCACACTTCTCAGGATTAAACTCTATCTGCCACTGCTCCGCCCATCTTTCCAGCCCATCTATATCGTCCTGTAATCTAAGGCTTTCCTCCTCACTATTCACGACACCACCAATTTTCGTGTCATCTGCGAACTTACTAATCATACCTACTATATTCATGTCTAAATCATTAATGTACATACAAACAGTAAGGGTCCCAGCACCGTTCGCTGTGGTACCCCACTGGTCACAGGCCTCCAATCGTCCATCACCCTCTGCCTCCTTTCACGAAGCCAATTTTGGATCCAATTTGCCAAATTGCCCTGGATCCCATGGGCTTTTACCTTCTTAACCAATCTTCCATGCGGGACCTTATCAAAAGCCTTACTGAAGTCCATGTAGACTACATCAACGGCTTTACCCTCATCTACACATCTAGTCACCTTCTCGAAAAATTCAATCAAATTTGTTAGACATGATCTCCCCCTGACAAGCCATGCTGACTATCCCTTATTAATCCCTGCCTCTCCAAAAGGAGATTAATCCTGTCTCTCAGAATTTTGTCCAATAATTTCCCTACCACTGACATTAGACTCACAGGCCTATAATTACCTGGTTTATCCCTGCTGCCCTTCTTGAATAATTCTCGTCTCTTATCAGGGCATGGACAGCAGTGCCTGTGGTTGTCAAGATCACTGTGGCCTTTAGCTTTTTTATTTGCCTAGCTCCGTCCAGGCTGCTGTAGGTGACTTCTCCCAGTTTGCTGTTCGCCGTTGTATTGCAGGTAATCGAGGCTCTCTACATCAGGAGGAACAGCTACATTTCTTTCCCAGTGGACAGATCAAAGCAGGATGGGACAGCACTAGCTTCACTCACATTGCAGGCTCCCCAAGGGTGTAAGGTATTAAAGTCTGCACACACATTGCCTTGCTTGCCCACAGTAATCCTCCTGGCATCTTTCTGAACAGAGATTCCACTCTCTCAATTTCCAGCTTGTTTGTGACCACAGGCAGTTCATCACACAGGTCTGTGTCCAGTTTACTTGCAGCATTCGCAATTCATTCATCCTGTACCAGAGCCACCTTTATTCCTGCCAGTCTATCAGGTCACAGGCTGGTTACCGAGTGACTAGATATATCTCTCTGGACATGACTCATCATTCTTGTTAGGAGCCTATGTACAGCTGCAGAAGTGGCCTACAATGCAAGCCATGCTGTCACCAGAAATATTATTGAGAGACAGGTGGCATGCTCAAGCGATGATATCGCTGCCTGGACTGCTGAAGAGGAGCTTTGCAGTACAGCCCTGATCATGTGTCCAGACATGTCGTCATCTGCTGCATGCCGTATAATTTTGCCACAATGAGGAGCCAGCCTTGCAACCATCTGGGCAAGTGCAAGAGGAGGAAGAGCAGCATGAAGAGGAACGTGAGTACCATCGGTATCCCTAGCTGTGAGAGACTCTGAGAGAGCAGCTCATCCAAGAGTACTTCACATGAACCAACTCTTCCATCTCCAACACATCAACTGTCCCACAATGCTTATCACCACTATCCTTGATTGCCTTCTTTCAGTTTAGCCTTAAGGGTATTGCCCTCACTTCACTACAAATATTAAGACCAACACCAAATCCAGAAATCAAAAAAAATCCAACAACTCAATTAATAGGATGAATTAAAAATCTCCCTTGTCCCTTAACAACTGTCTTTTGAACTTATTTACCCATTCTAGTGCTTCTATGAATTGTATCCGCAGGGACTACAGCTTGGGAGGTGAAAGGCTGCTGAGCTTGCACTGACAACACTTCTGATGACCATGGTGGTGACCTCCAGCAGTTCTGCACTTTTAGGGCCCAGCTGCAGACTGCAACATCTCACCTTGGCAGGAGACATCTGTCGCAGCTGGCTGTACTAACAAGACAGAGTAAGTGGTGGGGGAGCAGACATGCTGTCATTCTGAAAGAGGACAGCAGGTGCCTCTCCCAAGGAGCGAAGGCCACTCCGCTAGATTGTGCCTCAGCATCTCTATGGCTCTGCATAAGAACAGAGTGCAGGAGTGATGTGACACTCTGAAAGCCTCTGTCAATGCTGGCCCAACGGAGCCAAGGTGACAGCTATCTGAGCTTCCATGGCCACATTGTTAGGGAAGTTATCAGCAGAGGCACTGCTGGATGTCACTGTTGTGTGCACTGTTGGATCAATTGCTCCATGTTGGACAGAATGGTCACAATGTTCTGCGAAGCCCCAACAGAAGTTGCATTTGGACTTCCCATACTCTGAGCCATTGTGTGCAGGCTCGCTGGCTGGCCATCCAGTACACCTAGTATTTCCTGGTGTATGCAATCAGCCTTTTCGACCCTCAAAGTCAGCATTTGATCCTGTTTAATTTATTTCCATGACCTAAAAAAAGGGAACAACTTGGAACCTTAGTTAAAAGATACCAATGTTCTTTTCCAGATAAATAATGACAGTGTGATGGAAACCGCACCGGCCAAATGGAAACATATTAATTGCGTCATTTGGAGCAGTATTTGAACTTTTACTGGACATTGAACGTAACTTGTTTAAAAAGACCACAGAGCTGAATGGCTAAAAACATGGCTGCACATTTGCATTCTGAGAGACTGTTGCATAGAGAGACAATGAGAGTGCTCCCTGATTCAATTAGCGAGATGGGTTTTTTCAATAGAGATGATCAAAAGACATTGAGAGCCATTGTCTGTGTAAGAGCCAGTACTCCACACACCCCACCCCCCCCCCCACCCACCACCACCCCCTGAGTGTGACTGGAGAACTTTTGAAATCAATAAACCTCGCAGGCGATGCTCTTTCAAACAAAGAGCTAGTCACATGACTAACCTGCTAGCCAACTTGGGAGCTGTTTGAATTGTGCCTCACAGAAACGTTTGGGGCAGACTACAATTGAACTTCAAGAAGAACGCGCTGCTTTCTCTCTGTCTCTCTCTCTCTCTCTCCAGCAAAGTCCCAAGGACCCATGGAAGCAACTTAAGCCTGAAGACAGAGGACCTCTTCAGCCTTCTGGTATCAGCAAAATAAGTTTGAAAATGTGCACTGGGCCCTAACGAGAGCTGCAAGACTTAACTTCAATCAAAGACTAAAAACAGTAACTGAATTCCATCTACTACTCTAAACCCTCCCCCTTTAATTATTTCTCCTTCCCTGTATCTATTTGTGTGTGTGTCTATCTTGTAGCCTGGTTGTGTGGTGTATTTTTAATAATTTTAAGAGTTAGAGTGATAAGGTTAATAAACTTACACCTTTCTTGTTTAAACCTCAGAAAGCCTGTCCGATTGGTTCATTTAGAATTACAAGGTGAGTCTCCTTAAAGAATGTGGCTTGCCTCCCATTACTGGGCTATGCATACAGAATTGTATTTTGATGGTTAATTTAAATTATTAGATTAAATTAAACAAGTGCATTCTTATGCCTATTTAACTTTTTTTCTGCTTGCAGGACCTTTTGGAATGAAACAGTTATGATGGAACCAGAATGAAGAATATGCTGAAATTCACTTTTTTTCCCAGTAGCCCAAAGTGCAGGCATTCAACTGAATGAATTTTGGATTCAGTGCTTCTGTTTTGTGTGTGCTTTTTTGTGGATTTTGTATACATGGGAAGAAATTGAACAGAATGATACCTTATTACCAACAAGTTATGTACATTGATGCGAACTAAATCAACTTTTGTCTCATTTGCACATAAATGGTAAATGACTGAGCAAACAAATGTGGCCATCATGGATATACGAAGTATTTACATAATCATATTTGCAAAAATGCGAATGATTATTAGTGTGATCTGTTCATTTATTATAAATTGCTGCTGAGGGATTTCATTATTCAGTCTTACCATTAAATTCTACAGTAGTTCAGCAGTGTTATTGATTTAATATATTTGAGAAAGTCAGAATTTTCCATCATTGCAAAAACTAAAATTGAATCCTAAGTAATAGTTAAGTTGTGATTATAAAATGAAACTTAAGTAATAGTTACGTTGTGTCATTATAAAATGATTATGCAGGATATTTAGCTGTTGATGATAATGTACACTGCAATCAGAATATAGTTAAGGCATTTTCAATTCCTCAGTTTTAGTTTTATATTTCACAAAATATAATCGGAAATTTCACAGAACACAGTAGTTTTATTTCTTGTTCAATATCATATTAAAATTAAAATAGCTTATGTGTTCAAAACCACTCACACCACTAATAATCTATCAAGCTTCTGACAAATTAGGTGCAGATGCATTTGTAGATTGAGGTCTTTGTTTTTTCTTTGGGGAATGTAGTTCCGATTACAATTTGTTCACGTGTGTGTGTCTGCGTCCTTCCTGGCACTCATCATTACATCAGCTGAACCCTCAGATCACGTTGCCCAATGAAGTTAGGATTTTTAACAGGAAAGTATTTGGAGTATGCTAGGCTGCCGTTTTTATTGATTTAAGCATATAAAAATCCTTTACTTTCTCCTTAGGTTCCTCAGACGCTCTCGACTCCAGAGCTCAGGTGGCAAAGCGCTCCCAGACTTCCAGTACGCCATTCTGAGCTGGTATCAACTCTTGATGGCTGTGGTAGAGGTCTGGCAGTATTTTCAATTTTCCTTTTTTCCACTACCATAGGAGCCTGGTCTGTCATTCAATGAGATCATGACTAATTTATGGCCTAACTCCATATACCTGCCCATGCCTCATATCCCTTAATACCTTTCGTTAACAAAAAATTGTTCATCTCAGATTTAAAATGAACAATTGACTTTGCATCAACTACCAATTGTGAAAGAGAGTTCCAAACTTCTACCACCCTTTGCATGAAGAAGTGTTTCCTAATTTCACTAGTGAAAGACAATGGGGAAACCTAATCTCCTCATAGTTGCAGGACTGCGATCACATCATCAATCCTAAATCTCCTTCTCCCCCCCCACCCTTCTGATTTACACTCTTGATTCAATTGCCATTAACAGCAACTAAAACATATTTCTGCAACCAGATGTTCTCTGTCAGTTGATTGCCTGCTTTACTTGTGTTGCCTTGAAGAATATTGTCTCAATTTTACAAGACAGGCAAAACTGGGTGTGCTGGCTACTGGCACAGACACAATTACACCAGAAGCTTAGGGGATGGGTCATGCTAAATTTGCAATGGAAGTCCCCTTCCCTAATTTGAATAAGTTACTGCCACAAAATAAGCTTGTCTAGAGCGTTGAGCTGGGGCACAAAATGCAGTGAGGCAGCAGCTTTTAAAAGTCCACAGTTTGTAAAAGGGGAAGTTGTGGTGGTGCCAGAAAAGTGGGCTAATTATTTCCCTGGCCCACTGGAGATGTATGGACAATACTGCTTCCTTTATTGTTGTAGAGTTGAAGGTTTTGCTGCAGGAGGGACATTCAAGGAGGGCTTCTCTATTTTAGAGATGAAAGCAACCCTCCAGTAAAAGTGTCAGATAACAGAGGAAACTCAATGACAGAGTCACAGCAATGAGCCAGGTTTTTTCTACCTCACTGCAAATGTGTGCAGATGTACTCCAAAACGTGTAAATGCAAAACAATCCTCTAATCAGAAACCATCGTCTCAGTTTAAGAGGAAAACTTGATTAGGCCAGGTCCTAGGCCTGTGGCTAGTTTGTATGGGAAGGACAACACCCAAAATTTGTTTGGAGATCATTATTATTATTAAAATGATGCTGGAGCGCTGGCCCCCCACTGCAGGGAGCCCACCAGGCAACTGCAAAATTCCAGTCAGCCTCAGAACATTGGCCTTATTTGGCCCTTTAATTGTCTTAAAAGGCTATCCGCCACTTGCAAGCAGGTAGGCGTCACCTCCTCCCCCCAACCTGCATCTATCAAAAAGGGCCAGAGGTGGGAACATGCTGACAAACCAGCATGCCACTCTCCGATGCCAATTTTCCAGCCCTCCCATCTCCAGTTCCACCACCAACAGGAATCGGAAATTCTGTCTTTGGATGATTGGGTTTCCTGATCATTCTTAGAATTGTTACATTTGAGATCTTCCTGAAGATCAATCCATCAGCGTTCGTGAAATCATTGAATTTTGATGGTCTGACTCTGACAGACTAGCAAGGTGCTATTTGCAGCAATGAAACATACAGGTCAAAATGAAACTTGATATTCTAAAGAAGATAAATCAATCAAGTAGGTTGTTTTTTTCAAATATTTGCTATGTACGTGAGGGAGGAGCACAAGTATGAGATTCTATATCTGATGTATTACTGTGCATTACAAAGTGTTCAAATATGGTTAAGTGTATCACTGTTGCTTTAAGATAACTATTTTGCATACTTAACTACAATAGAGAAACATTAAACAAAATAGCTATGATATCTGTAGCTGTTATTGTAAGAATGAATGTTAATTGTTCACTCTATTAATAATTGAACTAAATTGCCAGGTCCTCCTCATTCACTTATGACATGACAACCACACCTTCAGTATTATTATATTCAGTATTATTCTACTGACATTCAGAAGATACGGAAGGGTGTATGCCTCATTTATTAAAGGAATTCTCTAAAAGAGTTACATTTGTCAGTTTTAGATTAGGAAATAATATGAAAGTTCAGTATTGGAGTTCATGTATTTTCCAGGAAATTTGCTTCTACTTGAAATATTAAATTACATAATGTTAAAAGAGACCAATAAATGGGGAACTATGTGAATAACAGAATTTATTCTTACAAAGAAAACCCAATAAATTGAATGTGGTAGATTCACAAATGGTTAAATCTTCACTACAGATGGAAGAAATTCTGAAATTTTCAATCCCCATTGAGTATTCTATTTGTAAAATGCATGATTAAAATTTTATTTTGTAGCGATTGGATGGCAACTTGAAAATTCCCTTAACAGGGGAATTCAACTCATAATGTCAGCTTGGCAAAAATAAATTAGATCTATCTTCCTGCCCCATTTTTAGCAATTGGATCATGGTTGGAAGAGAAGAACTCATCTGTCAATAAGCTTTTGATATTCTACAGCTGGGAAGTGTCTTGCAGCCTTGCAGGCTGATACGTCTGCCAGTCTTGACTTTGCCTGTGATGGCTCAGTCAAGATTGAAACTTATGTGTGGAATTGTAGGGATAAATCAACTTCCTCACTGCCCATGATGTAGCATGTTGCTGCTGGTCCATCAACATGCTATATTGGTAAGCTGTTTCATTTGATTACTTGTTATGGTATTTGTTATACACCCAACGTAGCTTCTGGAAATATCCTGACTATATCTTAGCCATACACCAACTTGGTCCAATGGTAACACCATTGACTCTGAGTCAGAAAGTTGTGGGTTCAAGCCCTACTCCAGTACATAATCTAGGCTGTTACTTCAGTGGAGTACTGAGGGACAGCTGTGTTGTTGGAGATACTATTTTTCAGATGTGATATTAAACCAAGAACCTGTCAGGTGAATGTAATAAATCCCATAGCACTATTTGAATAACATCATGGGAATTTTACATTATCCCTCAATCTATAACACCAAAATGGATTTTAACTCATCATTATCTCATTGCTGTTTGGGGGACCTTGTGCAAATTGGCTGCAATGTTTGCCTTTGAAACAACAGTGATTAAAAAATAATTCATTGGCTGTGGAAAACTTTGGGGTATCCTGAAGTTGTGGACAGCACTATATAAATGCAAGTTTTTGAAGAATTGGAATATGCTTTTGTCAATCATAACCCTGTTTATTTTGAAAATTAGTATTCTTTATGTGGTGCATTAATTGATCCTGTGCAATTAGATTTTCTTTTGTACTATATTATGTCAATATTTCTATGAGAAAATGTATTGCTGTGATCTTCATGATTGATGAATGCATTAAAATCCCTTTGCACATGAAACTTGTAATCTCAATTATTAGTGTTACACATTTAGCCAGTCTGTATAGTAAGCAGAGTAGAGCTTTAAAATTCCCCTTAGCAATAAGCAATGTATTTTCTATCTTGTGTATAACTGAGAAATGAAGCAGCCCTTCACCAAACAACGTGACTGTTTCTAATCCTGTTCCTGCATCTTAACCTTTGTGGCCTATTGCAGCTCATCCTCACCTCACTGACTAGTTCATGGTCTGTATTGAAGTTCTGCTTTATTTTTTACAGGATTTGTATTCTCGAGTTAGACATTGCTGGTAAGTTGAAGGTAAAGTCATCCTTCTATCAAGTGAGTAATGTGAAATATTGTTCCAGGTGCGGGATGGTGTTTGTTAATGCAGAATGTCGTGTTGCCTGGTTAGTAGTTTAGTATCATCAGTGGTACTTGAATTGTTTTGACAAAAAATTCATAGGAAAATGTAGAAACTGTGTTATCTGTTACCAATATGCCAACAATTACCTGGTTCTGTAATATTTAAGTGAGAAAATAAATTGAATGGCTCAGATTTCATGGTCAGCAGTGAAACAATGATACTCGCAGCTGACCTGAAACGAAAGCTGCCCTCAAAGATCTAGCAATCTCTGTGGCATGGATTTCCCCTTTCCGGATGTTATTTTGCTTCAGGGGATCTCCTGGCATCCAGCAACAATAATGTCAACAAACAGGCTAAGCAATCAATCACATTGAAGAATTCTCACAAACAGCCAATGAGGAAGTAAAAACCACTTTTTCACTCTTTCACTTTTTTAATCATTTTATGAATAGCGAAATAAAGTTTGGTACATATACATGCGCTTAAGGTGGAAGCTGAAATATCATAACGTTTTAAAAAATCTTTGTATTATTTTAAAAACCTAAGAAATTTGGCATTTCACAAATATAAAATTAGTTTCTTTTAGGGCCAGAGAAGTTGTTTAGTAATAATTATGAACTCAGTACTTTAAAAACTGTTACACCTCATTCAACAAGGTGTAACTTTTTTTGAGGGTTTTTACAGCAAGAATAGCATAAAAGTGGAAGTTCATGTCAATGTAAGTGATTTCAGAAGATTTCCGTCTCCATTGACTTCAACAGTGCACTCGGTGGAGGAGCACAGAATCAGTGACAGCAACTTCTGCATTTAACTGCTCATGGACAGACGCTAGAGGTTGCTGTCAGTTTCACAGTTGTAATGATGACGAATGCTGACAGTTGCACTGTCATTACAACTGCAATATCCAGGCCAACATAATCTGTTGGCAAAAATTTTGTTTTTAGCAGATTGCTGCAGTCAAGGGAATTGTATAAGCTGAAGTTGTGAGGAAAAGCATTTACTTTCAACCATGTCACAAAACTGGCAACAAACCATTTTCTGTGTTGAGATCGGATATTGTAGCTCCAATAGTCAAGCCCTGGTATTACATGGCCAGAAAGTCCACATTAATTGCTCAATAGTTCTCAACAAAACACAATAATTTAGTACAGACAATGGTAACTTTTCACTGCAACATCTGAAATAAAATGAATGAACAAATGTCTGACTGAATTGATGACTGTTACTACCACACTGAATCCAGCATCCATTTCCCCTTTGGTTCTCTGAGCCAATCGTGACTTTCTGAATGATGGCTGTGTGATACTTTGGTGGTGTGATGCCTCCGGGGTCACATTTTCAGGTGCCACACCTTTGAAAAACATGACACTTTGACACATGTTAGATGCAATACGTTTAATGATATGGAAACAAAAACAAGAAATGCTGGAAATACTCAGCAGGTCTGGCAGCATCTGTGGAGAGAGAAGCAGAGTTAACGTTTCAGGTCAGTGACCCTTCATCAGAACTGGCAAAGGTTAGAAATATATTAGGTTTTAAGCAAATAAAGCAGGGATGGGGCAAGAGATAACAAAAGTGAAGGTGTTGATAGGACAGGGTCACAGAGAATAACTGACCAGAAGGTCATGGAGCAAGGCAAACGGTATGTTAGTGGGGTGTTGAAAGTGCAGAGAGGGTATTAATGGACAGAAAAATGAACAGCCCTGGCCCAAAGCACAAACATGAAAAAAACAGTAGGCAGGCACATAGTAAGAAAAATGAATGATGAAACAAACAAATAAAAGAAAAAAGGCAAAAAAAACTGAAAATAAGAAGGGGGGCCTGTCATGCTCTGAAATTATTGAACTCAATGTTCAGTCCGGCAGGCTGTAGCATGTCTAATCAGTAAATGAGATGCTGTTCCTCCAGCTTGCGTTGATGTTCATTGGAACACTGCAGCAATACCAGGACAGATATGTGGGCACGAGTGCGGGGGGTGGGGGGGGGGGTGGGGGTGGTGGTGGTGAAATGGCAAGCAACCAGAAGCCTGGGGCCATGCTTTCAGACTGAGCGGAGGTGTTCTGCAAAGCGGTCATCCAATCTGCGTTTGGTCTCCCCAATGTGGAGGAGACCACATTGTGAGCAGCGAATACAGTATACTAAATTGAAAGAAGTACAAGTAAATCGCTGCTTCACCTGAAAAGAGTGTTTGGGCCTTGGATAGTGAGGAGAGAGGAGGTAAACATGCAGGTATTACACCTCCTGCGATTGCATGGGAAGGTGCTGTGGGAAAGGGATGAGGTATTGGGGGTAATGGAGGAGTGGACCAGGGTGTCACGGAGGGAACTATCCCTTCAGAATGCTGACAGGGGAGGGGAGGGGAAGACGCGTTTGGTAGTGGCATCACACTGGACGTGGCGGAAATGGCAAAGGATGATCCTTTGGATGTGGAGGCTGGTGGGGTGGAAAGTGAGGACAAGGGGAACCCTGTCGCGGTTCTGAGAGGGAGGGGAAGAGGTGATGGTAGCGGTGAGGGAGATGGGCCTGACATGGTTGAGGGCCCTGTCAACCACAGTGGGGGGGAATCCTCGGTTGAGGAAAAAGGAAGACATATTAGAAACACTGTCGTGGAAGGTAGCATCATCAGAGCAGATGTGTCAGAGATGGAGAAACTGGGAGAATGGAATGGAGTCCTTACAGGAGGCAGGGTGTGAGGAAGTGAAGTCGAGGTAGCTGTGGGAGTTGGTGGGCTTCTAATGAATATTAGTAGGGAAGTGTCAGAGATAGACCATGTAAAGGTGAGAGAAGGGTGGAAATTGGAAGCAAAGTTGATAACGTTTTCCAGTTCGGGGCAGGAGCAGGAACTGCACCGATACAGTCATCAACGTACCGGAAAAAGATTTGGAGGAGGGGGCCGGAGTAGGACTAGAACAAGGAATGTTCGACTTATCCCATAGAAAGACAGGCATAATTAGGACCCGTGTAGGTATCCATAGCAACCCCTTTTGCTTGAAGTTGAAGGAGAAGTTGTTCAATGTGAGAATAAGTTTAGCCAAGTGAAGGAGGGTGGTGGTGGTTGAGCCTCTTTTCAAGGAAGAAGCAGAGAGCATGACAGGTTTAGTTTTCACTTATATCTTCGTTGCAAAATGTAACTTTTTAGCAAGTTGAATAGCTGGGAAGTGCAATAGACATGTGTGCTTATAGGCTGCACCAGAATAATAAAACATGTTATTGCCACAATTCACTATACACTGTCTTCCACACCTTAGTTGTTAAACTTAATTGGCAAACTTTGTTTATTTTTATAAACTTCTTTGTGTAAAAACTGTGGACATATATTCTATATTCCATCATATTTAAATTATGGTAAATCTTTGTGCGAGACATTCAGCAAGGTTAGATATACACTGCATCAACAGTTTGATCACTGTTGCATAGATCTTGTGAGGTCATAGGTGCATGAAAACCACAAGCAGAGAAGTTAGTTTTAGTGTGGGTGTGCCAGCAGTATAAGGAGCCAGTTCCAGACTGAAAAGAAAAAGGAAAATAACTACAGATTGTGGAAATACACAGCAGATCCATTCTGATAGAAGGCTATCCTATAAAATATCATCTTTTTATAGATGTTGATGGACCTGTTGTGTATTTACAGTATTTTTTGTTCATGTTTTATTTCCAGTGTCAATGAAGTTCCAGAATTTGTAAATGTGTAAAGAAACATTGTATAGGTATGAGAAAGAGGATTGCTGTCAATTCCTTGGTAGTATATCCGACACAAAGGCAGAATTTTATGCCCCACCCCCCCACAACTCCTCCTGCCCGCCGAAGTGGACTGGTGGCATGGGAGGGCGTTGTAAAATTGAGTGGGAGGTGGGGGTGTCATTCCCAACGCCTTCCCGCTTCCGCTGTAAATTTACAAGGGACGGCGGCGGAGAGAAAAGGCCCGCCCACCCCAGACCAATCAAGGCCCTGAAGTGGCCAATTAACTGCCACTTAAAGGCCTCCTCCTGCTGATACTTTACCAGCGGTGGGCGGGCGGCTGAGGTCCCCCAGGAGGCCGCTAAGTAAAACATGGCGACCTCCTTGCGAGCTGGGGGGGGGGGCCCTCCTCCCTCCTGATTGGACACCCTGTGCCCCACGGAGGGGCCCCTCCCCACTGCCCAACCGCCCCCACTACACAACACTTCCCTCACAACTCCCCACCCACCAACTGACCCCCCACCCTTGCCTCGCCGGGGCCCAGCCAATTGTCCCCGGCAAGGCCCCAGACACTTACGGTGTTTTCTGAGTCAGCGTCCCTCTTGCTGCTGAAGCTGGGTTGCAGTCCCAGCAGTGGCCACCGTGCCGGAGGCGCTGCTGGGACTGAGAGCTGCCAACCCGCTGATTGGCCGGCAGCTTTTGGAGGCAGGACTTCCTGCCTCAGAGGGGCAGAAGTCCCACCTAAGGTCATTTAAGGGCCTGGGGGGAATAAAATCCTGGCGTGCCTCCCCAGGCCCGTGGAGACAGGCTCGCCTCTGACTTTTTGACCGGTGGACGGAGATTCCCGCCCAACGTAAAATTCCAGCCAAAGCCTTCAAATGAGTGGGCATTAGAAGTGTGACAAAGGAAAACTTCAATACATATGCAAACAGGCAATTAGTTATAGAATTATTAACTTGACTATCACTTGATAATCAACATTTAGCCACCAGACAAATACATTTCAAAGGTATTAATTACTGTTAATTACTGGCAGCATCTTGAATTTCATCAAAGAAAGTAAGGGCTAAAATTTAATCTGCTTCCGCTTTCGGGCACAGGAGCTCACAATTCCAGAGCTGTGTCTTCTGGTTACTAAACCTTCTGCCACTGGAAACAGTTCCTCCTTATTTACTCATTGATGATTTTGAAGACCTCTATTGAATCTCCTCTTAATCTTCTTTGCTCTAATGAGAACAACCTCAGCTTCTCCAGTCTCTGCATATAACTCATCTTTGGTACCATTCTGCAACCTCTCCAAGGCATTGACATGCTTCCTAAGGTATGGTGCCCAGAATTGAACACAATGCTCTAGCTAAAGCCTAACCACAGTTTTATAAAGGTTTATCATAACTTTCCTGCTTTTAGAACCATAGAACAATTACGGCGCAAAAGGAGGCCATTCAGCCCATTGTGTCCATGCTGGCTGAAAAAACTAGCCACCTAATCTAATCCCACCTTCCAGCACCTGGTCCATAGCCTTGCAGGTTACAACACTTCAGGTGCATGTCCAGGTACCTTTTAAAAGAATTGAGGGTTTCTGCCTCCACCACCATTCCTGGCAGTGAATTCCAGACACCCTCCAGCCTCTGGGAGAAAAAGTTTTTCCTCATGTCCCCTCTAATCCTTCTACCAATCACCTTAAATCTGTGCCCCCTGGTAACTGACCACCCCACCAGGGGAAACAGATCCTTCCTGTCTACTCTATCTAGGCCCCTCATAATTTTGTACACCTCAATCAAGTCACCCCTCAACCTCCTCAGTTCCAGGGAAAGCAACCCTAGCCTATCCAACCTTTCCTTATAGCTGCAACTTTCAACCCCTGGCAACATTCTTATAAATCTCCTCTGTACTCTCTCCACAGCAATTATGCCCTTTCTGTAATGTGGTGACCAGAACTGTACACAATACTCCAGCTGTGGCCTAACCAGTGTTTTATACAGTTCCAGCATCACATCCCTGCTTTTGTACTCTATACCTCGGCCAATAAAAGAAAGCAATCCAAATGCCTTCTTCACCACTCTATCTACCTGTCCTGCCACCTTCAAGGACATGTGGTCATGCACTCCAAGGTCTCTCACTTCTACTACACCTCTCAATATCCTCCCGTTTATTGTGTATTCCTTCATTTTATTTGCCCTCCCCAAATGCATTACCTCACACTTTTCTGGATTGAATTCCATTTGCCACTTTCCCGCCCACTCTACCAAACCATTGATATCATTCTGGAGTCTACGGCTATCCTCTTCACTATCTACTACACGGCCAATTTTTGTATCATCAGCAAACTTCCCAATCATGCCTCCCACATTTAAGTCCAAATCATTAATATATATCACAAACAGCAAGGGACCCAACACTGAGCCCTGTGCAACGCCACTGAAAACAGCTTTCCATTTGCAAAAACATCCATCGACTACTACCCTTTGTTCCCTGTCACTGAGTCATTTCTGGATCCAACCTGCCACATTCCCTTGTATCCCATGGGCTTTCATTTTACTGACCAGTCTGCCATGTGGGACCTTGTCAAATGCCTTACTAAAATCCATGTAGACCACATCCACTGCACTATCCCCATCAATCCACCCCGTCACTTCCTCAAAAAACTCAATCAAGTTAGTAAGACATGAACTTCCCCTAACAAATTCATGCTGACTATCCCTGATTAATCCATGCCTTTCTAAGTGGCAGTTTATCCTGTCCGTCAGAATTGATTCTAACAATTTACCCACCTATGCCTCTATTAATAAAGCCAAAGATCCCATATGTGTTTTTTAGCAGCCTTCTCAACTTTTCCCGCCATCTTCAAAGTTGTATATATATAGCCCCAGGTTTCTCTGTTCCTACATTCCCTTTAAAATTGTACCATTTAGTTTATATTACCTCTCCTCATTCTTCGTAGCAAAATGTATCACTTCACACTTTGCGTTAAATTTCATCTGCCATGAGGCTGCCCATTTCACTGGCATGTCTGTATCCTCCTGAAGTCTGTTACTGTCCTCCTCATTGTTTACTACATTTCCGAGCTTTGTATCATCTGCAAACTGTGAAATTATGCCCTGTGTACCCAAGTCCAGGCCATTAATATATATCAAAAAGAGCAATGACCCGAATACCAACCCAACTATATACTTCCCTCCAATCTGTTCACCGCTGTTCTCTGTTTTGTGTCTATTTTTGTATCTATACTGCCATTGTCCTTTAATTCCATGGTCTTTATTTTTGCTAACAAGTCTATTATATGATACTTTATCAAACGCCTTTTGAAAATCCATATACACAACATCAGCTGCACTATGCTCAACAACCCCCTCCATTACTTTGTCAAATAACTCAATCTGGTCAGTCAAACAAGATTTCCCTTGAAATAATCCATGCTGACTTTATTCACCCATAGTTTTCCAAGTACCAATTAATTTTGTCCCAGATTATTGTCTCTAAAATTTCCCCATCACTGACCTTATGCTGACAGGCCTGTAATTGTCGAGTTTATCCTTCTTCCTTTTTTTCAACCAAAGTGTAATATTTGCAATCCTCCAATCCTCTGGTACTGTCCCATATCTGGAAGTCTGTGGCCAGCATTTCCAGCTTTATTTCCCTTAGTAACCAAGGACACATCCCACCTGGACCTACACGACTTTTCTACTTTGAGTGCTGCCAATCTTTTAAATACCTCTTTATCCATTTTTATATAATCCAATATTGCTACAACCTCCTTCTTTTCTCCTACATTGGCAGCATCTTCATCTCCAGTGAAGAGAGATGCAAAATATTCATTTAGTACCACAGCAATATTCTCTGCCTCGACAAGATTGTTTTTGTCCCCAGTCAGCCCCATCCTTCTTTTCACTATCCTTTTACTATTTATAAGTTCATAAAAGACTTTTGGGTTCCCTGTTATGTTAGCCACTAATCTAATCTTAAACTCTATTTTTTCTCCTCCTTTCCTTTAATTAGGCCTACTGTACAATGAAGCTTTACGGTATTATAACTCCCCCGATGCTCTGTCGCACTGCTGTTTAAATACCTGGCTCTGCTCCTGTGGTGCTCTGCATTTTCCAAATGCTCAACTAACCAGAATCTAGAGACAGCAATGCTTTCTTTTGGTTTTTATTTTTTTTTAAAGCATTTAATCTGATGTAAAATTCTCCTTAACAGAGCATGCTGGAGTTATGGAATCTCACTAAAAGTAATGAAAGTGATCCTGAGCTCTGTAAATACAGTGCGAGAGTAATCACCCAAAGAATTTATATTTGAAAGGACAACAGGTGTTATGGGGAGATGCTTTCTCTTTATGTAAGTTCATATCAGAACCATCTCTCTGAAATATCAGGAAAACTGTAAGCTGCTTTCAACACCAGTCAAAGGATTACTTTCCTGTTCTATATTCTTAATTTAAACACAGACATCAGTTGTAACAACTGCAGAATCAGATCTTTGTCTTTAATGACCTCAAGTTACACAAGCCAACATGAGTATTCAGTAAGATCATACAGTACAATTCCATTTGATTAGCTGATTCTTTATTATTGAGTTCACAATTCACTATAAGAACTCAGGTACCACGCTTCACAATTCTAATCTGACTACAGCAAACAGTGGGCTGGATTTTATTCTCCTCCAGGCATCGGGGTCCATGGAGGCGGGGGGGGCCTGAAGATGCCTCCAGTAGAGGGCCGCTACGCAACCCGACGCCAGGAGGGCCCAGTCCGATATTACCAGCAGGGGTGAGGCCTCGTGGCAGACCCCGCGCCACTCGGCGACTGGATCCCCATTTGAATATATAAATAAATTAAAATTAATGAATTAATGATACTTGGGTCGCTGCCTGATGTCCCACTGTGAACTTCAGGCCGGTGGCTGGCACTTCCGCGCCTTCGGATCCCTGTCCAGGGAAATGAGGCAGCACACTAGTGGGTAGAGGGAAGAAGGTAAGTTTATCTGTGCAGGATCGTGGGGAGGGAACGTTGTCAAAGTAACATCATGTGTGATGGGTATGGTGGGAAGGGATGGAGTTTAAATTTTGTGGGGGGAAGGTCAGATGGACAAGGTAAGTGTTTTGGGGATGGGAGTAAAGAACAAATAATTAATTTTATTGCCATTGGGGGGAGTGGGAGAGAGGCAGAAGAAATGTCTTCATTTATTTTTATTTACATTAACTTTAAATATTTAAATTTCCCGGTAAGGCTCAAAGCCCTTTAAAAATGGCGCCAGCACCTGCGCATAGGCAGCTAACGCCATTGCTGGGGACAGGAAGCCAGCCCTCTCCATGCAATCGTGGGATCGTGGTGGGGTGGGGGGGGGGGGGGTGGTGCAGCCCGCAACGAAGATTGCGGTGGCTCTGCGACATGCGGCCCGCACAGTCAGGCCCCCGTTTTTTTCACCCGCTGTTGATGGGCACAGAAGATTCAGCCAGTGTTTTGCTCAAAGCACTTTTACCAATTCTACTTTAGTGCTAACACTAAAGCACAATACATTAAAAGCCAATACAGACTTCAGATAAGATGGAGCAAAGAACATACACTCGTTCATCTGAATCACTCCCAATGATTCTGTTACCATGGTTATATGGACCATGTAAGCTCTTCCAGCACTTTATTGCAATAATCAATGACAAAACGACTGTCCCAGACCCTCCAGACATGGATGAGTAACCTTCTGTCATGCAGTCTCCCACCTACCAAGAATGAGACATATTCATTTTGTCATATGAACATTGATTTTAAACTGTTGCTGGAGTGAATAAATGATTTGTTAAAGAGATCACCAGACATCTGGGCTGGAAGGACATTTGCATACCAAGAGATGCTGCTTGTGGAGACAAATGACTATTCCCTGATCCAATTAACCCAAACGATTTTGATCACCAGACATTGAAGGTGTAAGGAAGCGCATTCCAGGGTCTGCTAAGATAATACAATCCACAAACCTCGTAGGAGAGACTGTTCCAAATAAGGTGCGAGTTACATGACTAACCTGCTGGGCAACCTGGGAGTTTTTTGAATTGTGCCACACAGCAAGGTACAGAAGGCAGTTTTGCAACTGCAGCTGGAACAAGCAAGCCTCTCTCCTGGCTGGCTCTCTATCACCTTCTTCCAAACCACTGGACCCACGGAAGATACATACACCTCAAGAGAGAAAAGATTCCAACATCGAAACTAGTTGAATCGTGAACTGTGCCCCAATGAATAGCAGGACTTAGCAGCAAACAGATTGAATTCAAAGGACAGTAAATAACTAACAGATATTGCCTCAAACTTTTCCCATTTATTCTTTCTACTTTTTCTGTCTCGATCTGCGTGTGTGTTTATCACATATGCAAGCTAGCCTGGTCACATCACATATTCGTAGTAATTAACGGGATTAGAGTTTCAGATTAATAAACTTCTACCTTTCTTGTTTAAATCTAAGGAAATCAGTCTGATTTCTTTGCCTTACAATTGGAGCAGTGAACAAGGATTCACTGAAGGGGGAGCTAAAAACACGGTGTTTCTAAAATTAAACCTGATACGGTTAAACCAGGCAAGGCTGAGAGGAACCCTGGAGAAGGAGCATGCGGTGTCCGTCGGTACGCTTGAGGCCTTCCGCGACCGGCGGGCACCGCAGGGACTGGAGTGCATTGTCAACGCCGAGAATGGCATTTTAATTTGAGTTTTTTGTTTATTTATCTGTTTTCAATAAAGTTATTTTAAAATTGTGTATCTGAAGGGGGCCTGAGGAATAAAGACCCCCTCGACATGAAATATATAAAAGGGGCCTGGGGTATAAAGGCCACCTTAAAAAAAAACAGGGTTAGATACAAAAAAAAGGGATTAGATACAGAGTAAAGCTCCCTCTGCAAAAAAGAAAAAAAAAAGAAAAAAAGAAGGCTGAGAGGAAACCCCTAGAGCCCTTCTCTCCTGGTCACAACAGAAATTTGGGGGCGAGGAGGGTCCTGGATTTGACCCACAGACAAATGAGGAAATTGGAAGTGGGAAGTCAAATGATCCCAAACAAAAAGAGAAAAGATTTCAATACAAGTTTTCTTGTGGTTGTGTGTGCTTGAATACTAACATGTCTGCGACTGAAGCTAGTAACACTCCAAGCCAGGGTGAAGTAACTTGGGAAAAGTTAAAAGCACTGTCTATGGAGGAGTTGAGGAAAATGGCTGAGCAGTGTGGGATTACTGTACGTAGCAAGGCTAGGAAGTCTGAACTCCTAAGACTAGTGGCCAACCACTTTTCCCTTGTATTTGGGTTTTGTGTTTGAAGAGAAAGTAACCCCATACCGCTCGAGTGGGGCAAACAAACCCATAGTGATTCTCAGAGACACAGAGGCCACTAGATCCCTTTTACTGGAAAAAAAGGCCTGTCCTTTCCCCAAGTGAGTGCAGTGAACACCAGAATGGTGGTGAATGGTATTGGAGCGCAGTGTATGTCTGTACCTGTACACCGTGTGCACCTGGAGTGCAACCTAGTTTCCAGACCGGCGACCGTAAAGATTGTCCCTAGTTTGCCTGTGGATGGGGTTGACCTGCTCCTAGGTAATGATCTGATGGGGATGAAGGTGGTAGCCCCCCCATGTAGTGAAAGAAATACCGCAGGAGGTCAGAGAGACAGGGCAGTGGCAGGAGATGGACCCCTGCAGTTTCCCTGAATGTGTAGTGGATCAGGCCATGATTAAACCAGTTCCCCCAGAGGACACTGAATTAGCAATGCAGGCAGATGACCAGGTTTGTCTGTCTGAGACTTTCTTTGGAAAGTTAGGAGACCCAAGGAATGAGTTCAATGGATCTTCCCTAGCTGAGGCTCAGCAAGCTGACCCAATATTGCGAGAGTTAGCACAGGCTGCCCAGTCTGAAAGTGAAGCAGAGGGAGTCCCTGATTGCTACTGTTTAAAGAATGAGGTACTGATGAGGAAATGGCATTCTCCTCACAAAGTTGAGAGCAAGGAGTGGACTGTGGTTTACCAGTTAGTGGTGCCGCAGAGGTACCGGAGAGAAATATTAAGAAGGGCCCATGAGACCACAGAGGCTGTGCATGTCGGTATACGAAAGACCAAAGCCCGCATTACACAACAGTTTGACTGGCCAGAACTCCACAAATATGTGGTGGAGCACTGTAGGAGTTGTCACTTGTGCCAGGTTGAGGGAAAATCCCAGCCTACAGTGAAATCTGCACCCCTAAGTCCTGTATCAGTGTTTGGAGGGCCCTCCAGCAGTAAGGGACCCCTGCCGAGAACAAAAGGGATCAGGCAGGCACAAGGCTGGCAACAAGTTAGAAAGGAATGGGAAAAGGACTTATCCCTGATCCAATTAACCCAAATGGATTTTGATCACCAGACATTGAAGGTGTAAGGAAGCGCATTCCAGCGCCTGCTCAGATAATACAAACCTCGCAGGAGAGACTGTTCCAAATAAGGAGCTAGTCACATGACTAACCTGCTGGGGCCACCGGACCCACAGAAGACACCTCAAGAGAGAAAAGACTCCGACATCGAAACTAGTTGAAGCATGAACTGGGCTCCCACGAATAGCAGGACTTACTGGCAACCAAAGACTCCACATTAACCTCAAAGGACAGTAAATAACTAACAGATATTGCCTCAAAATTTTCCCCTTTATTCTTTCTACTTTTTCTGTCTCTATCTGCGTGTGTGTTTATCGTGTGCATGCCAACGTGGCCGTGTCATATATTCGTAGTCGTTAACTGGATTAGAGTTGCAGATTAATAAACTTCTATCTTTCTTGTTTAAATCTAAGGAAACCTGTCTGATTTCTTTGCCTTACAACTGGAGCAGTGAACAAGGATTCACTGAAGGGGGAGCGAAAAACATGGTCTGGATTTTACGGTGGGTGGACAGGAGCTGGCCACCAATGTAAAAGTCAGTGACGAACCCACTTCTGCCTAGCCTGGGGATCCGTCTTGCATTTTATGGATCCCCAGGCTTTAATTGTTCCAAGGTGGGATTTCCACCCATTTGAGGGAGGAAGTCCCACCTCATTGAGCTGCTGGCCAATCAGCGGGCTGGCAGCTCTTAGTCCCAGCAGCACCACTCAGGAGTCCAGGTAAGTTTGGGTTGCCTCACCAGGGGTCATCAGTCGGGCCCTCACCAGGGCGGTTGTCTGCGGTATGTCTTGGATCCTGAGTGTGGTTGGGGAAGCGGAGGCGGTCCTCACTTGGGTACCCTGTTCCCGGCTGTCAGGGCCCACTCCCGAGGTGCGGAGAGGCCTACAGTGTTTCCCGGGCCACCTTTCCTGGCTCCAGGACGCCTGCTTGCTACATGTAAAATTCGCATGGAGGCGGACGAAGGCCCTTAAGTGGCTGTTAATTGGCAACTTAAGGGCCTTGATTGGCCTGGGGTGGGCGGCCTACTTCTCACCCCCCTCCCCACCCCCCGCCCTACGTAAAGTGGGGCGGAGGCGGGAGTGGGTCGGGAAGGCCTCCCGGATCCTCCCGCTCCATTTTACGCCACCCCACCCCCCACCACCATCTGGCTCGTTGGGGTTGCGTAAAATTCCGGCCACGATGTTTCTAAAATTAAACCCTGTTCTGGTTAAACCAGGCAAAGGTTGAGAGGAAACCTCTAGACCCGTTCTCACCTGGTCGTAGCAGCTTCCCATACCTTTAGCTTCTCATCCTTTACAGAGCATCCTTGTTCAGCAGAACTGAAAGCTGTTTTAACTCATTGTGTGCTGATCCCACAAACAACGAGGTACATTAAAATACTTGAGTAGTGTGAACTCATTCTCACACTCACCCACTTCTTTCTGTTCTTTCCACGAGGAATTATCTGGATAACAATTTGTACAGCCTTTTTAGCCCACAGCGTTGTCCAGTTGTGGTCCGTGTTTTTGAACACGCCATCTGTAATAAATTAATATTACCAACACAACGAGCTGAAACAACACCAGCATAAGAACTGGGTGTATCATTGTGTTCATTGCATCAGTAGCTGTCAGGTTTCATTCGGATAATGACTGCACCAGCTTATACGTCCAATCTGATCCAACATTGTGTGAATATTCTCAATTTCAGCCGTGTGATGGTTAATGTCCAAAGCAATCGCTCAATTCAAACGCTAACTCTGTTGAAACCTTGCACTCCATTTCTGTATGACCTGCCTCCTGTCTCCAAATAGCAACATGATTAGAATCAAAGTAGGTTTGCTGCATACTCAGATTCTCAGGATGCCATTTTAAAGTATATTGGTCTATAATCATTCTGTGGTGATAGAATTGCAAACTACCACACCCCACAATTAGAAGAGATTGATTGTATGTATGTGTCTCTGTATCTGATCATTAGTAACATCAAATCTGTGAAAAGGATGCCAAATTTTGCACAAATTTCCCACAAAACCTCAAATCAATTCCCGTTGGATTCAAGTAAACCTATGGATTCCAAAATAACATTAAACAATCCCATTAAACTTCAGGTAAATTTTCCGACTAAAATTTGTTGCTTGGAGAATTTAAAACAGAGTTAAGTGATAATACATCAAACCATGCAGATTCAGGGCTCTGAAGTCAGAGTGGTTAAAGGGGCTGTGGAAAGGAACGGTGGCCTCCCTCCCTGTCCCAATGTCCCCTTTTCAACTTTTGGAGCTGGAGGTTTCATCAATTTCTGTCTCCACTGGGCAGCGAATACCACCACTTGCTGCCCTTCCATCCCCTTCACAGGATGTGGGGTGGTAGGAGACCCTCTAACTACAATGCCCTCCCGGGTCTCCGCCAGTTAAGCATGCTGCAATTTAGATATCCCTTTCCCTATCGGAAAATGATAGTTTTAATAATAATAAGAAAGAGTAGTTCTGAGAATATTATGGAATTGCTAAAAATGATAGTTTTAGAGGAAATGCTGAGGCTGTAGATTCATAGCAATAAAGTTTCTCCCTCCCTCTGTCCCAAATTTAAGGAACTCCTCAGCCCTTGCGGGAGATAACAAAAACACAGCACAGTCAATTATCCATTGTTCTCCAGCAGGTCGCTATCTAGGTCACATAGCTCCTTCAGGCACAAGGCTCTATTTCATCAGGCCCAGGAATGTTTACTAAATCAGCAACATGTTCTTACAAGAGATCAGCAATAAGGTGATCTCAGGGGCAAGAGGAGGCTGGAAAAGGAGGGGTCTACTTGGTTAACAGCCCCTTGGTAATTGGACAACTGAATGGGAAGACGTGATTGAATGAGTGATTGGCATGAGACTCCCACCAGCCTCCTCTCAATTCTTCTTTGGCCTCCTTGACTCGAGAGACAATGGGTAAGTGCCTGGAGGTGGTCAGTGGTTTGTGCAGCAGCGTCTGGAGTGGCTATAAAGGCCAATTCTAGAGTGACAGACTCTTCCAGAGGTGCTGCAGATAAAATTGGTTGTCGGGGCTGTCACACAGTTGGCTCTCCCCTTGCGCCTCTGCCTTTTTTCTGGCCAACTGCTGAGTCTCGTCGACTCGCCTCACTTTAGCCCCATCTTTATGGCTGCCTGCCACTCCTATGAATAAAATATGTAAAAAGGGCAGTCAAGAAGGAAAAAGCACGAACAAAGGGAGGAAGCTCTTTCGAGTAGGATCTAATTACATCTTGAATGCCTCGATTGAACCTACCTCCACCACACTCTCAGGCAGTACATTCCAGATCCTAACCACTCGCTGCGTGAAAAAGTTTTTCCTCATGTCACCATTGCTTCTTTTGCCAATTACCTTAGATCTGTGCCTTCGTGTTCTCGATCCTTCCACTAATGGGAATAAATGTTCCCTACCTACTCTGTCCATATCCACCCCCCACCCCCTGATTTTCAACACCTTTATTAAATCTTATTAAATCTTTATTAAATGTCCTTTAGGGAAGGAAATCTGCTGTCCTTACCTGATCTGGCCTACATGTGACTCCAGACCCACAACAAAAAGTTGACTCTTATATGCCCTCTGAAATGGCCCAGCAAGCCACTCAGTTGCATTTAACCACTACAAAGTCAATAAGGAATGAAACCAGACGCACCATCAGCATCGACCTAGGCACCGGAAATGACAACAGCAAACCCAACCCTGTCGACCCTCAGTTAGTAAGCAAAGTCCTCCTTACTAACATGTGCCAAAGTTGGGAGAGCTGTCCCACAGACTAGTCAAGCAACAGCCTGACATAGTCATACTCACTGAATCATACAATGTTGCAGACACCATCCCTGGGTATGTTCTGTCCCACTGGCAGGACAGGCCCAGCAGAGGTGGTGGCACAGTGGTATACAGTTGGGAGGGAGTTGCCCTGGGAGTCCTCAACATCGACTCCAGACCCCATGAAGTCTCGTGGCATCAGGTCAAACATGGGCAAGGAAACCTCCTGCTGATTATCACCTACCGCAAACCCCCCCCCCCCCACTCCCCCACCGCCCTCTCAGCTGATAAATCAGTACTCCTCCATGTTGAACAGCACTTGGAGGAAGTACCAAGGATGGCAAGGGTGCAGAATGTACTCTGGGTGGGGGACTTCAATGTCCACCACCAAGAATGGCTCGAAAGGAGCACTACTGACCTAGCTGGCCGAGTCCTAAAGTGCATTGCTGCAAGACTGGCTCTGCGGCAGGTGGTGAGGAAACCAACAAGAGGGAAAAATATACTTGACCTCGTCCTCACCAATCTGCCTGCCGCAAATGCTTCTGTCCATGATAGTATTAGTAGGAGTGACCATCACACAGTCCTTGTGGAGACGAAGTTCTGTCCTCACATTGAAGAAACCCTCCATCGTGTTGTGTGGCACTACCATCGTGCTAAATGGGATAGATTTCGAATAGATCTAGCAATGCAAAACTGGGCATCCATGAGGCACTGTGGGCCTTCAGCAGCAGCAGAATTGTACTCAACCACAATCTGTAACCTCATGGCCCAGTATATCCCCCACTCTATCATTACCATCAAGCCGGGGACCAACCGTGGTTCAATGAAGAGTGCAGGAGGGCATGCTAGGAGCAGCACCAGGCATACTTCAAAATGAGGTGTCAACCTGGTGAAGCTACAACCCAGGACTACTTGCATGCCAAACAGCGTAAGCAGCATGTGAAAGACAGAGCCAAGCGATCCCAAAGCCAATGGATCAGATCTAAGCTCTACAGTCCTGCCACATCCATCTGTGAATGGTGGTGGACAATTAAGCAACTAACCGGACAAGGTGGCTCCACAAATATCCTCATCCTCAATAATGGGGGAGCCCAGCACATCGGTGCAAAAGATAAGGCTGAAGCATTTGCAACTATCTTCAGCCAGAAGTGCCAAGTTGATGATTCATCTCGGCCTCCTCCTGAGGTCCCCAGCATCACAGATGCCAGACTTCAGCCAATTCAGTTCACTTCATGTGATATCAAGAAACGACTGAAGGCATTGGATACTGCAAAGGCAATGGGCTCTGACACCATTCCGGCAATTGTACTGAAGACCTGTGCTCCAGAACTTGCCGCGTACCTAGCCAAGCTGTTCCAGTACAACTACAACACCGGCAAGATGGAAAATTGCCCAGGTATGTCCTGTACACAAAAAACAGGACAAGTCCAACCCGGCCAAATGCCGCCCCATCAGTCTACTCTCAATCAAAGTGATGGAAGGTTGTCAACAGTGTTATGAAGTGGCACTTGTTTAGCAATAATCTGCTCACTGACGCTCAGTTTGGGTTCTGCCAGGGCCACTCAGCTCCTGACCTCATTACAGCCTTGGTTCAAACATGGACAAAAGAGCTGAACTCAAGAAGTGATGTGAGAGTGATTGCCCTTGACATCAAGGCAGCATTTGACTGAGTATGGCATCAAAGAGCCCTAGCAAAATTGGAATCAATGGGAATCGGGCGAAAACTCTCCGCTGTTTGGAGTCATACCTAGTGCAAAGGAAGATGGTTGTGGTTGTTGGAGGTCAATCATCTGAGCTCCAGGACATCACTGCAGGAGTTCCTCAGGATCACGTCCTAGGCCCAACCAACTTCAGCTGCTTCATCAATGACCTTTCTTCAATCATAAGGTGAGAGGTGGGGATGTTCGCTGATGATTGTACAATGTTCAGCACCATTCGCGACTCCTCAGATACTGAAGCAGTCCGTGTAGATATGCATCAAGACCTGGACAATATCCAGGCTTGGGCTGATAAGTGGCAAGTAACATTTGCACCACACAAGTGCCAGGCAATGACTATCTCCAAGAAGAGGGAATCCAATCATCTAGCCTTGACATTCAATGGCATTGCAATCACTGAATCCCCCACTATCAACATCCTGGGGGTTACCATTGACCTGAAGCTGAACTGAAGTAGCCATATAAATACCGTGGCTACAAGAGCAGGTCAGAGGCTAGGAATCCTGAGGCAAGTAACTTACCTCCTGACTCCCCAAAGCATGTCCACCATCTACAAGGCACAAGTCAGGAGTGTGATGGAATACTCTCCACTTGCCTGGATGGGTGCAGCTCCAACAACACTCAAGAAGCTCGACACCATCCAAGAGAAAGCAGCCTGCTTGATTGGCACCCCATCCATAAAGATTCATTCCCTCCACCACCGATGCACAGTGGCAGCAGTATGTACCACCTACAAGATGCACTACAGCAATGCACCAAGGCTCCTTCAACAGCACCTTCCAAACCTGCGACCTCTACCAGCTAGAAGGACAAGGGCAGCAGTTGATTGAGAACACCACCACCTGCAAGTTCCCCTTCAAGCCACACACCATCCTGACTTGGAACTATATCACCATTCCTTCACTGTCCCTGGGTCAAAATCCTGGAACTCCCTTCCCAACAGCACTTAGGTGTACCTACACCACATGGACTGCAGCGGTTCAAGAAGGCAACTCACCACCACCTTCTCAAGGGCAATTAGGGATGGGCAATAAATGCTGGCCCAGACAGCGACGTCCACATCCCAGGAACAAATATTTTTAAAAATCTCATCTCAACCTTCTCTTCTCCAAGGAAAACAATCCCAACTTCTCCAATCTATCCACGTAAGCACAGTTCCTCAACCATAAAACCATTCTTGTGAATCTTTTCTGCACTCTCTCTAATGCCTTCACATCTTTCCTAAAGTGTGGTGCCCAGAACTGGATCAATACTCCAATTGAGGCTGAACCAGTGTTTTCTACACATTGAACGTAACTTTCTTGCTTTTGTACTCTATGCCACTTTTAATGACGCCTAGGATGCTGTATGCTTTATTAACACTCTCTCAACTTGTCCTGCCACCTACAATGATTTATGCACATATACACCCAGGTCCCTCTGCTCCTACACCCACTTTAGAATTGCACCTTTTATTTTATATTGTCTCTCTCCGTTCTTGCAACCAAGATGAATCACTTCACACTTCTCTGCATTAAATTCCATCTACCACCTGTCCACCCATTCCACCAACCTGTCTATGCCCTTTTGAAGTTCTACACTATCCTCCTCACAGTTCACAATGTTTCCAAGTTTTGTATCAACCACAAATTTTGAAATTTGTACACTAAGGTCTGAGTCATTAATATATATCAGGAAGAGCAAGGGTCCTAACACTGACCTTTGGAGAACTCCACCACAAAACGTCCTCCATTCCGAAAAACGTCCATTAACCACTACTCTCTGTTTCCCATCACTCAGCCAATTTTGTATCCTGTTATTCCATGAGCTATAACTTTGTTCACAAGTCTGTTGTGCGGCACTTTATCAAATGCTTTTTCAAGGTCCATGTACACCATGTCAACATTACCCTGATCAACCTTCTCTGTTACCTCATCAACAAAACTATAGCAAGTTAGTTAAACATGATTTGCCTTCACAAATCAGTACTGGCTTTTCCTAATTAACCCATATTTGCCTAAGTGACTATTAATTTTGTCCCAAATTATCATTTCTAGAAGCTTCTTCACTACCATGGTTAAACTGACTGGTCTGTAGTTGCTGGGCTTATCTATATACCCTTTTTTGGAGAAGAGTGTCGCATTTGTCATTCTCCAGTTCTCTGGCACCACCACTGAATCTAAGGAAGACTGGAAAATTATGGCCAGTGCCTCCTCAATTTCCACTCTCACTTCCTACAGTATCCTCAGATGCATCTCATTCAGTCCTGGTGCCTTAACAACTTTAAGTACAGCTAGCATATCCAATACCTCCACCTTATCAATTTTAAACCCTTCTAGTGTCTGAATTACCTCCTCTTTTACCATGACCTGCACAGCATCTTCTTCTTTTGGGAAAGACAGATGCAAATTATTCATTTAATGTCTCAGCCATGCCCTTGCCTCCATGCGTAAATCCCCTTTTTGGCCCCTTATCGGCCCTACTCCTCCTTTTACCACCCTTTTTCTATTTACATGCCTATAGAAGACTTTAGGATTCCCTTTTATGTTAGCTGCCAGTCACTTTTCATACTCTCACTTTTAGTCATCCATCCATCCTTCTTTGACTTGGTGTTAATTTTTTTGATTACACCTCTGTGAAGCATTTTAGGATGTTTTTCTATGTGAAAGTTGCCATATAAATCAAAGTTGTTATTGAAGTCTCCTTTCTTTTTGGTCAGTATGGTAAATGTGTTAACTATAGAACTTGTTTCATCAGTTATGCCTTGCCAACTGTATGATGTGATGCAATATTATCATTGTGCACCCAAGTAAAACCAGACTGCATGGTTTAATCGACATTTTGAATTGTCCGAGGTAAACTATTGAGCCAATTTTTTTCTCCTTGTTCTCACGTTGGCATGCGAGGCACCCTTTGCCAGGCCCATTGTTAATAAATTCTGTTGCTGACATTAAATGATGGTATTTCCACCCATCATGACTCAGTGTGCGAAGCAATAAACTATTTGTGAGGGAGCATTATGTAGAGCTACAAAACTTTAAAGGAAGAGCTCAGGGAAAAAATTCTTAGGCTCATCAAAATACTTGATAATGGAACACTAACTGATTTCAGGAATCCTTCAAGCACTTTCAGGTCATCTATGAAACAGATGTTAAAACTCTCAACACATATCTTAGCCCCAACACCCTCCTGCACCCGTGTGATAGTTTTCCATTACCCTGTAGCCGAAGTGAGATCACCAACTATTAACTGTGGGCCTGTGCCACTTCATCTCATATCAAACCCTTAAGATAAGTAGACTCTCGCCCGATCTGTCTGGTATGGATTTTAGTCCCATTCGTGAAGTGAACGATCAGTGCCCAATGCCACCCAATACCTTATAATATTTTACACCAATTTAAATATATAGGTTCTGTTTAACTTTGTATGCAATGCTATGGAGCTGTTAAGCAGCTGTCATGATTATTATATATGCTGGGTAAATTGACATACCAAATCTTTAAATGTGCCAAGTTATTCGAAATTGTTAGCAGTGAAGTTTGTAAGTCCTCAGTAACAATCTAATTCTCGGTCGTACAGAAAGCAATGTTGGTGTGAGGCTGAATATTGTGGAGAGAGCAAAGGGTTCATCATTATTAGGTTAATGTCAGGAATAACTGCTATGTTACAGCCAACTTTATAGACTTCAACTTAGGGATGTGAAATTGATGTTTTTTTTAAATTACATCATATAATTGATAACTTTACAAATCAAAAACATGGAACAGTCCAGAAAATTCTAAATGAATATAAAAACAGGATTCTAAAAGTCTAGTTTTGTCATAGAGTCATTTATGGCACAGAAGGAAGCCATTTGGCCCATCTAGTCCATGCCATCTCTCCAAGGAGCTATCCAGTCAGTCCTACTCCCTCACTCAATTCCCGTAACCCTGCAAGTTTATTTCCTTTTGAAGTCATTGATTGTCTCCGCTTTCACCAGCCTTGTGAAAATATAAATTTTTCAATGCCTAAGTTGGAGAATTAGTTATTTGGATTATTAAAAAGTTTTAATAATTTTCATTAGAGGCAAAAAAATACATAAAAGTGATAATTCCAATCTCAGCTAACTTGTACCCTACTCTTTGTTCTCTTTTTGGAATTGACAAAAGATACGAAGTGCAACAATGACTGCACAGTTGTTTGAGAGATGTATTTCACAACATCATACCTAACTAAGTTTATAGCAGAAATTGATTAAATTTCATAGACTGTATTTGCCGATATCTGCTTCACAAACCACTGACCACCTCCAGGCGCATATCCATTGTCTCTCGAGATAAGGAGGCCCAAAAGAAGAAATTTGCCGATATGTACAAATTGTACCTGTCTTCTGTTAACTTTAGTTAGCAACACATGCAACAACAGATCCTATAGTAATTTACAGCAGCTTGCAGGATATTTTTGTTTGGGCATCTCCTATTTACACATACCTATTGGCTGTTGCAATTTTTTCAGTTGAAATTACAGGATTACTGAAATTTTAACCTTGAGTAATTTTCATGTAAACACTCAATGAATTAACTGGGTGTGCCTCTTGGGTTGCAGATGCCATGTTTCACAATCTCCTCCCCCTTTTAATTACCAACAAAAGTCAAAGTTTAATTTGTTAGCTACAGTCACTGAGGTAAAAACAACCAGATCGTCATTGCAGAGCTGATGATTTGATTGCTGAACAGCAGGTAAGTTCTGCTGGTTCATATGTCGTTAACATCAGCCTTTAATACATAAAAGGAAAACAATAGTTGTATTTTGTTGTAGTTTGGTGCTGTCGAATTTTCTTTCCCTATTTGCTACTACTTCCTGTTTTTTTCAATGTACTTTCAGCTCTAAAAATAGTAATTTGGCATATTATAACCTACTTCAATTGAGGCCGTATTTTGTACTTTTTTTATATCTGGGGTGATCAGTTCATATTTGAAAACAAAAGGATATTACATACAGACTTATTTTCTGGAATTTAACTACCGATTATTACTTGATAAATGTCCTGTAATTAGGTCACAATCATTAACTCTTCAATCTGGTTACCTATATATCAACTATCTGGAGAAACCTGATTAGCAACAAACAACACAAAGAGGTACAATATTGAAGTAAAACTGCCCAGGCAACTCCATAGTATAAAAAGAACCAAAGACTTATATTTATATAGCACTTTATGACTACCAGACATCTCAAAATGCTTTACAGCCAATGAAATACATTTAAAGTGTAGTCATTATTGTAATGTAGGAACCGTGGCAGCCAATTTTGCACACTGCAAACTGCCACAAACAGCAAGGTGATAATGAACAGATAATCTGTTTTTGTGATGTTTGTTGAGGAATTAATATTGGCCAGGACACCAAGGATAACTCCCCTGCTCTGCTTCAAATTAGTGCTGTGGAATATTTTACATCCACCTGAGCAGGGAGATGGGGCCTTCATATAATGTCTCATCTGAAAGACAGCACCTCTGACAGTGCAGCTCACCCTCAGTACTGCAGTGGAGTGCCAGCCTTAATTTTTGTGCTCAAGACCTGGAGTGGAACTTGAAGAGAAAACCTTGTGACTCAGGAGGCGCGAGTGTGACCAACAGAACCGCAGCTGACACTTGTTGGAGCTGCGGATTGACAAGTCCCCGGGTCCTGATGGACATCATCCTGGAGTCTTAAAAGAAGTGGCTAGTGAGATATTTGATGCAATGGTTTTAATTTTCCAAAATTCCCTAGATTTGTGGAATTTCCATTAGTTTGGAAAATAGTGAATGTTACTCCTTTATTCAAAAAAGGAGGGAGATAGAAAGCAGGAAACTACAGTCCAGTTAGCTTAACATCTGTCATAGGGAAAATGTTAGAAGCTATTATTAAAGATGTTATAGGAGGACACTTCAAAAAATTCAAGATAATCAGGCAGAGTCAACATGGTTTTGTGAAAGGGAAATCATGTTTAACCAATTTATTGGAGTTCTTTGAACAATTAACATATGCAGTGGATAAAGGGGAACCAGTGGATGTACTGTACTTAGATTTCCAGAAGGTATTTGATAAGATGCCACATCAAAGGTTATTGCGGAAAATAAAAGCTCATGGTGTGGGGGGTAACATATTGGCATGGATAGAAGATTGGCTAGCTAACAGGAAACAGAGAGTAGGCATAAATGGGTAATTTTCTGGTTGGCAAGATGTAATGAGTGGTGTTCTCTGTGGCCAGGATCGAGAGTCCCGAAGGCTGTGTTGCCGACCTGGTGCCAGGGTTCAGGATATCTCATCTAGGCTGCAGAGGAACTTGGAGTGGGAGGGGAAAGATCCTGTTGTCGTGATCCACGTAGGTACCAACGATATAGGTAAAATGAGGATAGAGGTTCTGCTGAGGGAATATGGACAGTTAGGAGCTAAATTAAAAAGCAGAACCAAAAAGGTAATAATCTCCAGATTACTACCTGAGCCACAAGCTAATTGGCACTGGGTCAATAAGATTAAAGAGGTAAATGCGTGGCTCAGAGATTAGTGTGGGAGAAATGGGTTCGAATTCATGGGACATTGGCACTAGTATTGGGGAAGGAGGGAGCTGTTCCGATGGGACAGGTTCCATCTGAATCATGCTGGGACCAGAGTCCTGGCGAATCGCATAACTAGGTCTGTAAACAGGGCTTTAAATTAAATAGTGGGGGGGAGGGTTCAGTTGCATGGAAAATTGGGAAGTCAAAGTTAAAGGAGAAGGTAGGAGTGCAGGTTAGTGATGAGGCTGATTGTTACCAGAAAATAAAAGGAAGGGACAGAACGTGTGAACGTCATATTGCACCAAGGAATCGTACAGGAGTAGGGAAATTTGATAATAAAACAAACCTAAAGGGTTTGTATCTGAATGCACGAAGCATTCGGAATAAAATAAATGACTTAACAGTGCAAATAGAAACGAATGGGTATGATTTAGTGGCGATTACTGAGACGTGGTTGCAGGGAAACCAGGTTTGGGAATTGAATATCCAAGGGTACTCAGTATTTCGGAAGGATAGGCAGGAAGGAAAAGGAGGTGGTGTAGCTTTGTTAATAAAGGAAGAGATCAGTGCTGTAGTGAGAAACGATAGGCACTGGAGATCAAGGTGTAGAATCAGTCTGGGTAGAAATAAGAAATAGCAAGGAAAAGAAGTTCCTGGTGGGAGTAATCTATAGATCGCCAAACAGAGGTTCCACAGTGGGGCACAGTATAATTCAGTAAATTTTGGGGACTTGTAAGAAAGGTACGGCAATAATCTTGGGTGATTTTAATATGCATGTAGGCTGGATTAATCAAATCGGCAAAGGTAGCCTCGAGGGAGAGTTCATTGAATGTATTAGAGATTGTTTTGTTTTTTGGAGCAATATGTTGTGGAACCAACCAGGGAGCAGGCTATTCTAGATTTGGTATTGTGTAATGAGGTGGGATTAATTAATGATCTCATAGTTAAGGATCCTCTAGGGAAGAGTGATCATAGCATGCTAGAATTTCAAATTCAGTTTGAGGGCAAGAAACTGGAGTCCCACACTAGCGTTCTGGAGTTAAAAGGTAATTACATAGGCATGAGGACAGATTTGGCCCTAGTGGACTGGGTAGGAAGACTGAAAGGTAGGACAGTTTAGTTTAGAGATACAGCACTGAAACAGGCCCTTCGGCCCACCGAGTCTGTGCTGACCATCAACCACCCATTTATACTAATCCTACACTAATTCCATATTCCTACCACTACCCACCTGTCCCTATATTTCCCTACCACCTACCTATACTAGGGGCAATTTATAATGGCCAATTAACCTATCAACCTGCAAGTCTTTGGCATGTGGGAGGAAACCGGAGCACCCATAGGAAACCCACGCAGACACAGGGAGACCTTGCAAACTCCACACAGGCAGTACCCAGAATTGAACCCGGGTCGCTGGAGCTGTGAGGCTGCGGTGCTAACCACTGCGCCACTGTGCCACCCACCAGTGGCAGATGTTTAAGGACATATGCAATTCCTCCCAACTAAAATATATTCCAGTGCAGAAGAAAGATTCTAAGAGGAGAAAAAACATCCATGGCTAAGCAAGGAAGTTAAGGATAACATAAAGACAAAAACAAAGCATACCATATTGCAAACGCTAGTGGCAGGCTGGAAGATTGGGAAACTTTTAAAGATCAACAAAGGGTTACTAAAAAAGTAATAAAAAGAGAAAAGGTAATTATGAAAGAAAACTAGCGCAGAATATAAAAACGGATAGCAAAAGCTTCTATAAGTAGATAAAAGGTAAGAGAGTAGCTAAAGTAAATGTTGGTCCCTTGGACTAGGGAGTTAATAGAGAGGAACACAGAAATGGCGGAGACACTAAATCAGTATTTTGCCTCAGTTTTCACGGAGGACGCTAGTAGCATCCCAATAGTAACAGGTAATGCAGAGGTTATAGAAAGGGAGGAACTTAGAAAAATCATCATCACTAAGGAAAAAGTACTGAGCAAACTATTGGGATTGAAGGCAGACAAGTCCCCAGGGCCTGATGGCCTACATCCGAGGGTCTTAAAGGAAGTGGCAGCGGAGATAGTGGATCCATTGGTTATAATATTCCAAAATTCCCTGGATCCGTGAAAGGTTCCAGTGGGTTGGAAAAAAACTAATATTCAAAAAGGGAGGGAGGCAGAAAGTAGGAAACTATAGACCAGTTAGTTTAACATCTGTTGTTGGGAAATTGTTCGAATCCATTATTAAGGAAGTAATAACAGGACATTTAGAAAGTCAAAACCAATCCATCAGAGTCAGCATGGTTTTATGAAGGGTACATCGTGTTTGACTAATTTGCTAAAGTTCTTCAAAGCTATGACAAGCAAAGTGGATAATGGGGATCCTTTGATGTAGTACATCTGGACTTCCAGAAGGCATTTGATAAGTTTAGTTTAGATTTAGTTTAGAGATACAGCACTGAAACAGGCCCTTCAGCCCACCGAGTCTGTGCCAACCATCAACCACCCATTTATACTAATCCTGCACTAATCCCATATTCCTACCACATCCCCACCTGTCCCTATATTTCCCTACCACCTACCTATACTAGGGGCAATTTATAATGGCCAATTAACCTATCAACCTGCAAGTCTTTGGCATGTGGGAGGAAACCGGAGCACCCGGAGGAAACCCACACAGACACAGGGAGAACTTGCAAACTCCACACATGCAGTAACCAGAATTTAACCCGGGTCGCTGGAGCTGTGAGGCTGCAGTGCTAACCACTGCGCCACTGTGCCGCCCAAGGTTAATACACAAGGTAAGATCACATGGGGTTAGGGGCAATTTATTAGCTTGGATAGAGGATTGGCTAACCAACAGAAAACAGAGAGTCGGGATAAATGGGTCTTTTTCAGGTTGGCAAGATGTAACTAGTGGGGTGCCACAGGGTTTGGTCCTTGGGCCCCAACTATTTACAATCTATATTAATGACTTGGATGCAGGCATAGCAGGTACTCTAGCCAAATTTGCAGATGACACTAAAATAGGTGGGATAGCAAGTTGCAATGAAGAAATAAGAAATTTGCAAATGGATATGGATAGGTTAGGTGAATGGGCCAAAATTTGGCAGATGGAGCTTAACGTGGATAAATGTGAGGTTATCCATTTTGGTCGGAAGAATAGAAAGGCAAATTATTATCTAAATGGAGAGAAACTTCAGAGTGCTTCGGTGCAGAGAGATCTGGGTGTCCTCGTGCATGAATCATAGAAAACTAGAATGCAGGTACAGCAGATAATAAGGAAGGCAAACGGAATTTTGGCATTTATTGCTAAAAGAATAGAATATAAAAGTAGGGAAGTGTTGCTGCAACTGTACAAGGCATTAGTGAGACTGCACCTGGAGTATTGCGTACAGTTTTGGTCCCCTTACTTGAGGAGGGATGTAGTTGCATTGGAGGCAGTTCAGACGAGGTTCACTAGATTGATTCCAGGGATGAGGGGTTTGTCTTATGAAGAGAGATTGAGAAGTTTAGGCCTTTACTCTCTCGAGTTTAGAAGAATGAGAGGAGATCTAATTGAGGTATATAAGATGATTAAGGGGATTGACAAAGTGGACGTAGAGAGGATGTTTCCTCTTGTGGGGCAATCTAGAACGAGAGGTCACAGTTTTAGGATGTAGCAGATTTAAAACAGAGATGAGGAGAAATTACTTCTCTCAAAAGGAATTCACTACCCCAGACTGTGGTGGATGCTGCAACATTGAGTAAATTTAAGGAGGAGATAGACAGATTTTTAATTAGTAATGAGTTGAAGGGTTATGGAGAATGGGCAAGAAAGTGGAGTTGAGGCCAAGATGAGATCAGCCATGATCGTATTGAATGGCAGAGCAGGCTCGAGGGGCTGAAGTGCTGACTCCTGCTCCTAGTTCTTATGTTCTTATGTGTGCCACAGGGATCAGTGCTGGGGCCTCAACTTTTTACAATTTATGTAAATGACTTGGATGAAGGAACTGAAGGTATGACTGCTAAATTTGCTGATGACACAAAGCTGCCCAATCTAATTCCACCTTCCAGCACCTAGTCCATAGCCTAGCCAGTTACAACACTTCAGGTGCATGTCCAGGTACCTTTTAAAGCAATCTGAGAAGTTTTTCAGGCCGATCTTCTCCTTATGTAGCAATGCTCATTGTTGTTTACTAATGTTAACTCCTCCTGTGACTGACCTGAAAACGCAGGCTGTGAGGTTGAAGACAAAACGTGCAACTTGTGTGTGTGTGACATTTCCCTTCTTCCCTTAAAACCAGAGCTAGTGAGCAAGTTTCTTCTAAGCTTATTTAAAAAAATATTAATTTTTGGGATGTCAGCATTGCTGGCAAGGCCAGATTTTCTGCTCATCCCTAATTGCCCTTGACAAGCTGGTGAACTGCCTTCTTGAACCACTGCAGTTCATCTGGTGTAGGTACACCCATAGTTCTGTTGGGATGGAGTTCCAGAATTTTGACCCAGTGACAGTGAAGGAACAGTGAGAGAATTCCAAGTCAGGATGGGGTGTGACTTGGAGGGGAACTTGCAAGTGGAGTTGTTCCCATGCATCTGCTGCCCTTGTCCTTCTAGGTGATAGAGATTGCGGGTTTGGAAAGTGCTCTCAAAGGAGCCTTAGCGAATTGCTGCAGTGCATCTTGTAGATAATAGACACTACTGCCATTGTGTGCCAATAGTGGAGGGAGTGAATATTTAAGGTGTTGGATGGGGTGCCGATCAAGCAGGCTACTTTGTCTTGGATGGTTTTGAGCTTCGAGTGCTGTTGACACTGCACTCATCCAGACAAGTGGAGAGTAGAACAAGCTTTGTGGAGTCAGGAGGAGAGTTGCTCGCTGCAGAATTCCTAGCCTTTGACCTGATCTTGTAGCCACAGTATTTATATGGCCGGTCCAGTTAAGTTTCTGGTCAACGGTAATCCCCCAGGATGTTGATGGTGATAGATTTAGCAATGGTAATGCTGTTAAATGTCAAAGAGATAATTAGATTCTCTCTCTTTTGTTGGAGATGGTCATTGCCTGGCACTTGGTGTGGCACGCATGTCACTTTACATCACTTTCAACAAAATCAACCAGTCGATTTCAAAACTGGCTGAACACAAGTTTTTAAAAAGTAGCAATAGCAAATGGAAATAGCTACATTTGAGAGGCAGCAACTGTCTATAGTGAAAGTAAGTTGTGAAGAGGACATAAGGAGGCTACAAAGGGATATAGATAGGTTAAGTGAGTGGACAAAGATATGGCAAATGGAGTATAATTTGGGAAAATATGAAATGTCCATTTTGGCAGGAAGAATAAAAAAGCATATTTTCCAAATGGTGAGAAATTGCAGAGCTCTGAGATGCAGAAGGATCTGGGTGTTCTATTTCATGAATCACAAAAGGTTAGTATGCAGGTTCAGCAAGTAATTAGGAAAGCTAATAGAATGTTATCATTTATTGCAAGGGGAATTGAATACAAAAGTAGGGAGGTTATGCTTTAGTTGTACAGGGCGTTGGCGAGACCACAGCTGGAGTATTGTGTACAGTATTAGTCTCTTTATTTAAGGAAGGATATAAATGCATTGGAAGCAGTTCAGAGAAGGTTTAAGAGACTCATACCCAGAATCGGCTGGCTGTCTTATGAGTAGAGATTGGACAAGCTAGTCTTGTATCCGCTGGAGTTTAGAAGAGAAACAGGTGACCTGATTGAAACATATAAGATCCTGAGGGGTCTTGGCAGGGTGGATGTGGAAAGGATTTTTCTTCTTGTGGGAGAATCTATAACTAGGAGTCACTGTTTAAAAATAAGGGGTCACCCATTTAAGACAGATATGAGGAATTTTTTTTTCTCTTAGAGGGTCCTGAGTCTTTGGAACTCTCTTCCTCAAAAGGCGGTGGAAGCAGAGTCTTTGAATATTTGTCAGGCAGAGGTAGACAGATTCTTGATAAGCAAGGTGGTGAAAGGTTATCAGGGGTAGGCAGGAATGTGGAGTTGAAGTTACAATCAGATCAGCCATGATCTTGTTGAATGGCAGAGCAGGCTCAAGGGGCCGAGTGGCCTACTCCTGCTCCTAATTTGTATGTTTGTATGCACTAAAGTTTATATAAGTAAAATGCTGAATTTCAGAGGCGGAGGAGGAGAAAGGCAAACAGCAGCAGCAGCGGTCAAGCCCGCAACATGCAGGAGGAGCTGCAATTGGACCTTTCAGAAGACTGCTGGTGAGGGGCCTACTCAAGGAGGGCCTTACCTACCCTAAAGGGCCTTTTAGGCCAAAGGGCATCTTTCCAGAGTTGTCTGAGATGCTCTGAATGAGGAAGTTGTGCTTCTTGAGGCAGGTTGTTTCCGACCTTTACCATCGCCTGTATGAAGATCCACTTCCTGCCACACCACGGAACCATCCATGCCAGTGGCTGTTAAGGTGACAACTGTCTTGAACTTTCTTGCCTCAGGATAGTTCCAGGGTGCTACTGAGAACATCTCAGCATTTCACAGCTGTCCGTCCATGAGGGACTCAAGGAGGTGACTGATGATTTATTTGCTAGGGTGAACCAATGCATTTCATTTCCCATTAATGACAGCAGTCAAAATGAGAGAACCTTGGGGTTTGCAGCAATAACAAGCCACTATTGACTGCATTCATGTTGCCACCAAGGCCCCATGAGGACAGACAGGAGCTATGTCAACTGCAAGGAGCTCTACTCCATCAATGTGCAGCTTGTGTTTGATCACAAATGGATAATTCTATAACATGCTGCCTCAGTGGCTTCAGCAGTGCTGGTGGTAGACTATTATGGATGATGCTGCGGCCCTTGAGATGCTTGTAGTTGGTGACCTCTCGGACCTCGAGCCTGTGAGGGCACAACTGCAGACTGAAGCTCCTTGGCTGCTGCCACTTGCTCCAGGAGAGATTGCAGAGTTGAAGTGTGACAAAATTCCATACATGGTGGATGTGGACTCCTCTGTAGTTTCAGACATGGTGCTCAAAGTCCTTAGGCTTCCAATACCTCATTGGTATGACTCAAGCATTTTTATTTTCATGGCAAGGTCAACATCTCTGTCTCACTCAGCAGAGCTAGGAGAGAACATTATCTTCAAGTGAGTCGTCTCCAAGGCTGTCCCAGCCACTAGAAGCTGCTCCTATTCACTTGTGCTGTGTGTTTCACTAAGTGCCGATCTCTCTAACTCATCATCTACCCGCCCACAGTAGGTATCTGTGTGCTGGTACTTGGGAGGGATGGAGCACCTGATGGTGCTTCCTCAGGAAGGATGTCATCCTTGTGAGGTGTCCCCTTCAGGAGGCTATTGTTGCTGAGAAAGGACAGGAAGTTTGAAAATGAATCATTCTAATCACTTGTACCTAAAATAAAATGATGAATGAGCTCCTTCCCTACCCCTAAGGGGAAAGAGGAATGGACAAGAGTTAGGATGGCAATGAGAGACTGGCATACACGTGATACACCTCATCGAACATGTGCATGATATGACCGCTTTTTAACTAGAAAAGTGGTTAAAATAACTGTGAATTCAATTTGAAAATTATTGAAAATCCCTGCAAGTTTTGTGTTAAAAAAAGAAAAAACTGAAGGTTGCACAGTATGTTTCCTTCCAGGATTATCAAAAGAATATGTATTCAGCAGATGTAACATGAACCACAATACATGATGAAATTTGGTCTGAAGATCAAGTATGACACGATGTTCAACATCAAGTTCTGGATTGAGAGCAAACAGAATCACAGAATTGTTACAGTGCAGAAGGAGGCCATTCAACCCATCGTGTCCGCACCGAGTCTCCGAATGCAATTCACCTAATGCCATTTCCCTACCTTCTCCCTGTAACCCTGCGCATTCTTCCTTTTCATATAACAGTCTAATTCCCTTTTGAAAGCTTCAGTTGAACCTGCCTCCACCACACTCTCAGTCAGTGCATTCCTGATCCTAACTGCTCGCCGCGTGAACAAGTTTTTCCTTTTGTTGCTTTTGCTTCTTTTACCAATCACTTTAAATCTGTGCCCTCTCATTCTCTATCCTTTCACGAGTGGGAACAGTTTTTCCCTATCCACTCTGTCCAGACTCCTCATGATTTTGAATACCTCTATCAAATTTTCTCTCAGTTTTCTGAAGTTCCTCAGCCCTGGAACCATTCTCATGAATCTTTTCTGTACTGTCTCCAGTGCCTTCACATCCTTCCTAAAAAAACAGGCTTGTGGGTAGGGAAGCAGCTCATTCATCATTTTATTTTAGTTACAAGTGATTAGAATGATTCATTTACAAACTTCATTTGTTGACAGTCATGGAAATTGTGTGCATTAATTTAAGTGAACAGTTTATTGCCTGTCATTTTTTATTGCTGTATGTTTTCCATATGAAAGCAAAAGATCAAGAATGTAGCTATAGTGATTCATTGTTCCAACTGTTTTAACAAGGGTAATTGAAAGACTTAGTCACAAAATACACAGACCTTTTCACAGACTTCTTGAGCAAAATGGCACTTTCAATTTTTTGGACTTATATAAAAATGAAGTTACCTTTAAATCAGAAGTGCTGGTTATCCTGTGGGTCTCTGCAGAACCAGCTCTTACCAGCAGACATATCTGAGGAACACAATCTCCTGCCTATGCTGTGCTCATACATCCCACATCTGCAGGATTCCTTTATTTCATCAAAAGAGAGAGACAAAAGAGAAATAAAAGCAAAATATTGCTGTAAGTTGGGCTTTCTAAGCATTCATAGTACCATTGAAAGCCCTCTACTACAACTAAAACTTGAGGCTTTGGAGTGAAGCATAAAATAGTAGTCACTTATTACACTCAAGTTGCACTCTAACTGAGTTGGAAAGACAAACTGCCAAGAAACTTGTGAAGCTGTCAAGGAGAATTGAAGTTCTCATCCAAAACTCCACAACTTACCCCTGTCATCAGCAGGGCCACGGAAACTAAGACCTGAGGAACATACGGCAGGAAGAGAACTGAGGTGGAGCATTCTGCAATATTATTATCATTGTTAACATTATACTATGGCTAGTCTGAGGTCTGGAGCATTATTATCATGTTTAGCTATTAACCTGGCCTGCTCCTTTAAGATTAATATTCAAGTACTCCTTGTGGGAATCTAGATAGCTATTGCTGTTTGTATATGTACTCATTGAATAGAAGTCAGTAAATTGCTTGTCAACTTCAGACTCTATTCTAGAGTCCACTATGGACCACACAATCCTCCAACACAGCTCCCCACTTCCTAGAATCAAAGAACCATAGAATCATAGAAGCCAGTAAAGAGTGGTCCTAGCACCGACCCCAGGGAATTCCACCATGTACCTTCCTCCAGTCCAACAGACAACTGTTCACCACTAGTCTCTGTTTCCTGTCACTCACCCAACTTCATATCCATGCTGCTACTGTCCCTTTTATTCCATGAGCTTCAACTTTGCTGGAAAACCTATTACATGGCATTTTATCAAACGCCTTTTGGAAGTCCATACACATCACATCAACCGGATTACTCTCATCAACCCTCTGTTAGCTCATTAAAAAGCTCAGTCAAGTTAATTAAGCACAATTTTCTTTTAACAAATCCTGCTGGCTTTCCTTAATTAATCCACACTTGTCCAAGTGGCTGTTAATTTTATTCTGGATGATCATTTCTAAAAGCTTTCTCACCATCAAGATTAAACTGACTGGCCTGTAGTTGCTGGATTTATCTTTACACCTTTTTTGAACAAAGGTAACATTTTTAGTTCGCCAGTCCCCTGGCACCACCCCTGTATCTAAGGGAAATTGGAAGATTATGACCAGTGCCTCCGCAATTTCCTCCCTTGCTTCCCTCAGAATCCTTTGATATATCCCATCTGATCCTGGTGACTTTCTTTCAGTACAGGAGCCTTTCTAATACTTCCTCTTTATCAGTTTTTAACCCATCTAGTGTCTCAACTACCTCCTCTTTCACTATCACAATCACATTGCAAGCTTGTTTAGCGCATGAAAAATAGACGCACCACCATTGAAATTCTAGGTAAGTGACTACATAATCTGGTACTTTCAAATGTTTCTACGAAGACTGTGTGGGGTACATGCAGAAACTTCAAATTTGTGGTTGCAGCTCCATGCTGTAAGTGCAAATTTGTAGAATTACTTTCTGAAACACACTTGGGATCAATGAGACGCAGGTTTAATCAAAGTTCTCAGTTATGTTATCTGATCTGATCTTGCTGAAGCAGGGATATGTGCCACTAGTTGGACGTTATTCTGCACCCTTCAGCTCAAAATTCTTTCACGTCAAAACTTGTTGAAAGTGCGAACTAATAACGGCGAGGCAAAGGCACTGGGGCATATGGACCTTAGAGAATGGTGGGACAAACAGTCTATCTCCTTAACCAATCAAATATAAGGGTTGAGAAAGAAAATGATGGAAAAGGAAGGTGATTTAAAATTAAACTAGGTACAGAAAATGAAATAAAGAAAGGAAGAGAAAGATTGGATAGAGATAAAAACAAAAGAAAAAAATAAAATTTGAAATTTTAAAAATCTTTAAGCTCAATTCATTATCTGACAAAATGAAAGCATACAGTTTTAATTGTTCCCTTTCTGAACCAGAGAATTTGATTGGAAATTGCTTTAACAATTATTAGGTTATTACTTGGGGTTTTAATTACGAGATATAACTTTGTGGCAAGTTTAATGGACAATTCATGTGCATATCCAGCAGGTTTTTAAAAATAGCAGGGAGGTTAAAGAGTGAGACGCTGTTGGTGTAAAACGACCAGCAAATTCTGGAGGTTCCCAATTCACAGCATATCTCTTAATCCCCTGAATTTGCTTGCCAATTTGTGCATTAATAACAATATGCGTCACTAACACATTTATTTTTTCAGCAAGATCTGGCCCTTTAGAACAGAATCACATGTCATTCATTCCCATTCACTGTGCTCTAAATCTACTTAAACTCATTACATCTTAGATTCCTATTTAGTAGTCTTCACATTTTTCTCAATAAACCAGAGGTATTGCCTACAGCTGGTGAAAAGTTTCAAACATGGGGGCAAGAAATTGGGCTGATTAGCACCCATTTTTTGGGTGCATTTTTGCCCTCAGTACTCTAAAATGGCATCCATGTTGCATATACACACTTGTAGGATGAATCGCCCCAGAACCATATTGTTGCATGTATTAGTGTTCTCAATGAATGCAGATCATGAGGTCAAAAAGCATTCAACGCAGATTTAATGCCAGTGATGCAATTTCAGAGCTCAATACTCCAGACAACACCTCCTTTTAACCTTGCATAGCTGAACATTAAGGCAGTAAGGACCTCCAATAGCACAACTTGAAAGGATCATCAACTACTTACGGGTTAATTGTTAATTGATTTCTTCTGGCTGTTGTTATGATTCTACAAGTATTTAATGCTTTCTATTGTTGTTTCAAATTGCAAAAGTGTACAAGGAGTGGTGTGACAGGTGTTGAAGGAGGTTTTGCTGGCTTTAAAGCTTCAGCACAAACCAGTTGCTTCCAGAAATGGGTGCATTATTAGGCATTCCCCTTGGAATACAGAATGACTTGGAGAATGACCAGAGGCCATGCAGAACAGGACAAGCTGCTAGAAGATGGAGGAGGGGAAGGGTGAGAAGGCTGTCAGCAGTGGTGGGCGGGGGGGTGGGGAAGCACATCCACCTAGCATGTTCAGGGAGCAATTCTCTTACCTGAACCTCAGTAAGGAACAATGTGTAAAGACATTCTCAATGACATCTGCCACCAGCTGCAGTCATAACTGCAACCTCACAGCAGGGCAAGGATCACATTGGCAGTGGCTGTCATAGAGAGATACAGCACCAAAACAGGCCCTTCAGCCCACCGAGTCCACGCTGACCATCAGCCACCCATTTATACTAATACTACATTAATCCCATTTTTCCTCTCACATCCCCACCTTCCTTCAATTCTCTTGGCACCTACCTACACTAGGGGCAATTTTTACAATGGCAAATTTACCTATCAACCCACAAGTCTTTGGCATGTGGGAGGAAACCGGAGCACGTAGAGGAAACCCACGCGGTCACAGGGAGAACTTGCAAACTCCAGACAGGCAGGACCCAGAATTGAACCTGGGTCACTGGAGCTGTGAGGCTGCGGTGTTAGCCACTGTGCCACCCTCTATAGGTGATCATTGCAATAAACATTTGCATCTGGCTGTGCCCAGACTGAAGCTGGGGATATTTGCAGCATCTTGCAGTTTGCTAGCGGGTCCTGCTTTCATCTGCTAAAACTGCTCACTATTTCAGGATTACTCTGGAATGCAAAGATAACCCCAGCTTCTTTCCTCTATTGCAAACCTTCTTCTTAAACCCCTTTCCCGGTTTCCTCCACCCTCACCTCCAACAATTGTTGCAAGGAACCCATGGACATCTTTGTCATTAAGATCGAGACCATCCAACCAGCTGCCTCTGGTGCGTCCCTCCCTTCCACTAGCCCACCTGGACAAACTTCCTATAACGATCCCCTCACCCTAGCCCTAAACTCACATCTTTCTCCAGTTTCTGTCCTATCTCCCCTCATGCCCTCTCTGAGCTGATCTTGTCCATGAGACCCACCTCCTTTTCCCTTGATCCTATTCCCTCTAAACTGCTGATCACCCAACTTCCCCTCCTGGTCCCCATGTTAGCCAATATTGTAAACTGTTCTCTCTCTTCAGGTGTTATCTCTCTCTTCTATAAATCTGCAGTCATCACCCCTCTCAAAAGACCAACCATTGACCCCACCAACCTTGCAAACTCACATCACATCTCCAACCTCCCTTTCCTCCTTAAACTCCTTGAACGTGTTGTCACCTCCCAAATCCATTTCCATCTTACCCGGAACCCCATCTTTGAATGTCTCCAATCAGTCCATCCCTGACACTCTACCGAAACAGCTCTTATCAAAGTTACAAATAACCCATCCTATGTGATTGTGACCAAGGTAAACTTTCTCTCTTCATCTTTCGCGAGCTGTCTGCAGCCTTTGACATGGTTAATCACACTATCCTCCTCCAATGCCTCTCCACTATCATCCAACTGGGTAGGACTGCTCTCACCTGGTTCCATTCTTTATCTATCTAACCCTATCCAGAGAATCACTTGTAATGACTGCTCTTCCTGCTACCACACCATTACCTGTGGTGTCCCCCAAGGATCTATCTTTGACCACCTCCTATTTCTTATCTACATGCTGCCCCTCGGCGACATCATCTGAAAAGCACGGCATTAGTTTTTACATATATGCTGACGACACTCAGCTCTACCTTACCACCATTTCTTTCGACTCCTCCACCGTTGCTAAATTATCAGATTGCTCACCCGACATCCAGTACTAGATGAGCAGAAATTTCCTCCAAATAAATATTGGGAAGACTGAATCCATTGTTTTTGGTCCCCACTCCAAACTCCGTTCCCTAATAATGACCAGATAATCTGTTTTTGTGATGTTGATTGACAGGTAAATATTGGTCAGGGCACCGGGGATAACTCCCCTGCTGCTCTTCAAAATAGCACCATGGGATCTTTATATTCATCCAAGCAGGCAGATGGGGCCTCAGGTTTAATATCTTATCCAAAAGACAGCACCTCTGATGGCACAGCACACCCTCAGTACTGCACTGGAACATCAGCCTTGATTGTTGTGCTCAAGTCCTGGAATGGGACTTGAAGTGAAAAACCTTGTGACTAGGAGGGGAGAGTGCCTCCAACCTGAGACAACTAATCACCCTTGTGCATTCCCTTAGTGTTTCTTTTCCACGTTGCTCTGTCTGTCCCAGTGCTACCTTAGTGGTTGCAGCATGGCTGGTGGAAGGCTGCTGACATTCAGTGCAGGTGATTGCAGATGGCCTTGGAAGACAATCTCTGTTAGCTCTGGGTTTAGAAGGGAGATGTTGTGGAGCACAGTGGGACTGGTGGTCTGAAGTGCATTTGTTTCAATGCAAGATGTATAACAGGTAAGGCAGATGAACTTAGAGCTTGGATTAGTACTTGGAACTATGATGTTGTTGCTATTACAGAGACTTGGTTGAGGGAAGGACAGGATTGGCAGCTAAATGTTCCAGGATTTAGATGCTTCAGGCAGTATAGAGGGGGATGTAAAAGGGGTGGGGGAGTTGCATTACTTGTTAAGGAGAATATCACAGCTGTACTGCGGGAGGACACCTCGGAGGGGTCGTGCAGCGAGGCAATATGGGTGGAGCTCAGGAATAGGAAGGGTGCAGTCACGATGTTGGGGGTTTTCTACAGGCCTCCCAACAGTCAGCAGGAGATAGAGGAGGAGATATGTAGACAGATTTTGGAAAGATGTAAAGGTAACAGGGTTGTAGTGGTGGGTGATTTTAACTTCCCCTATATTGACTGGGACTCACTTAGTGTTAGGGGCTTGGATGGGGCAGAATTTGTAGGGAGCATCCAGGAGGGCTTCTTGAAACAATACGTAGATAGCTCAACTAGGGAAGGGGCCGTACTGGACATGGTATTGGGGAATGAGCCCGGCCAGGTGGTCGAAGTTTCAGGAGGGGAGCATTTCGGGAACAGTAACGATAATTCAATAAGTTTTAAGGTACTTGTGGATCAGGATAAGAGTAGTACTCGGGTGAAGGTGCTAAATTGGGGGAAGGCTAATTATAACAATATTAGGCAGGAACTGAAGAATTTAGATTGGGGGCTGCTGTTTGAGGGTAAATCAACATCTGACATGTGGGAGTCTTTCAAATGTCAGTTGATTAGAATCCAGGACCAGCATGTTCCTGTGAGGAAGAAGGATAAGATTGGCAAGTTTCAGGTACCATGGATAACGCGGGATATTGTGAGCCTAGTCAAAAAGAAAAAGGAAGCATTCGTAAGGGCTGGAAGGCGAGGAACAGACGAATCCCTTGAGGAATATAAAGACAGTAGGAAGGAACTTAAGCAAGGAGTCAGGAAGGCTAAAAGGGGTCATGAAAAGTCATTGGCAAACAGGATTAAGGAAAATCCCAAGGCTTATTATACGTATATAAAGAGTAAGAGGGTAACTAGGTAAAGGGTTGGCCCACACAAGGACAGAGAAGGGAATCTATGTGTGGAGCCAGAGGAAATGGGCGAGGAACTAAATGAGTATTTTGCAACAATATTCACCAAGGAGAAGGACTTGGTGGATGATGAGCCTAGGAAAGGGAGTGTAGATAATCTCAGTCATCTCATTATCAAAAAGGAGGAGGTGTTGGGTGTCTTGCCAAGCATTAAGGTAGATAAGTCTCCAGGGCCTGATGATCTACCCCAGAATACTGAGGGAGGCATGGGAAGAAATTGCTGGGGCCTTGACAGAAATCTTTGCATCCTCATTGGCTACAGGTGAGGTCCCAGAGGACTGGAGAATAGCCAATGTTGTTCCTTTGTTTAAGAAGGCCGGCAAGAATAATCCAGGAAATTATAGGCCGGTGAGCCTTACGTCAGTGGTAGGGAAATTATTAGAGAGGATTCTTTGGGACAGGATTTACTTCCATTTGGAAACAAACAAACTTATTAGCAAGAGGCAGCATGGTCTTGTGAAGGGGAGGTCGTGTCTCACTAATTTGATTGAGTTTTTTGAGGAAGTGACGAAGATGATTGATGAAGGAAGGGCAGTGGATGTTATCTATATGCACTTCAGAAAAGCCTTTGACAAGATCCCTCATGGCAGACTGGTACAAAAGGTGCAGTCACACGGGATCAGAGGTGAGCTGGCAAGATGGATACAGAACTGGCTCGGTCATAGAAGACAGAGGGTAGCAGTGGAAGGGTGCTTTTCTGAATGGAGGGATGTAACTAGTGGTGTTCCACAGGGATCTGTGCTGGGAGCTTTGCTCTTTGTAGTATATATAAATGATTTGGAGGAAAATATAGCTGGTTTGATTAGTAAGTTTGCGGACAACACAAAGGTTGGTGGAGTTGCAGATAGTGATGAGGATTGTCAGAGGATATAGCAGGATATAGATCGGTTGGAGACTTGGGCGGAGAAATGGCAGATGGAGTTTAATCTGGACAAATGTGAGGTAATGCCTTTTGGAAGGTCTAACGCAGGTGGGAAGTATATAGTAAATGGCAGAACCCTTAGGAGTATTAACAGGCAGAGAGATCTGGGCGTACAGGTCCACAGGTCACTGAAAGTGGAATCGCAGGTGGATAAGGTAGTCAAGAAGGCATATGGCATGCTTGCCTTCATCGGTCGGGGCATAGAGTATAAAAATTGGCAAGTCGTGCTGCAGCTGTACAGAACTTTAGTTCGGCCACACTTAGAATATTGTGTGCAATTCTGGTCGCCACACTACCAGAAGGATGTGGAGGCTTTGGAGAGGGTGCAGAAGAGGTTTACCAGGATGTTGCCTGGTCTGGAGGGCATTAGCTATGAGGAGAGGTTGGATAAACTCGGATTGTTTTCACTGGAATGACGGAGGTGGAGGGGCGACATGATAGAGGTTTACAAAGTTATGAGTGGCATGGACAGAGTGGATAGTCAGAAGCTTTTTCCCAGGGTTGAAGATTCAGTTACTAGGGGACATAGGTTTAAGGTGCGAGGGGCAAAGTTTATAGGGGATGTGTGAGGCAAGTTCTTTACACAGAGGGTGGTGAGTGCCTGGAACTTGCTGCCGGGGAGGTGGTGGAAGCAGGTACGATAGCAACGTTTAAGAGGCATCTTAACAAATACATGAATAGGATGGGAATTGAGGGATACGGTCCCCGGAAGTGCAGAAGGTTTTAGTTTAGGCAGGCAGCAAGATCGGCGCAGGCTTGGAGGGCTGAATGGCCTGTTCCTGTGCTGTACTTTCTTTGTTCTTTATTCTTTGTTCTTTTGTGCTTAACGGAGCCACTGCCTTTCCCATGGGGTGGTGCCTCAGCAGTCCTCGTAATCTGTTGGAGAACAGGTTGCTGGACTCCTGTGACACCCTGCAAATCCCTTTGACACTATAATCCACAATCATGATGACAGGAGTCTGTACTTCCACTGCAGCTCTCAGACATTGAATGGCTGCTGCTTGTGCTGCAACAGAAACTGCAACATCGGCTATTCGACACTGCATCATGGTTGGATCTGCAAGAGTGAGATTGGAGTTGTCACCACTTCCGTACTGGAAAGGATGGGCTCCAAGCTCTGTGCAAAGTCCTATGCCAAGTTGGTGCTGCACACCTCCATGCTCCTTGACATTGACCACAAGCAATCTGGCAGGTTTCTCACTGCACCAAGCATTTTGTTGTGCATACTCATCAGCATTCTTCTGTAGGCCGCCCCATTGGCATCTTTATCTGAGTCCTCTGCAGCAGAACCCGTGTGTGACCTCGCCCTCCAGTGAGCTGGCACCTGCGCTATCCTTGTCCCCTGCTCTAGATGCAGCCCACACATTCCCAGTGTCTCACCACAGGCAAATTCTGCCTCTAATCTATTCCTCTAACATACCTGAAGTGTCAGTATCTGAACTGGTGGCTGCGAGTGTGAAATCAAGTGATGGTGCTGTGTCTTCTTCATCACTGTCCTTTTGGTTGTGTCTGCACTGCCTGGCCAGGTTGCGACTGTTGGGTATCTGTAAGGAAAAAGGCATAAAGTTAAGGTTGTGGTGCAGGGAGGAGGAAGATTCAGAGATGCATGCTTCCATCATGTGTAACTTGTAAATCAGAGTGTGGGATGAGGTTGAAAAGGGTTGTGAGGATTAGGACTAGGTATGAAGATATTGTCACCCTCGATGGTTTCAGTACAACTGCTGACCACGACCTCAGTAATAGGCAGCCCAATGATGGCCAGTACTGTCCCCTCCATGGGGGTTAGGATATGTAGGCACACCTGTCCCTCTCTGTTTGCTTCTGCTTCTTCCAATTGTGCGTCACTTTGCCGTACAAGAGAGAGGGAAGTGTGTCACTGAGTGCCATGCGCTCAGTTTGGTTGATGTGGTGATGTGGCTGTCATAGTTGAACAACTGACATAGTGGGCTGAATTTTATCTGCTCTCTAGGGATGGGCAAAGAGCAGAGATGCCCATAAAATAGTGAGGGTAGGCGGGGTTGGGGGGGGGGTGCGGTGGGGTGAGGTGTTGGAGGTAGGGAGTGGAGTGCCCATCGCCTTCCAGATGCCTTTCAATTTTGTCAGGGTTGGGAAAGGTTGAGAATGGTCTTCCCACCCAGAGGCCGATTGAGGCTCCTCCTAAATGGACTATTAATGGCCAGTTAAGGGTGTCTTCTGGCCGCTGCTGGCATTTTACCAGCGGGCAGGGAGGCCCTCTGCTTCATGGGGAAGCTGCCCAGTAGAACCAGGCAGCCTCCCTGGGGGCTGGGTGGTGCCCTTCTGATGGAGGGCCCTGGCGGCAAATGCTGCCCCTGTGCGAGCACCACACCTCAACAACCACCCCACCCCTCGCCAGGACCTGCCTGTCTGGCCCCAGTGAGGCCACCCCCACTAACCTACACTCTGGGTTCCATGGCTGCTCCCATGGTCCAGGACTCCTGCAGGACCAGTAGTGGCCACCGCTCCCAGTGGCGCTGCTGGAAATGCTGAGCTGCCAGCTCTTGGAGGCAAGCTCCCCGTCCTTAAAGGGACAGGGACAGCGGCGCCGGGCAGTTAACTGCCTGTGTGCTATAAAATGCAGCCAGGGGTTCCCAAAACGGTTGAGTAGGGTTCCCCATGCCTTTCTGGCCCAGCATCAGGACCCCCGCCAACTGCACAAAATCCAGCTCAGTGGGCGTGAGGCTTGGAGCAAAGCTAAGTGTCGTTTTTGGGGCTTTTCCAATTTAGTTCCCAGGGGCTTAATTTTTTTTTCACTACTTGGGATTTGTGTAGCTGTGTGCAAACATGTTGCTTTCTGTCCTGTTTGTGTAACCTTCCAGAGTATTTAAGCCTCAGTTACAACCGTAAACTAATATATCTGTATATTATATCCCTTGCACTCCACTTAGCATAATGTGTGACCAATAATTATTGAAAGTCACTGATATGTTTAAAACCTGGGCTCCATGGATATTCCACGCTAAATTATTTTTACTGAATTGGTTATGTTCACAGTTAAACACCATGTTCATTCCACAACCAAATATGCTCAAAATGGGTAAATACAATTTTGCCTTTTTCCATGTGAGGATTGTTTTTATCTCATCTTGTATTTCCCCTATACCTGGATCTTCATTGGCTTGCATTATTCTGCACCTCCCCCCACTGCTGCATGATCACCTATAATCCTGAATGTGCTCAGGTTTCCAGCATTGTGATGAATAGTAAAATGAAACTGGAGTGAAATAAGGTGTGGCTTGGAACACATCTCTACTTCTGCTTAGATTTACAACCCATTTTTAGAATCCAGAATGTTTTCCACACAATACCGAGTTTAGAAGTTAAAGTTTCAATCCCTATAATTGGAGCTGTGAGCACAAAGAACATTGCACATGAAAGATTCTTCAGACTTGTTTCATTGGTAATCTCTCCCCTTTAGAGAGAGACAGTTGGTATTGCTTGACCCTCAAGCATCACCCCTCCTCAAGCATGGGGCAAGGCAAGGAGACAGGCCTCCATGAACTACCACAGCCGGTAAGGGGATTGAGTCCATGCTGTTGGTGTCTTTCTGCATCACACTCTAGCTGTCTAGCCAACTGGGTTAACCAGCCCCCACTGGAAGGTATCCATCATACAGCCCGCGGGCCAGACTCCGGCCCTCCAAAGATTTCCATCCGGCCCGCGGATGTAAACTGCTGAAATGTCAGGCACCTCAGCAGGCAGAAATAGGTTTGTTAGGACCTCGTTTCCACACAACATGGCTGCATCCAGCAGCGAGGCGGCATTCATGGCCTGCCTCTATTATCCACAGGTGAGTACACAGACGTGGAGTGGAGAGCGAGGAACGGAGGGCGTGGAGAGCGTGGCGAATGGAGGGAATGGAGAGCACTGAGTGAGGGAGAGAGAGAGAGACAGACAGAAATTGGGGGTGGGGGGGGAAGAGAGACAGTGAGAGCAGAAGGGGAGAGAGAGAGACAGAGAGGGAGAGGGGGACTGGGGCGACAGAAAGAGATCCAGGTCACTCCTGACAGTTGGACATCTATCCAGAATACTCCACATCACATCAAGTGTGCAGGTAAGATTGAGCACTTACACAAGCAAAAACAATCCCAGGTATGTCACCAAATCAATGTTCAACATAGTGATGAGAAAGTAAGTCAATAAATTAGTGCTCTCATTTAAAGCTTCCTCACAAAAATGCACTAAAATATAAGTAAAATATTGTGGATGCTGGAAATCTGAAATAAAAACAGAAAGTGCTGGAAATACTCAGCAGGTCTGGCAGCATCTGTGGAGAGAGAAGCAGAGTTAATGTTTCAGGTCAGTGACCTTTCATCAGAACAAAAAATAGCAAGATAAATTTTTTATGCCTTTATCTTTCCAAAATGTTCTCAGCAGCCCCCAATGCAGGACAAACATTGTAATGTGGCCCCCCACATGAAAAGGTTAGACACCCCTGGTATACAGAAATCTCCTGTTGTTACGCTTAAATGACAGAGCAATTCAGTAGAAGAAACATGTAATATTAAATCAAGTGCTGCTGAATCTAATTTTCTGCTTTACCTGTTTTCAAGCACGCTGGACCTCTATGCAGGTAGATTACATGACATTTTTTTATGAAACACTTGTTTGGTCTCTTAGTTTATCATGATTACCCTGACATCACAAGAGAATAGTGTTATGTGAAGTATATCGCTGTGAGCAGTAGTGATAGATTGTGGGACCTTTTCCTCTAATGCTGTACTTAATTTGTTGTTAACAGTAACTCTGAAGCCAGTGAGGCAAACTCAAAGTAAACAAGGCGGGATGTATCATTAGAAGAGGCTGCTATGGTTCACAGCAATGTAGTTATGTTTGAGACTTTAAAACAACCATAGACACACAAGCCTATTTTAAAATAGATATGGCTGCTGACAGGATTGCGGCTGCCTGCAACGAATTTGGCCTAACCATCAGCCTCAAGAAAACGAACATCATGGGATAGAATGTCAGAAATGCTCCATCCATCAATATCGGTGACCACGCTCTGGAAGTGGTTCAAGTGTTCACCTACCTAGGCTCAACTATCACCAGGAACCAGTCTCTTGATGCAGAAATCAACAAGTGCATGGGAAAGGCTTCCACTGCTATGTCCAGACTGGCCAAGAGAGTGTGGGAAAATGGCGCACTGACACGGAACACAAAAGTCCGAGTGTATCAAGCCTGTGTCCTCAGTACCTTGCTCTACGGCAGTGAGGCCTGGACAACGTACGTCAGCCAAGAGCGACGTCTCAATTCATTCCATCTTCGCTGTCTCCGGAGAATCCTTGGCATCAGGTGGCAGGACCGTATCTCCAACGCAGAAGCCTCGAGGCGGCCAACATCCCCAGCATATACACCCTACTGAGCCAGCGGCACTTGAGATTGCTTGGCCATGTGAGCCACATGGAAGATGGCAGGATCCCCAAGGACATATTGTACAGCGAGCTCGTCACTGGTATCAGACCCACCGGCCGTCCATGACTGCGCTTTAAAGACGTCTGCAAACGCGACATGAAGTCTTGTGACACTGATCACAAGTTGTGGGAGTCAGTTGCCAGTGATCGCCAGAGCTGGCGGGCAGCCATAAAGGCGGGGCTAAAGTGTGGCGAGTCGAAGAGACTTAGCAGTTGGCAGGAAAAAAGACAGAAGTGCAAGGAGAGAGTCAACTGTGTAACACAACCAATTTTATCTGCAGCACCTGTGGAAAAGTCTGTCACTCTAGAATTAGCCTTTACAGCCACTCCAGGCGCTGCTTCACAAACCACTGACCACCTCCAGGCGCTTACCCATTGTCTCTCGAGACAGGAGGCCAAAGAAGACGAAGAAGATGGCTGCTGTAGAAAGGACCGGACTGAATAAAAAAGACAGTTGGTGTGGCTGTAAAAATTGAGGAAATAGTTTATCAATATAATTGCAGCATAAGTCTCCACTCTTCCAGAAACTATTGTTTGTAAGTTATAACTTTGTAAAATAAATTTTAAGCCCCATGTATCTATTCCTTTGACCAAGCTTTGGTCAGCTGTCGTAATATCTCTATATGCAGCTCGGTGTCAAATTTTGTTTGATTATTGATTCATGCAAAGCAGCTTGGGATGCTTTACTATGTTAAAAGCACTATATCTCTCTTTGGCCTCCTTGTCTCAGGAGACAATGGGTAAGCGCCTGGAGGTGGTCAGTGGTTTGTGAAGCAGCGCCTGGAGTGGCTATAAAGGCCAATTCGAGAGTGACAGACTCTTCCACAGGTGCTACAGATAAGATTGGTTGTTGGGGCTGTTACACAGTTGGCTCTCCCCTTGCGCTTCTGTCTTTTTTCCTGCCAACTACGAAGTCTCTTTGACTCGCCACACTTTAGCCCCGCCTTTATCAATTCAAATTATTAGTGTTTGATTCCTATTCATATGAAAGAAAAGGCATTTTCAAGCTCCAAGCATTTCTGTGTTTTAAAGACTGATTATAACAGAAAAGAGCAACAAGACTGGTCCAGAAACAAAAAGTTGTGAATTATGAGGAATAGAGAAACAAAAGTTTTCCAGCCTAGAAAAAGAGGTGCTCAAGAGGAATCGGCACAAAGTATATCAAATATACAATGTTATGGATAAGTTAAATGCAGATTTTTACCTTGTACAATAAGTAGGACACAAATGTAAATTAATATGAAATAAAATTAAAGTTCCAATTAGAATATGATTTACTCAAAGAGTACTCAAAGAGTGATAAATGTTTGTAGTGGTCTACCAGACAAGGTAATAGAAAAAAAAATTGACATCTTTCAAAATATAGTGGCATACCATTCATTGTGCCAAAGACGAAGCAATCATTTTAGCTTCATGGAAGTTTCTTTACTCAGTCACTATTCATTAAAGGTGGTATTTTCTGAGACATCTCGTAATCAGTGGGGTCTCATACAGTGGGAAGTAGATTTCCTATGATTTTCTATCTATTCATGTCAATGCATCCATGACATTCCAATAACTTCCTGACTACATATAAGGTGCTCCCCAGTGGCAGGAGCCTTAGAAAATTCTGCTGAGGACGGTTAAAAAAAAGATGCAATCAAGATTGTGCCCCAAACTTGACTAAACAGAAATGTTGCAAGTTTTGTCCATTGTCTAAAAATTATGTGGGATGAGACAAGCTACTTATACTCTCAAAGGGAGTTGAGACTCATCCTATGAATGAAATCTCACATATAGTGGCAGAGGTAATGTACTAGAGGAATGAATTTTGATGGGCTGAATGGTCTTTCTTCTTCCAAACTTCTATGTTCTATAACTACTGTTTCTTTTGCTTTTCTCTATTTCTCTTATTGATGACACTGATTGTTATGAGCTCACAGGACACCAGTCTGGTGTAGACTCTGTCTTCAATGAAACTGACTGTAATGGCTGCCCCCAGTCAGAGTACCTCATTGTAGAGGTCACATGACTATGGCAAGCCAAGAGGCGCTTTAGTACAGTGTTGTATTTCTATCCCAAACATCCCCCTTTTCATACAAAAAGAACAAAAAAAAAACTTGCATGCATCATCATTTACACTGTGAGTTGCCCAAGTTACCCACTATGCACACAACTGTTCTCATGCATTAGTAGTTCGTCATTCTTCCTGATTGGCAACCTGCTTTGACGGAACAGCTTCTCCAGTTGTGTGCATGTGTCTGTGGTTGCGACGGTATATCAGGTCGTTAACTTCCAACGCACACGATCGAGGTGACAACTGCTCTACACAGGTCCCAAGTTGCCACTTGGCCTGATGCTTGTTGATAGCATTGAACATTTGCACCCTGACTGGCCCATCAATGCTCAATTCTGGCAATGGTTGGCAGTTTTGTCAAAGTGAAATTTGACTTTCTGCCATTTCACCTTGATTTTGTCATTCATGTTTGTTACTACTTCTGGCTTCAGTAGCTTTTTTGCTACTGGAAGAGTAGTTTGGGTGTGATGTGACATTAGTCTTTGTACTGGAGTACTTTCCATTCCTTTGGTAGGTGTGTTTCTCCGCTCGAGGGCTGCCTTGAATATATTTGTGCCAGATTTGCTCGATTCCTTTATGATTCCTTTGGCGATTTTCACTGCCCCCTCAGCCTTTCCATTGGATTGGGGATAGTGTGGAGATGATGTATGGTGTTGAATTTCCCAATCCTTTACGAAGTGGCTGAATTCTTCACTTGTGAACTGAGGGCCGTTGTCGGTCATCAGAATGTCTGGAATACTGTGATGACTGAAGTCTGCTTTCAGGCATTCTACAATCTCACCAGTCATCATTGAGGTCAGCTGGACTACCTCCCAGTAGTCAGAATAGTAGTCTATGGTGACAAGGTAATCAGTTCCTGTAAGAGTGAAGAGGTCTACTCCCAGTTTCATCCAAGGTCTGTCTGGGATGTCATGTGTCATCAGCAGCTCTTTAGCTTGCTTAGCTTGGTACTCATTACACACACTGCACTGGCTCATGTGGTCCTTGATTTCATTGCTCATGTTTGGCCAGTAGAGCACTTCTCTTGCCTTCATCAGACTCAACTCAATTCTTGATGGTTTGCATGGATACACTTTAGCATCTCTCCATTCAACTCTTTAGGGATAATGACTCTATTTCCTTTGTACAATGCCATCTTGGACTGTCAATTCATCTCTGTATGCCCAATACGCTCTTGTGACCACAGAAGTGTACTTGATGCTGTCAGGCCAGCCTTTCATCACTACTTCTTGCAATACTTGCAGAGTTGAATCTTGTTGGGTAGTTTTGAGCAAGGTGCTTGTCTGTCAGATTCAATGTCTCTGCTGGGTTTATGACTTCCAGAGCATGTCGAGCTGCAGCTTCACGTTGGATTTGGAAGATTTCACACTGTGTCATAACATCCTCTACTTTCTTCATAAGGAGTGCAATTCTCGAAAGCATGTCAGTGATGTACATCTGTTTCCCTTGCTTGTATGTCACATCTAGATGATATCTCTGTCACTGGAGTAACATCCTTTGCAGATGCTTTGGAGCAGATAGTAGTGGCTTGAGGAAAATGCTTTGAAGTGGCTTGTGGTTGGACTCAACTGTCACTTTGTCTCTTCCAAGTAGATATTGATGAAAATGTTCAAAGCAAAGACAATGACAAATTGGGAACAAATTTTGCTAAATAGTTGACAAATCCAACAAATTGTTGCACTGCTTTTACATCTGTTGGTTGCTGCATTGCTGCTACCGCTCTCACCTTTTAGGGATCTGCGCAAAGACGTTTTGCTGTCAGTTCATGACCTATGCATTTGACTTCGGGCATCTTTAATTGCAAGTTTTTCCTGTTCAGCGTCATCTGGCGAGCTCTGTCTAGCAGTCGCACTAGATTTTGATCATGGTCAGCAATGGCTTCTTCCATTGTGTCTCCTCATCCATAAACTAGCAGATCATCCATCGAGTCATAGAGAGATACAGCACCGAAACAGGCTCTTCGGCCCACCGAGTCCGTGCCAACCAACAACCACCCATTTATACTAATCCTACATTAATCCCATTTTTTCCTCTCACATCCCCACCATTCTCCTACCACCTACCTACACTCGGGGCAATTTTTACAATGGCCAATTTACCTATCAACCTGCAAGTCTTTGGCATGTGGGAGGAAACCAGAGCACCTGGAGGAAACCCACGCAGTCACAGGGAGAACTTGCAAACTCCACACAGGCAGTACCCAGAACTGAACCTGGGTCACGACAGCTGTGAGGCTGTGGTACTAACCACTGCACCACTATTGCTTCCAATCCAGGAAGATCACTAACTATCTTATGCTGTCTGCGTTGATACTCCTCTGGAGCCGTGGAAATGCCAAATGACATGCGCAACCATCAGTATCTCCCAAATGGCATCCAGAATATAGTTAGAAAGCTGTTGCTTTCATCCAGCTTCAGTTGCCAGTAACCATCCTTCGCATCTAGGGTAGTGAAGATTTTTGCCTTTGCAAGTTGTGGCAAAATTCCTTCAATGGTTGGCATGGGGTAGTGAGATCTCTTCAGAGTTGTATTCAGATCCTTTGGATCGATGCATACTCTCAGCCTTCCAGGTTGTTTCACTGCTACCATGCTGCTAATCCATTCTGTAGGGGTTGTCACTTTCTTGATTACTCCCTTCTTTTCCAGCTCTCCTATCTTGTCTTTCAGGCTAGCCTTGAGGGCAGCTCGAACTTTTTTCGGCAAATGCTGAATTGGTCTTACCCTCTTATCTACTTCGAGATGATATTCTCCAGGAAGACATCCTAAACCTGTAAATACATCATTGTACTCCTCTAGGGTCTGTTCCACAGTCGATGGTTTAGTGTGCTGCGACACATTGCAAATCTCTTTTTGCACGTTGAGGGTTACCAGTCGAAGCTTTAGACTTGCTTTAGCTGAGATGAGTGGCTTTTGCTTGCTGTCTATGATCTGGAACTCCAGATCTTCATTCTTGTCATTGCATTGGACTCTCAGAGTAACTTGTCCTCTTGGCACTAGTATGGTGCCATCATATAGCCTCAACCTTACTTTTGAGGGCTTCATTTTTGGATCGCCATGTTGAGCCTCTTCGCACAGGTCTGTGAAGGTCATGATGTTGCATGGCGCACCAGTGTCTATCTGGCACTTTATGTTGACTTGCTTTTCTCCCTCTGCAGTCATCATTCCAACAGTCACAAACCATTTATCACCTATTGACCTGACTGAACCAACCTGTTGCATGGTGTATAGTGATTTGTCAGAATCTTCAGCTGACATCTCTCCAGTGGCCATCTGTACCTGCTTGTTGTGCTTCCTTCTAGCCAAACACTTATGTGCAGAATGATTCAGCTTCTTGCAGTGAGAACACTGCTCTCCTCATGCTGGACATGCCTTCTTTTCCTATGCATGATGTCCTCTGCAGTATTTGCATCCTGCTCTTTGTCAGTGATCTTTCTGCCCTTTCCGCCTGGAATGTATGTCAACATAATGCAAGTCCTGGTCTGTTCTGCCATGAATATGGTCTAGCTGCTGATTTACAACCTCAGCAATTCTGGACATGTCAATCATTTTCCTGAGAGTAAGTTTGTCTTCTCTCAGTAGACATGCTCTCACTGCGGGATACCTCATGCCTAATATAATCCTGTCTTTAATTAGATCATCTTTTACTTGTGTAAAATTCACAGGATTCTGTGAGCTGTGTTAATGCAGTCACATATTGACCAATGGACTCTTTTTCACTTTGGGCCCTAATATTGAACACATACGGTTCACAGGTTACATTCGCTTGGGGTTCAAAGCGTGCCTTCAAGGCGTTCAACATTTCTGCTGTCTGTTTTTTTTAATCTTCAGGGAAATTTAGGGTGGAATACACTTTGTAACAGTCTCTCCTCAACAGTGATAAAAGTGTAGCAACTCGCAGCTGCTCTGGTTTGTTAATTAAATCTGTTGCAATTTTGTAATTTTGCCATTGCAAGTAGAAAAACTGCCAGTTTTGCTTCATATCACCTTTCATTTCAACCGGCGCAGGCTGAGGAAAATTTGCAGCCATTGTCTTACCCTGTGCTTTCAGCTGTTTCTTTGTTCCTTTTCTGTGGCTTCCTGTGGCTTTTAGCAGCTTTTAACAGTCGTGACCATTCCTGTGGCCTTTGTTCCATAGCTGTGCTTCTGCACCACTCAGTCTTGGCTCCACTTCTGACACCATATTATGAGCTCACAGAACACCAGTCTGGTGTGGACTGTGCCTTTAATGAAACTGACTGTAATGGCTGCCCCCAGTGAGAGTGCTGCATGGTAGAGGTCACATGACTATGGCAAGCAGAAGGCACTTTAATACAGTATTGCATTTCTATCCCAAACACTTATTACAGTTAGACATTTTTGAGCTGGAAAGACAAGGTACCTCAGCTGTCAATGTCCCTCTGCAATCAATTTGTTAGAAGTAGAACTGAAGTGGTGCCAGTTAGAAAACAATTCATACGATCATACGAATTAGGAACAGAAGTAGGCCATTCAGCCCCTCTAGCCTGCTCTGGCATTCAATAAGATCCTGGCTGATCTGTTTGTGTCTCGAATTCCACACTCCTATCTACCCCTGATAACCTTTGATTCCCTTGCCTAACGAGAATCTATCTACCCACTTTCAAGGCATTTGTGAACACTGTTATTTTTACACAATGAAAACTATAGTAAGATTCCAGTGGTAGATATTTCTGTGCAATTTATGCTGTGCATTTATATTTTCCATTAAATATTAACAATATATGTGTTAAGATCAATATTTAGTGAATTAAAGATATGACAGAGTAATTGAGTATTCAATGGGTTAAGAAGGTTGTACTAGCTTTTACTGCTTTGATGATTGATATGCCATTTCAGGAAATGCTGAGACAATCATCATATACAAGGAAGTGACTGGAACTGTTTTGAAAATACAAAAAAATTGTACTTGAACTTTTGCATCCTGTACTTACCAAGAAATGAGGATCACAGGTAAGAACTTCACTTCCTAAGTCTTCAGGTATCTTGGCTATGGTGGCTTTAGCATTCAGAATTTTGTTTGTATACTTCAGTGATGTAAGAATGAATTCTGTTTTAAGAAATATTCACTGAAGATCCACTACTCACAATTTGAAAGGGATTTAATAGCTATGGTTGACTGAGAGGTGAAATATGCAAATAATTACAGTTTAACAATGTGTGGGTACTATTTGTTAGCAAAAAGCCTGGGCCAAACCACCTGATACTTTGCAGTGATAAAATGTTCTCGGTAACTAGATTTTTATGCTGATATAAAAAAAACAAGGGATTGGAAATAGAGACTGATACATGGAATGTGCAGGTGGATTTAATCAGCTTACTGGAGAGATTCAGATCAGAAAGTGGCAAGGAGTTTCATTAAGCATGGACTAGGAGGGACAGAAAAAGAAATTCAGAGGAGTAGTAGCTTTTTACACAACGGAGAACATGGCTGTTATCAAGAAAGTTAATTTCACTTCAGTATAAACATTCAGGTTGAGTTAGATGGCAATTAATGATTAAGAATAGGTGTAAACTGATAAATTAGCAAACAATTGATTGAGCAAGTAAAGAGACCAGGCATAGGAGGATCCAAATTGTTGGTCACATTAATTAAACTGAAATGAGGCTTTAGACATTCCATGCAAGAGGTAAATTCACAAATATTGTTTGCATAGAATGTTAAAAGGATAACAGTGAAGAAGCCAATCTTGACTTTGGAGGGCTGTGTTTGCTGACAACACAACTACTAGGTGGCGTACTACTGGCACATGCACGAATGCAATCTCATCGACAGAAACATCACTGTGACGTATCAGGCAGCTGCCAATAATAAAGATGGCGCTGCTCAATTTGACACAAAAAAATGAATTGAACTCAAACTCCCTCACCCCTCAATGGCTGCAATCGACACCTCCACACCCAGCCCCCAACAGTACCCCTCTCCCTCCTGTGATCGCCGCATTCAGTTTCCTGCGCCCTCCTGCAATCGCCGCTTCTCTTCCCCACTCATTCCCACGCCTGCCTTATTACTGGCAGCTGCCTGATACATCACAAACAGTGACGTTTCTGTAGATGAGGCTGCATTGCGCATGTGCCAGTATTGCACCACCTGGTGGTTGCGTTGTCAGCAAACACAGCCTTTCAAGAAAGCTGATTTTAAGTGAATAGAATTAAAATTGGCAGTGTAATTTGGAAATAATACTGAAGGGGGAAAGAACCACGAAACTAGAGAGGCTGTTTGGATAAGTTGGAGTAAGCAAAAACAAAATAAAATGCTCATGAAAATTGGTTAATGTCAAAGTTAAATGATTAAGTAGCAATTTAAATCTTTAGAGCAAGATGAAAAATACTGCAGATACTGGAAATCTGAAATAAAACATAAATGTTGGAAATGCTCAGTAGGTCAGGCAGCATCTGCAAAGAAAGGAAATTATGGTTAATGTTTCTCAAGGGCAATTAGGGATGGGCAATACATGCTGTCCTAGCCAGCAATGCCCACATCCCATGAACAAATAAGAAAAAATGATGACCCTTTGTCAGACCCACAATGTTAACATTCTCAAGCAGGGTGAGGGCATTAATGCAGTGAGTCTTCTTTCCAAGAACAAGGATATTTCTGAGGGCAATGTGGAAGAGATGGGTAGCCAGAGACTCACTGAAGGAATTGGAGGAGGTGTCAGGGGTAATGAGTGTGATAGGGAGGGAGTTAGAGAAATTCATTTCCATGGAATGCGGTGAACAGCTTGGATATGGTGGTCGCAGCAGGAGTGGGTCATGATGCTGTCCAGATAAGATGAGAATGTGATGGCAAAATGATAGGTCTTTAGCAGAGGTTTGTGATGGATGGGTCAAAGAATTGGCAGGGGCATAGTGTGGAGAATAAGGAGAGGGAGAGTTGCAGGACATGTGATAGGAAGCAACGAGGGGAGGCAGAGAGAAACTGAGGTCCAAGAGGCAGTCTAGAGCGATATGAGAGCTAATAAGGAAACTGATCTACTATTCAGGCAAAAATATGCAAATAAGGAGATGCTGTTATGCTGGATTTCCACTCATTTCACAAAGATATTGAGACCAGGGGCCAATTTTAACTCTGTGCAAGTGGGTGGGTTTTGAATGAATAAAAATTTCACACCATGGGCTGTATTTTTGTTCTGGGGTCAGGACCCCAACTTTGTGTGCGTTTCCATGTCCCGACCCCACATTGCGTCAATACCCGAAGCCCGATGCTATTTTTGATAAGCTGGCCAATCAGTGGCCAGCGTGCATTCTTGCCATTCACTTAAGGATGGCAGGTGGGTTCCCAAGTCTGGAGGGCCAATAGGAGGCCCTCCAGCGCTGATAGATCGGCAGCCCCACCATCAGAGGTGGGACGTTCCAATGTAGGTAAGAGAAAAAGGGCACCTAAGATGGAGGCCCCCTCTGACCTTTTAATAAAGATGAATTTACACGGGCCACAGCTGCCCACTACAGTGGAGGGGAAGCCCCTGCACAGGGCAGCCTGTGGCCGTAGCTGTCACCATCTAACTGATGCAGCCACGGCGGGGTTAAAAATGTAATATGGAGTAGCGCACCCGCCAAGTCTGCCGCTTAGAGTTCACTTCCATTTGTTGTCCAGGATTCAGCTTAAGATGGGGAGGGGGCTGCCCGACAGCCGACTGGAAAATTCTAGTGATCTAAGGGTCTTGTTTTGTTCCCCACCCTTTTCAGGCAGGTAGCTGTCACTTCTCCTAACCATCCACTTCTAAAATGGCCTAGAGGCAGCAACATGCCGGCGAAACGGCACAGCGGCCAGTGTCAGGAAATTGAAGGCACGTTTGCCTCAGGTGCCACCTCCGCGGCTGTTTAAAAATTTAGCCCCATGTGTCAAATGAAGCAGAAGCCTCCAAAAGTTAGTTCACGGCTCTATCAGAATCTATCATATCTATTGCAGCAACAATCCTTCACTATCATAGAATCACAGCATTGTTACAGTGCAGAAGGAGGCCATTCAGCCCATCGTGTCTGCACCAGCTCTCCAAATGAGCAATTCACCTAGTTCCATTCCCCTGCCTTCTCCCCATAACCCTGCACATTCATCCTTTTCAGATAATAGTCTAATTCCCTTTTGCATGCCTCGATTGAACCTGCCTCCACAACACTCTCAGGCAGTGCATTCTAGATCCTAACCACTCACTGCATGAAAAAGCTTTTCCCCAGGTCGCTTTGCTTCTTTTGCAATCACTTTAAATCTGTGCCCTCTCGTTCTCGATGCTTTCATGCGTGGGAACAGTTTTTCCCTATCCACTCTGTCCAGACCCCTCATGATTTTGGGTACCTCTATCAAATTTCCTCTCAGCCTTCTCTTCTCCAAGGAAAACAGTCCCAACTTCTCCTATCTATCTTCACAACTGAGGTTTCTCATCCCTGGAACCATACTCGTGAATCTTTTCTGTGCTTTCTCCAATGCCTACACATCTTTCCTAAAGTGAAATATCTTTGCTGTAAGTAAACAGTCTGTGAAAAAGGCTCGGATGAAATTGGATATGGAACATGATAAGGAGATTGTCTTTGGGAAATCTGTATCTTTGCGGATTACACAGTCGGCACATTATTGTATTCCATCAGTGAGACCTAACATCTCTAAGCAAGATGTTAAAGAGGTATTAATGGCATCTGGAGGTAGGGATTTATAGGAGAAAAGGCAAATTATTTCAAAACTACATTGACAGTTTGCGCATCTATCTTGTCATAGGTTGAAGATTCTGTTAAAAGATGCAGGTACAATAGATGATGACTACACTAAACTTACCGATTTACTAAATTTATCAGTGAAAAATGTGACATCTGTAAAAAATATAGGACGTCAACATGACCCATAGCGGGTCTCCCATTAGCAAGCGACTTTATTGAAACCGTAGTGATGGACTTGAAGCATTGGGATAAAGACAAAAATATTTTTTTCTACACTTTATAGACATAGCGACTAGATTCAGTCTGTCAACGGTAATCTATAATAAAGACAAAAAAGTAATAGTGGACAAGATAATGGAAAGGTGGATAGGAACGGGACTGGGAAGCACCAGCTAGATTTCTAACTGACAATGGAGGAGAATTTGGCAATATGAGTATGTGTGAAAATATGAATATTGTAGCAATGCAAACGGCAACAGAAATCCCTTTATTAATGGAATTTGTGCGAGAAATCACACTGTGATTGATGAAATGCTCCAAAAATTGTAGCTGAGCAACCAAATTGTAAATTGACACTGCTCTGGCATGGGCGGTACATGCAGAAAAACACGCTTCAAATGGGTGGGGGTTACAGCCCCTATAAATTAGTTTATGGCAGGAATCAGAAAATACCTTCAGTAATGTGGGATCATACCCCGGCTTTAGAGGGGACTACAATTAGTTCAATTTTGGCGGAACATTTGAATGCCATGTATCCAGGGAGAAGAGCATTTATTAAGGCAGAGGTTTCAGAAAAAATCAGGAGAGCTTTGAGGTATCGCATCAGACCATCAGAAAATAATTTTAATACCGGGGACATGGTGTATTACAAAAGAGAAGGGCAGAAAGAATGGCGAGGCCCAGGAAAAGTTATAGGCACTGATGGCAAAACGGTAATTTTGCAACTTGGCAACCAAACAGTTCGAGTACATTCCTCACGGCTTATTGACACTGATTATCCATTGACAGAATCTGAACAAATGATTGATACTGATGATGCACCATGTACTTCACATGCACATATGTCAGACCTTTGCAAGCAGATAATGGGCTAACCAAGAGTGGAACAAGTCATAGTGAAGGTCCAGATAAGGCCGTTTATCCCAAAGGTCAACTGCCGAAAGTTGGGACCAGAGTGCCAGAAGGGACTAGTGAATGGAGGGAAGCCACCCTTATAGGAAGGGCAGGAAAGGCCACAGGGGAATACAAACATTGGCTGAATGTGCAAGACAAGGGACAGGCTAGCAGACCTATAGATTGGCAGAAGGAAGTAAAAATGTGGAAGTCCAGAAAACGTAGTGTAAGTTCAGACAGTGGGCCTCAAGATGATCATAGTCCAAGGAAAAGGTCACAAACTTGTGAGAAGAAGTCTGGCCATAGGAGGGACAGGTTGACTAGCAGCAGTCCAGAAAGGGGTAGGAAATCTAGTTGGGACGTGCTTTCACAAGAGCAAGGATCAAACAGCAGGCGAGGAGCGCCACAAAAAGTAGGAGACCTTACGATAGGAAAGCTATATTAGTGGCCACTAACAAGTTAGATGGAAGTTGGTAAAGGGTGCAAAGCAAAAAGAGCTTGACAGTTGGAGAGAGTTTGGCGTATACATGGAGGTGCCAGGTTGAGGACAACCAGCATTGTCTCATAGATGAATCTGTACAGAGAAAGTACTTCCCAATGGTACGTATAAAGCGAAGGCCAGACTTGTAGCTTGAGGATTTGAGGAACGTCTAGGCGACCAAGAAGTTAGAGTAGACTCTCCATCAGCAGGAAAAGCAAGTTTGAGGATTTTCCTAGCCCTTTTAATGACACACTCATGGGAATGTAAGTCCATTGACATCAAAGCAGCACTTTTGCAAGGGGAGAACTTTCAAAGGGAAGTATTTTTAAAGCCACCAAAAGAAGCTGGCAGTATAGAAGGGAAATTATGGAAGCTAAACAAGTGTGTTTATGGGCTAAATGATGCACCAAGGATGTGGTATTTTTCAGTGATCCAGCAATATTTTATTGGTACTATGAAGAAAAACTAGCAGGCATTTTCTTGATGCACATTTTCTGTGGGGAGGATCTACAGCATTTGAGAAATTTGTGTTAGATAAAGTTCTACAGGAATTTAAAATTGGAAGTCGGGCTTCTGGAGTTTTTAAATATATAGGGTTGAATATTAGGCAGGCTAAGTTGGGGGTTACCCTAAATCAACAGTCTTACCTAGAGAATGTTAATAGGATCCTAATAAATCGGGCCAGATCCTCACAAAAGGAAGACTCTGTAACAAAGGAAAAAGCAGACCAGTTAAGGAGCTTAATTGGGAAATTAAACAGGTTGTGCTCACAAACTATACCGGATGCTTGCTGTGATGTATTGGAATTGAGCACCATGCTGAAACATGCTACTGTTGGGGAAGTGCGGAAAGCAAATAAGACATTGAAGAGATTGTGTTTAGACAAATGTACACTCAAGTTTCCAGCATTGGGTGACTCAGAAGAAATTAAATTAGTCATCTTTAGTGACGCCTCACACACTAATCTTCCCTGTGGTTATTCGAGCGCAGCAGGGTTCATTATATCTTTGGTGGGAAGAAATGATAAATGTTGTCCATTAGCCTAGGAATCAAAGAAAATAAAGAGGATAGTTAAAAGCACCTTCGCTGCTGAGACACTTGCACGATAGAAGCGATAGATATGGGTATGTAGTTATCGAGTATTTTAAATGAACTCATATGTGTGACTGTCATGCTAGGCCACCACCTGCCAAGAATGAGGCACATTAATTTTGTCATGAACATTGATTTTAAACTGTTACTGGAGTGAGGGGAGGACTTGTTGAACAGATCGACTGTGGCTGGCAAGGACATTTGCATATTGGCAGATGGTGTTTGGAAGGACAAAGTAGCCATTCCCTGACATTCAACCCACAATGGACTTTGATCAGCAGACGTTGAAGGTGGGGGAGGTCGCATTTCAGGTTGACTGCTAAGATGGCCGAATACACAAACTGACATGGTCAAATCAGCTAGTCACATGTCAAATCTGTTGAGTAACTTGAGCTTTTTGAATTTGTACAAACAGTTTGGGCAGAAAGCTGTTTGCTCCTGGACTGAAAAGATCTCTCCCATCTGCTCTCATCTCTTTCTCACAAGCCTCTGAATTCACTGAATACACATGAACCCCAAGAGAGAAAAGTCTCCTACAGCGAACAAGGTTGAAGAAGAATACTGGGCCCCAATGAAAATCAAGATCTACCTGCAATCAAGGACTCTACAGTGAGCTCAAAGAACCATAACAGCAACTGTTCAGATATTGCCTCAAACCTTTCCACTTTATTTTTCTTCTGTTCTTTTCTGTCTCTTGAATGTGTGCATCATGTATGCATGCTAGCATGGGCGCGTCGTGTATCCATAGGTATTAACTGAATTAGAGTTTAAGTTTAAGGTTAATAAATTTCAACTTTTCTTTAAACCTAAGAAAGCCTGTTTGTGCTGGTTTCTCTGCCTTATAATTGGAAAGCGGTGAACCAAGGGGGAGCTAAAAACACAATGTGTTTAAAAATAAAACCCTGTTACAGTAAGACCAGGTGAAGGCTGAAAGGGAACCATAGACCTCTTTCTCACCTGGTCATAACAGGGACAATCGGAAAAATGTTTTCCTATAGAATGCTACATAGATAACCATTCTCTCTCTCCGTCCATTCGACAAAATGTGTCATGGAAAAGAGATTGAGGATTGATCTCTCAAGTATAAAATAAATGTTGGAAAAAAAAGAAATTTTCAAAAGAAAATGGGTCAACGGAAGTCATCAGTTGTCAGATTGTTTTACGAAGAGAGGTCCTTATTCAAAGAAGTTGTTGGATGTCTTGAAGAGGGCCATCTTTTGTTCTGATGAGTTATGAAAATGTGGAATTTTTTTTGTTAAATTGCTTTGTAATTCTTTAAACAAGTTTTTATTTAAAAAAGGGAGAATATACAGTATGTTAATGGATGGTGCTGTTGAAGGTTAATGATACATTTTTCTTTATCTTGCATTATTATACTGTTACAACCAGGTGAGAAAGGTGTCTAGGGTAAAGGCCAGCTCAGATCTGCAAATGAAACCTGACCCAAGCCCAACAGAACCACATCCAACCCGGCCCGAGTCCTTTCATTTTTTCCTGTGCCCAACCTGACCTGACCACTGGAATATTCAGTTAACCTAGCTTCCATTTCTCACTTTTTAAGCTTGTGCAGATAAGCAACAAAAACTGTAACTGGACTTGAAAGGTTGTTTAAAAAGTACATTATGGTCTCTCAAGTCTCTCAAGCTTAACCCCTTCATGCCCTTATACTACATGGTCAACCATGTCAAAGGCTACAGGCAGGTCCAGAAGGATGAGGAGGGTTAGTTTAGCTTTGTCACAGTTACATAGGATATCATTTGTGACTTTGATAAGACGCATTTCAGTCGTATTGCAGAGGTGGGAACTTGATTGGAGGGAATCAAACATGGAGTTCCAGGAGAGATGGGCACGGATTTGGGAGGTGACAACACGTTCAAGGACCTTCGAGATGAAAGGGACTTTGGAGACAGGATGGTAGTTGCAAGGATGGTAGAGTCAAGGGTTGGTTTTCTAGAAGGGGTGATAATTGGCAGATTTAAAGGAGAGAGGATCAATAGCTCAGAAGAAAGAACTGTTAACAATATCAGCTAACATGGGGACCAGGAAGGAAAGTTGGGTGCTCACCAATATAGTTGGAATAGGGTTGAAGAAACAGGACATGAGTCTCATGGACAAGATGAACTCAGAGGGAGATAGGAGAGAAACTAAAGAAAGATACAAGTTCAGGGTAAGGGCTTTGAGGAAGTTTGGCCTGGTTGTCTTCGGGAAGGGAGAGAAGCAGCAGAGGCAGCTGATTGGGCGGTCTCAATCTTAGTGACAAAAACGTCCATTGTACTTGTTGGAAGTGAGGGTGGAGGAGACAGGGGAGAGCGGTTTAGGAAAACCGTTTGCAGTACAGTAAAGAAGCTGGGTGATTATTCTCACATTCCAGGATGATTTTGATCTTATACAAACAGATAAGATTTTAAGGGGCTCGACAGGGTAGATGTTGAGAAGATGTTTCCACTAGTGGGGGAATCTCAAACTGGGGGACATAGTTACAGAATAAGGGGGCAACATTTAAAACTGAGATGCGAAGGAATTTCTTCTCTCAGAGGGTGGTGAATCTCTGGAATTCTCAGCCTCAGAGAGTTGTGGAGGCTAGGTCACTAAAAGTATTTAAGGAGGAAATAGATCGATTTTTGAAATCTCGGGGAGTCGAGGGTTAGGCGGAGCAGGCCCAAAAGAGGAAGTTGAGGCCTGGGACAGATGAGCAATGATCTTATTGAATGGCGGGGCAGGTTTGTGGGGCTGAATGGCCCACTCCTGCTCTTATTTCTCATGTTCTTATGGAATAGTGAACAGTTTTGGCAGACAAGAGCAGGACCCGATGGTGCTTTATATGGTCCATCCAGATCCGGTGGCCAATGGCTAAACCAGTTGTCCACCACATCTGTTCATGTTTGCATCCCTTGGACTTAAGGAAGTGAAGAGAAGGACCATACCAGGGCATCAGTCAAGCTGAGAGAGGGTAATGGTTTTAATGGGGACTAGGGCATCGAAGGTGGAGGTGAGAGTGTGGTTCAGCAGATCCCTGTTTGCAGAAATGTTGTGGTGAATGGATGTCCAAAAGGCTAGATGGTTGCGATTTTGACAGTGCATTTGTAAGTGAATTGGGAGAGAGTTTTTTGCACGGAGGATACAGAAGGTTTGGGGCATGGAAGGGGGATATGGGTGGAGACCGATACATGGAAGTGACCAGAGACAGCCTTCTCTCTAATTGACACGATGGGACTGGTGAGGCCATGCGAAATAGCAAGGTCAAGGTTGGCTGTGAGTATAATTTGGGAGTTTATATGGGGTGAGAGATTAAGAGAGGATAGGAGGACAGTGAACTCTGAGGAGAGATAGTGATGAATTGAGATGGAGATTAAAATTACTGGGTATAGTCACTCATGCAGAGGCTGAGGGAGGAAAGCAGTGAAGATAACTCGGTGAGATAATTTTTATGGTACTTGGGTGGCCAGTAGGGAATGAGGATTTTAAATGAGTGGTGAGAAGGATGGAACAAAGTGAGATGGTCAAAGGAGGTTAAAGTGCCAGAGAAGGAGGGGGACAAATGAATGTGTGATTTAATGATAAGAGCCACACGGCCACCGCAACAGCCTGGACGGGGAAAGTCTAAGGTAAAGGTATAGCCAGGCAGGGAGGCTTTATTTAGGGAGATGTGGCATCGCCCCTCAGCTCAGCTCTCGTCAAGGCCATGATGTCAATGTAATCATCCACAATGAGCTCATGCCAAGGTCCTTGTTTACATACACAAGTGAACGGACATTGTGGAGGGAGATGTAGAGACGGGCGGTGATAACTGATCCGCTGGCAGAGTCCACAGGGTCAGCACTAGGAGGGGCAATTTGGACAGTAAAGAGATTGGCAAGTTTAGTCCTCACCGAGTGTGCTGAGCAAGAAGATCGGCGAGAGAGTAAGATGGGGCAATTAGAGTTGCTGTCTGTAAGGAGGCAGTGGCGAGTGGCTCGGTGGGCCCTTCGGAGGATGCCAAAAGAAGCACAGAGGAAGCTGTAAGCTTATTTAAGAGGGAGTCAAGCTTGTGGATGGCAACCGGAGGGTAGGAAAGTCAAGGAGTAAGGGTCAGGGTGAGGAGTTTGGGGGGTGGAGTACTTGAGAAGAGAGAAAGGAAAGGAGGCATAACAAAAGGAGAGAGGAATCTAGGAAGGGTAAAAAAAAAGGAGTAAAACATGGGTAGAAAATAAAGTGGAAATAGAAGTGATGGGCTGGGGTCTGGAGCAGCAGCCAAAACACACACATAGGGAAAACTCAAGTTACATAGGCCTGGTTACGCATCAATTATTAGGATACATATCCTGGTAGTTAATGGGAAATAGAGAGGAGACAATAGGAGGGAGCCCAGAGTTAAAGTCAGAGGTCTTGCAGTGGAATAAAGTTGACACAGGTAGTGTGGGGTTAGCATGAGGCATCAACGAACTGTTATCCAAGATCAGAGACAGGTGTGGCGGGCGAATGAAGTCCAGAAGCGATTTGAAAGGGTAGGGTATCTGAGGATGCACTGATGGAGCCATTGCTGTAGGAATGAAGAACCAGGAGGTGTGCAGAATCAGTTGCGGAGCAGAAAAAAAGACCGTGGCGATGTTGGAGGTCCCCATAAGATCCAGAAGTGGCTGAGAAATGTACTTCAACTCAGGAGAGTGAATCTCTGACTAGGAACCAAAGGGGAGGCAGTGGCATAATGGTGATGTTACTAAACCAGTAATGGGGACATGGGTTTGAATCCCACCATGACAGATGGTGAAATTTGAATTTAATTCAAAACAAAATCTGGAATTTAAAAAAAGGCTGGTCTAATGGTGACCATGAAACCATTGTCGATTGTTGTTAAAAACCCATCTGGTTCACTAATGATGTGATTCTTAAATGCCTTTAGTGAGCAATAAATGCTGGCCTAGCTAGCAACGCCTAGATTCCACGAACAAATTTTAAAAAAACACTGTAGCTGAAGCTGAAAAACCAGTCAAACCGGTAGGCGAGTCACACATTCAGCAGGGCACTACAGTGATGGGGGAAGGGCTGTAAGCTGATCAAAGTTACTTTACGATTTAAGCAACGGAGTAGCAGATCAAAGACATAGCAGCTGAGTCTCACAGTATACTCCAACGCAGAAACGTCATCTTGATGTCCAGAGAAACTCAGGAAGTTGAAAGCCAGATTTGAGAAAAGATTCAGTTCTCACTGAGGAAAGCAAAGAGCAGGCATGGTCGGGGGATGGGTAGTGTCAGTTTAAACTAGCATTTAACTGAGTTGGGGCTAAAATGTACCCAGTATTAGAGCCAGGGGAAAATTACACAGTGGAAAAAAGGAGACGAGTGTAAAGGCCTGCTCAGGTCAAGATAAAAAAAATCTGACCCGAACCCGACAGAACCACATCGGACTCGAGTCCCTCCATTTTTTCCTGCGCCCAACCCGACCACCGGAATGTTCACATTACCCACCTTCCGATTCCGAAGCTGCAGCATGAGCATGATGACATCATAGAGATACTCACTGCGCAGACTCAGTTTCCATCCTTGACGTCCCGCACTCCCAGCTCAAGTAGGTTTTTCAACTTTTGGCACTTCCCAGCAGAGCAAAATGAAATACGTACTGTGTGTGTCCGACCCGGACCAGACCGACCCGAACCCGACACGTGTCATCAGGTCCAGTCGGGCTCGGGTCGGGTAGCAGGCCTTTAGACTGATGTAGAAAGGGAAACAGATGGCCAAGGATAGAGATGCATAGTAAAGAACTCCATAGGGAGCTGACTGCCCAGAAGACATCTTGACATTACAAACAGAAAAATTCAATTGTAATGCTATGAAGAATAACTCATTTCAATGTTATCTTACAGTTTTGGTACGTGGTGTAGTGGTGCTGTTCATCACTGGCCTGACGTTTTTCCTTGCAAGTAAAATCATGGATTCTTCAGAAAACCTGAATGATGTGAAATACTCCCAAGGTATGGACACTAGATTCAATATTTCTAATATTAATCGATGAAAAGCAGAGGACATCTTTAAATGTAACATTTTCTGCTGGAACTATTTACTGTATTCTGTCAGAGACATTAGCTGTTAGATTTGTACAAAGCTGAAAATTGAAGTATAACTGTGGACGATGGTTTTTGAATATTTATTTAGAGATACAGCACTGAAACAGGCCCTTCGGCCCACCGAGTCTGTGCCAACCATCAACCACCCATTTATACTAACCCTACACTAATCCCATATTCCTACCACATCCCCACCATTCCCCTACCACCTACCTATACTAGGGGCAATTTATAATGGCCAATTTACCTATCAACCTACAAGTCTTCGGCTGTGGGAGGAAACCGGAGCACCTGGCGGAAACCCACGCGGTCACAGGGAGAACTTGCAAACTCCGCACAGGTAGTACCCAGAATTTAACCCGGGTCGCTGGAGTTGTGAGGCTGCGGTGCTAACCACTGCGCCACTGTGCCAAAGACAAAGCAAAGTCTGAAATGAGATCAAAAAAGAAATGGCGTAAAGGTTCAGTCAGTACCTGAAAGAGAGAGACATGTTAACATTTTAGTTTAAATCTTCGTCAGAATTGTGTTCTGTTGCTTTGGTTTTCATTTACCCAAGTAATGCCAAAGAAAAGAGTTCTGGGTTCAAGTTGAATTCCAGCATGGTCAACTATTTCAGTACTGTTGAGCAATGAAACCAAGCATGTCTGCTGCTCCAATATTTAGGCCGGAATTTTATGGGCCATTTAGAGCATGTTTGGAGGTGGGTGGGGGTGGGGGCTTTAAAATGGGAACGGACCACATTTGGCCAGAAGTCTGTCATCTTTTACCAATGGCAGGAACCATGGAGGGCAGACTTCTGGCATTGAGGCAGCAGGACACCAATTAAGGTACTTGAAAGGCCAATTAACTGCAATTTTACAGCGCCTTTCTCATTTTACTGATGGCTCATGGGGACCACAGGGCTTCGGAACCCCGCCTGGTTAAACGAAGCATGCAAGGAAGTGTACGCTAAGGACTGGCTATCTTACAAAGTCACCGGGAGAGCCAGCATGTGGTGGCAGGAGGGATGATGCACATAGAGAACTGCCAGACAATGGCAGAAGGGGGAGAAGGTGCCAGGATTAGGGGCATGTTGCCAGGGTCACATGGGGCAGTGGCACTTACTCTGAGGACAGGATTCACAAATGTGTTTTGCGGGGGGGCATGAGGATTGAAGGCCTAGGAATAACAGGGAGGCCACCTGCCATGGGCCTCATTCACCCAGTCCTCGGGGTCCCCGTTGAGGAGGAGGGAGGTCCAGGCACATCAGCAATCTCAGGACCAGCAAAGCCAGCCTCAGGGTGGGCATGGTGCAGAAAGATGCAGAGGGGCACGTCAACAGACACCTGTGCACTGAAGCGGCTATCCCCAGGAGACAGTGTAGCACCCAAGACTGAATTTTCTCGAAATGTCTGAGCAGCAGTGTCAACAGAGATTGCGGCTCTCCAGGGAGGCCATCACTGATCTCTGCACCCTGCTGCAGGATGAACTGCAATCAATGGGGGTTGGTGAACGCCCAATTCCAGTGGCTCTGAAGATCACCATGGCTCTCAACTTCTACACCTCCGGCTCTTTCCAAGGATCCGCTGGGGACATCACATGTGGAATCTCCCCATCTGCAGCCCATCAGTGCATCAAGGAGGTGACAAATGCCATGTTTAAGAGGGCTGGTGACATTGTGCGCTACAGCACCGATCAAAAAAGTCAGGCGGAGATGTTTATCAGCTTCGGGGCCATCACTGGATTCCCCCGGGCGCAGGGTGTCATCAACTGCACACTTGTGGCCATCAAAGGTCCCACAGACCAGCCACTGCCCTCATCAACAGAAAGGGCTACCACTTGCTCAATGTACAACTGGTCTGCGACACTGCAGACAGATCTTGCAGGTGCGTGCATGGTTCCCCGGAAGCAGCCATGAGGCGTACATATTTCAGCAGTCCCAGGTGCCTCAGCTTTTCCGGCCCCCTGTGCCCCTTCAGGGATGGATGCTGGGAGATGAAGGCTACCCACTGAAGGCATGGCTACTCACGCCTGTGAGGAACCCATGCACAGATACAGAGAAGAGGTACATAACCTGCCATTGGTCAACCTGAGTGACCATCGAGCAGACCATTGGGCTTCTGAAAATGCAATTCAAGTGCTTAGACCAATCCGGTAGAACTCTTCAGTATGCTCCAGTAAGTGTCTCATGTATCGTGGTGGTCTGCTGTGCACTGCACAACCTAGCTCTACAGAGGGAGTGAGGCATTGAACAAAAGGACATCGCTGATTGCGATGCCTCTTCCGACGATGAGGATGTGGAGGAGCCAGCTAATCATGCGATGCAAGATGAGGGACACTTTGGACCACAGGCAAGGTGCAGTGAGGTACGCACAAGGGAGGCTTGGGACACCTTAAAAGAGAACCATTTTCTGTGACCCTTCTGCCCTTTCAGAAAGTTCCAATTAAACCTTGCCTTTAATCAGTTCTGCTGTTGCCTCCTTCATTATGCACTTCAACACCCAGGTACACAGCACACAGTGGCAAGGCTGAGGAGCTGAACGAATGTGCCTTTGTCCATCACTTCAAGCCCATTGAGGGAGTAGGGGTGTAGATGAGATCTCACAGGGCAGCAGGAATTGGAATGAGAAGCAGCAACAGCGAGCGCAAGACTTATTGAGCTGCACAATAGAAATGAGACTTAATGTCTGCAGATTGTAATCACCCATAAACCCCAAGTGCAGTTAGCTGCCCTTCTTAACTCTTACGAGTGCTTTTATGAGTTGCTCTCCCTGCAGTTGTAGCTGAGGTGGAGGCAAGCTGCTGAACGTGCTGGCCAGTGACTTGGGATGACCTTGCGGCCGTCCTCTTGCTGCCTGAGGCTTGGAGGACCCTAGCATGCTGAAGGGCTCCTACACAGGTACAGGATCCACCTTTGTCGTCACAGTTACTTGAGGTGATGGTGTCACTGACAAAGGGGCCAGGAGCGCTGTTACAGTCAGGTAAAGAGGGGGTCCCAGGCTCCTCTCTTGTCCTTCCTCTTATTTGACCGCAACAGGGTTTAGTCCTTTTTAAACAGCGGTTGTGCTTATCACCTCTGAGTGTTTTAACTTTTACCTTCAATGTGATCATGAAAGAACCAATCGGACAGGTTTCCTTGAGTTTATACAAGAAAGAGGTGAGTTTAGTATACTTAACAATCTAAACCCAATCTAAAAAAAAAATTACGCTACACATTGACACACACATTGACACGAGATTCATACACAGACAAATGGGTTACAGAGGGGAAAGTACATTTTGTAGTTGGATTAGAGTCCAGAATAAAAGGAAATTAAATACACAGTCTGTGAAGTTGGATGATTCAGTGGTCTTCCGGATGAAGTTGTATTCTTGAAGTCTTTGGCTGGTCAAAGTGCACTTTGTGGCTGGCCCACTGGCTTTCTCGGAGGCAGACTTGTAGATGGCTCTCTTCCCCGGTCTCTGTCTGGAGCAATCTATAGGTTTGGATGGTCTACAGTCACAGACGGGGTTCAAACTTGTGTTATCTGGAGAGAGAGAGGGAAAGGCACACAGCCTTTCTCCTGCTGCACAGTCTGAGTGACTGCCCTTCTATCTTTGTTCAAGGAAACCTTTAGCTTCCACAGAGATGGACAGACAGTCCCATGACTGCCTCAGTTTATTCACTGGAACCTTCAAAGATCTTCAAGGTTCAGAATTGGCTCCCCAGGCCCCAGGATGTTACACTTGGAGGGAGTTTGCTCTTTCAAAATCAAGGTGTTAGGATTGCCTTGAATGCAGTGCTAATGAAGCAATTTTAGGGAATTCCATCACCTAGAGCAAGCCATTGTTCTGGGTCCAAGCTCCTCAGACCTCTGTCTCCAGTTGGGTATTTGGAATGTGAAAAGGTATTTCAGATGCAAATTGCGGTGCCCATCTTGGCTGCCAGCTTAAATCTATGCCCCCTGGTTATTGACCACGCCACAAAGGGAAAAAGTTTCTTCCTATCTAACCTATCAATGCCCCTCAAAATTTTGTATACCTCAATCATGTCCTCCCTCAGCCTTCTCTGCTCTAAGGAAAATGACCCTAGCCTTTTCAGTCTCTCTTCACAGCTGAAACGCTCCAGCCCAGGCAACATCCTGGTGAATCTCCTCTACACCCTCTCCAGTGCAATCACATCCTTCCCATAGTGTGGGGCCCAGAACTGTACACAGTACTCCAGCTGTGGCCTAACTAGCGTTTTATACAGTTCCATCATAACCTCCCTGCTCTTTTATTCTATGCCTTGGCTAATAAAGGCAAATATCCCATATGCTTTCCTAACCACCTTATCTACCTGTGCTGCTGCCTTCAGTGATCTATGGACAAGTACACCAAGGTCCCTCTGACCTTCTGTACTTCCTAGGGTCCTACCATCCATTGTATATTCCCTTGCCTTGTTAGTCCTCCCAAAATGCATCACCTCACACGTCTGAGGATTAAATTCCATTTGCCACTGCTCCACCCATCTTACCAGCCCATCTATATCGTCCTGTCATCTAAGGCTTTCTTCCTCACTATTTACGACACCACCAATTTTCTTGTCATCCACGAACTTACTGATCATACCTCCTAGATTTACATCTAAATCATTAATGTACACTACAAATTGAATTATTATCTGAAAAGGAAGAATGTACTGAGCTACAGGGAGAAGGATGGGGAGTGGCACTAGGTGAAATGCTGTTTCGGAGAGCCAGTGCAGACCCAACGGGCCAAATGGCCTCCTTCTGTGCCGTAACAATTATGTGATTCTGTCATTCTGGAATGATGTAATGCTGCACCTTCTGAGGATCCCTCCTCCTCCTCAGAGGCGACTAGTCCCCGGTCTCTCGTACTCTTCGTGCCCCGGCTTGACCCTGACGTGCATGACAGAACATAAACACTTAAGCATTAAGGGATTCCCATTTCCTTTTGCCCTGCCAATTCCAAGGCCTCTGCTTCTATGGGGGTCCGATGTGGAGGTACAGCACCCTCTGCCGGTCTTGGCTCTTTCTTTGTTGTGCACAGTGTTCCACTGCAAGCACAAGAAGCAAGAATGTTAGTTTCCCAACAGAGACAAGCACAAAGTAAATGCTGGTGGGGGCTCAGCAGACTATGATGGGGGGCACAAATGCCACCTGCATATGGCCACTCTCGAGGGAACTTGTAGAGGTCAGCAAAGACAGACAGGCAGGCGCTTCTCACCAAGAAGCAGCCATGCCTCTGACAGGATATGCTGCTGCCCAACCCCATTGCCACGGACTGGGTGGTCACTCCCTCTCTACCAAGCGCATCCTCTTGCTTTGCCACATGCAAACCCCAAAGGGAAAAGTGGTATGGAGTACTCACCTTGGTACACCAGGTAAGGTCATTGATGCACTTGCGGCATTTATTCCAGGTTTGGGAGGTGACCCCATGACTGCTGACATCTTCTGTGATCTCCATCCAGGCTTACTTGGTCAGTTGCGGTCCTCTCCTCGTGTCCCTGGGGAAGAGGATCTCTCACCTTGCCCTTGCAGCCTGGAGGAGAACCTTCAGGGAGGCATCGCTGAACTGTGGGGTCACCTGGGATCTTCCTCTGGCACTGAAAATTAACTTTTGCAAGTGTGGAGTCTCATTATTACAGGTTTTAATTGGTATTGGAGATACTAAAAATTTTACTTTCTCACTTTTCCTTTTCTCTCTTTTTCCTCTCTCTTAATCCAATGTTTCTTTCCCTCTCTTTATTTCTCTTTCTCCACCTGATTTGACATGAATTCACCATTCTAACTTATACTTCCTTCTCAGTCCTTGCATTGTTAATTTCACAATCCTTCAATCTGATTGGTTACAGAGATACACAGGCGCTTGCCCAGTTCACTCTTACTTCACCTGGACTCCTTTTGTTCCCTATTCTTGAGTCAACCTGGCAAGAACCTTGACAAAGGGACTTCTGTGTAGCTGAATGTGCATCTGAGCTAATCATGCATAAAGACTTTTACCTAAAACATAGTGAGAAGCTGTGGAACATGATTTATGCCCTTTGTGAACCCTGTCAGCATAATTGACTCCTGACATGTTGATTGGCAGTTATGCCAGTGCCGTTTGTTTGCGTAAAAATGACACATCGCTGTAGCTGCAAAATTCCCAATTAACAATATTTTTAAAACTGAGCAAGACCATAGGCTAGAAATTGCCAGTGAGCAGCATGCTGGCATGAACAAAATTTTTGCATTGGATGTTGGGCCACTGCAATCCTGTTAATGACCCTCATATAAGTGTTGAGAGCAGGGATCAGTTGGCAGGGTGAGGAGGGGGCCAAGCAGCAGTAGACAATGATCATTGGTATTGTAGTGGAAACAAGAGAAGTACTCCTCATGGCTCCACATTAAGGTGCATATTTTTTAACAAGCTTTGCTTTCAGTGGCAGCGTCCTATTGGTTAGGCCAGTTCTAGGTTCAAGGCAGACCAATTTTAAAAAGCGGGCCTCAAATAGGTAAAAACAGAAAATTCTGGAAATAATCAGCAGGTCAGACAACATCTGTGGAGAGAGAAGCAAAGTTAACATTTAAGGTCAATGACCTTTCATCACAACTGGGAAAGGTTAGAGATGTAATAGGTTTTAAACAAGTGAATTTGGGGAGGGGGAAAGAACAAAGGGAAGGTTTGAGGGTGGAAGACAGGAGAGATTAAATGGCAAAAGGGTTGGTGGTGCAAGGCCAAAAGGAGTGGTAATGCGACACGTAAAAGAAACACAAGCTTGATCCAGACAAATAGCAGAATAATGAACAGCTACTGTCCGAAAGCAAAATACGGAGATAAATGAGAGTAAAACCAAAACCAGCAAAGAGAAAACAAATTCGAGCAGAGGTTACGGTGTAAAATTGTTGAACTCAGTGTTGAGTCCGAAAGTCTGTAAAGTGCCTTATCGAAAGATGAGGTGCTTTTCCTCAAGCTTGTGTTGAGCTTCATTGGAACACTGCTGAAGGCTGAGGAAAGAGAGGTCAGAATGAGAGCCAGGTGGAGAATTAAAATGACAGGCGACCTGAAGCTCAGAGTCACACTTATAGACTGAACGGAAATGTTTCGCTAAGCAGTCACCCAATCCTCAAACAGGTGATGGGTCCCTTATTTGCAGATACAAAGTGTCTAATGCTTGTTTCAAGCACTGTCCCTGGACTCTTCTTTTTCTGCCTTTACCAATATGGCAGGCAGCGTACTCTCAGCACAGCATCTATGCCACTTTGGATGCTTTCGCCCCCATTTTACACCAGGTAAAACAGGTATGACATCAACCTTGGCATTTTTGAGTTACGAAGAGAATATTATAAATGGTTTGTTTTATGCATTTACAGATTCAAAAGTTAAGAAGCCCGTCTGTGGAATGGAAACACCTTGTCCTGCGGACCAGTTTTCATTTAGAATCATAAGCGGGGCAGCTAATGTTGTCGGACCCACCATTTGTTTTAATAATAAAATGTGAGTAAACAATGCTGTAACCAGATTGTAAACATTCTTTGGATTATAAACCTCCCACATGTTTTGTGGAATAGACTGTTTTAAATCTAATGTTTGCCGCTTAATTGTTTATTTCTGTGCTTACAAAGGTCCGATTAAATGACTAAAATCATGGGGTAATTTGTTCATTCACCTGTGAGCTTCAATAAAGCAATTGAAATGCAAAAGCAAGTTAGATACAACTACTCTTTGCATTATGGAAAGAATCTTACTGATACTCCAAAAATGATAAAATGCTTGTCATTGTCACAGGCCATTAAGTGATATTGTCAAGTAATACTTTTACATTTTCTTTTAACTTCCCTTCCCACTTTTTCCACATTGAGGAATTATTTGCTCTTCAATTTCATCTGAGAAACTACTAGGCCTCTACTCGGTACTTCTCTTTAAAAGCTCAGACAAGATTAGGAACTTGTCATGTTTGGATAGAAGTGAGCAGACCAGTTAATTCAGAAGCCAGTGTATTGATAGTGCACTAGCATCTGTGTGAATGCAGGATAGTCCCTGGTACCGGCAGCATACTGAGTTCCCCACTTCACTCGAGCTGTCATGGGAAGGGGACAAGTGAATATGAGTGTTTATCAAGAAGAGGAAAGGTAGAGATCAAAGAAAAAGTCCATTTGTGCCATACCTAGCCATTCCTTTTGGAGCAACATTAGCAAAAGCCTGTCAATCTGTCATCACCAGCATGTGGATGGCCCTACAACAACAACAATAACTATGATAATAAAAGCAAAATGCTGCAGATGCTGGAAATCTGAAATAAAAACGAGAAATGCTGGAAATACTCAGCAGGTTTGGCAGCATCTGTGGAGAGAGAGAAGCTGAGTTAACGTTTCAGGTCAGTGACCCTTCTTTTGAACAATAACTACGACTTACATTTATATAGCATCGTTAATGTAGTAAAGCACCCCACGTAAGAACAGATGACCAAAAGGTATGCTTTAAGGAATATCTTAAAGGAGGAAGGAGAGTCGTGTGAGTTGTTCAACTTTAGACCCAAATAGGATAGATCAGAGTACTTTGGAAATGACATGAACAGGTACAGAAAGTAATTAAAAAGGCTAATGGAATACTTTAGTTTATATCTAGAGGACTAAACTACAAGTGGATAGAAATTATGCTACAGCTATATAAAGCCCTATTTAGACCACACCTGGAGTGCTGTGTTCTGTTCTGGGCACCACACCTTAAGAAAGATATATTGGCCCTGGAGGAAGTGCAGTGTGAAGTACCAGAATGATGCCAGGACTCCAAGGGTTAAATTACAAAGAGGGATTACACAAACTAGAGTTGTATTCCCCAGAATTTAGAAGGTTAAGGGGTGAATTAATCAAAGTTGTCAAGAAATTAAGGGGAACTGATAGGGTAGGGGGAAATAAACTATTTCTGCTGGTTGAGGAGTCTTTGACTGGGGACATAGCCTAAAACTTAGAGTCAGATCTTTCAGGAGTGTAGTTAGGAAACACATCTACATGCAAAGAGTGGTAGAAGTATGGAACTCTCTTCCGCAAATGGCAGTTGATGCTTGGTCAATTGTTAATTTTAAAGCTGAAATGAATAGATTTCAGCTAACCAAAGGTATTAAGAGATATGGGGCAAAGGTGGGCACTTGGAATTAGGTCACAGATCAGCCATAATCTTATGAACAGAGGAATAGGCTTGAGGGGCTAAATGGGCTACTCCTGTTCCTATCTTCCTAGGTCCTGTATTCCTATTAGTTGGTGTGACATCTACTGAGGCCTTTTTAAGGCTGTATTAAAAAGGTAGCCCAAAACTCCCCCTGACATGCCTTCTTCATGTAGGGAGGGTGGGAGTTAGGTTGATCTTGCCCATCCCACCAGAATGGTGACTGATGCGTTGTTAAGCAGCTTACTGTGCATTGTTCACTTATTCCCACATTAAATATCTATCGGAGCAGAACTACAGCATCCACACTGCTGGATTTCCTACAGTACAGAAGATCAATGATGGCACTCACATAGGTGAGTAGCAGGTTACTGCTACTTTTCTGGCAGTTCATTTGTTCCTTTTCATCTGGGCAATGACTTATGTGTTGCTACCTCTTCAAGCTCACTACCTACATAATCCAAGGTGAGTGTAGCTGTGCTGATGATTGTGAAGATTGTTGAGAGTGATATTGTGCTGATTTGTTCAGGGCCACTTGATGCCAGAAATGTTTTTAAAAATCATTTGTATATCAATACTAGTTCATTTCCCATGGCATTGCTCATGCTGAGTCAGAAAGCACATTGTTTCTGAGGGTGTTTTATTTGAGAGGACATGAAAATTAAGAAAATGAAGGGTAAACTGCATACTGAGGAACAATAAACAATTTTAATATTTGTTCATGGATTACGATCCTTGCCTTCATCTGGAGCAGGCCACTGAGTGTGCACCCCAAAATGTATATAAATAAGTATGGTAAATCAGCATAGGAAATGTCAGCGATGGCTAAACTCCAGCCTGCAGGGCACTCAGGAATTTCAGTATTCATTAAAACATTAATAAGGGCCAAGGGAAAATGGAGAATTCTGCCAACAAATAATTTGAGTATAACTGTGTCCACAGTCCTGAAACCTACAGTAACAGGGAGGAAATACTCAATAGAATGTCAGCAAAAATAAAGAAGGGAGAGGCTGGCTCTGATTGACATGGATTTCTTTATTTAGAGATACAGCACTGAAACAGGCCCTTCGGCCCACTGAGTCTGTGCCGACCGAGAACCACCCATTTATACTAACCCTACAGTAATCCCATATTCCCTACCACCTACCTACACTAGGGGCAATTTACAATGGCCAATTTACTTATCACCTGCAAGTCTTTGGCGGTGGGAGGAAACCAGAGCACCCGGCGAAAACCCACGCGGTCAAAGGGAGAACTTGCAAACTCCGCACAGGCAGTACCCAGAATTGAACGCGGGTCCCTGGAGCTGTGAGGCTGCAGTGCTAACCACTGCGCCACTGTGCCGCCCTGAAACCAACTGGAAAATAACAAAGCATCGGTAACCAAACCAAGTAGCGAGCTTAAATCTCTGGGCAGGTAAACCAAATCAAGGCTCAGGCTCCCGACATCAGAATAGGCTTTCCAAAATAAAAACTTTCCCAGAGAGTTACACCATTGTACAGGTAGATCGTGAGTCAAAGTGAGCGAGCATTTCCAATCCTGACCACTACACAGTAACCTCTCCTGAAAGGTGCACGTTTGTCGATGTTGGATGAAAACAGGATAGCATGTGGATATAATGCACTCCTCTCTCCAAGGTCAAATAGTCTGTTGGTGCTTAAGCATTTAGTCTAGCAGACAAAGACTATTATGTAGACACTGCACAAATCATAAGTTCAAGATCTTGGTAAAAATGTCTGCTTGCTGTTTGAGATGTCTCTTTCTTTTCCCTTCCTATAGACTCATGAGTGGAATATTGAATAACATTGGAAAAGGATTAAACATTGCTGTGGTCAATGGTGAGTAGATTGTCTGAGAACATATAATCAGTAAATACTCCTATAGCTTCATATTGCCAAATTATAATGTCTGATATGTAATGTAGATGTCTCTTTATTCTACAGCTTCATCTGGCAATCTATTAAGGAGTGACTTTTTTGACATGTGGACTGGAAGTAAGACATTTTAAAAATTTAACAGAATTTGCTTTGATTTAGCCCAAATATTTTGAGCTCTACACAAATGGAAATGTAATCCCCCCAATCTCTCGTCTTTCATTCATTGCTAGAATTTGTTGGGGGAGTTGGGGGAAGGGGAAAGGTAAATTCAATACAAATGAAAACAGAAGATAACGATTTAAATATCAATTACTATCTAAATGCAAAGCAAGGAACAGATGCACATATAAGAAAAATAAATTAATAAAAGTAAGAAAATACTTATTTCCGTTCTTCCAGATGTTAAGCTGCTGTTGGATTTCTTGAATCTGGTAAAACCTGGCAATATTGTTTTTCTTGCTTCTTTCGATGATCCAGCAACAAAGTAAGTAATGGCAACTGTTTGGATGTTATACGTTATGGGTTATGGTGCCATGACCTCATGACTTGTGTAAATCTACGTAAGTCCACATCATGTGATCTGGTTCTCATTTGTTTTGCTGCGTCCTCATCATGTGTGTAAATTTGGGGTAAATAACACAGACTCATCCACGCTACACTAAGCATTAAATGAATAAATGCAGGAGAAACCATTTACAACAAAATCAGTAAAAACAACAAATCCTTTGCAACAAAGTTATTCCAGGGTGCAAACTTTTTTCTCCTACTTTTTTTTACCTACAGGAAAACCTTTTATAATAAAGCATAATGAATGACTGCTACTGTTTCTATCCCTGCAACACTGCTGCATCTCTCCATCTGTCTGTATCTGCTCCGATGCTCTGAAGGAGGTTACCAGCTGAGACAGCAAGCTGCTAATTTGAATTAAGCACGTACTGCACCACATTTAAAGTGCTCTTGAACAGCATGCACACTTAATTCTCATTGGCTGGTTATCGTACTTGCTGGAAACTTCCTCCAGAACATTGGCATACAAGCTGGTAGGTGGGGAAAAGCAGCAGCTTTGAATGATCGGGTTAGAAGTGTCAGCTAAGTATTAAAATAATAAAAACCATTGCTAACTAATTAATGCCTTTGTCTGTAGCCACTTTGCAATCAGTAGGTTACACTGTCTTCCATCGATTTTAACATCAGTGTCAGAACAGGAAGGGAAGGATGTTTTTGCCAAGCAACGAGTAAAGGATGGACTGGAAACTTCAAGTGCTGATGAAACCCTCCCATAAAAGTCATACTATTTACCTACTGTGCAGATCTGGAGTGAAAATGCCCGTATAAAAAGTGCAAGCTTTAAAGGCCTTGTTTCCAGACACTCACTGTAAGGCCAAGCACCAACAGTTCAAGGGGAGGGGAGAAAATGATTAAACATGGTGAAATTACAGTTGCTTTTACATTGGCATCATTTAATTTGGATGTCACTGAATCGTCTACGTGCCATATTTCTAACTTCATCTTAGGGTTCCTTACTCTAAAAGGTAGCTTATAGATTCAGATTTTTAAAATTGATTTATTTATCTGCTACCAAGATATGGGAGCCAGATTCAAGAGGGTAAATGACACCTCGATGCCAGTATCCTGGAACCAAATTAAATAGTGCCAATATATAAGCAACTTAAGTTTGCATAAACGCTACTGTATAGCAAGTTGATAATATTTGTACTTGGGTTATTAGGATTAAATTACAGCCTCTGTGTGAATTCTATGTTATACAAATTTGCAAATGGTTTTTATAAGCATGTGGATAAGTCACATGCCACAACTGCAGTGTTGGATGAGATGAAACTTCCTCCAGCTAATCTATGGAAAGATCAACTCCATATCTTCAGCCTCCACCACAAACTCAGTAACCTAATTATTAACTCCATTCCCAGCTCTGGCCACTGAGTAAGGTTCAGCTAGACTGTTAGCAACCTGAGCTTGAGCTGAGGTTTCAATCATATATATCTATCACAAGGACTGCCTACTCCCACCTCTGTAATGTTCTCCATCTTGAACCTTACTTCAAGCCATGTGCTGCTGAAGACCTCTTTCATGCCTTTGGCACCTTCAGACTTAACTATTTAAATGTTCTTTTGCCCTCCCATTCTCCATCTTTCATAAATCAGCTCATCCAAAACTCTGCTACCCATCTTCTAACCCACATGGTGCCACTCTCACATCTCACCCCTGTCCTCACTGACCGACATTGGCTTCCAGCCCCCCAACACATCAAATTAAAAATGTTCAGCCGCTTGTTTAAATTCCTTCATGGCCTAATTCCTCCCTATCTCTGTAACCTCTTTCTATCCTCCCTGCCGAACTTTCTGTTTCTTTGACTTCATCCTCTTGTGCTTTCCCCTCCCTTTGCTCCACCATTGGTAATTATGCCTTCAGCAACTGTCCAGGGCCCTCTGACTGGAATTCCCTCACCCCTCCGTCTTCCTCTTCTTTTAACATCTTGCTTAGATTCCTTCTTCTTTGGTCAAGCTTTTGATTATCACTATTAACATCACTTTGGTACTTTCCTTGCACCTCTAAAGTGACTTGGGACATTTTTCAGCAGTAAAGGTGCTATAAAATGTTATTGTTGTAAGGTGGAAATATTGAACATCACATTTCCATCTTGTGCCTCACAGCATACCAAATAGCAATGGCCCAAACTCATTTAAATAATACCTTGTCAGCCATGCAGAGAGCTCCTTCACCTCCTCAGACTGAGCTGTATAAGCCACAGATCCAGAAGTCAAAAGGAAGTGTGCTAATTCAGTGGCATCCAGGGTCTTCTGAGTTGTCATCATTCTTCTTAATGGATTTTGTTGTTTGGTCTGCTTTTTTAAGTCTGCTTGAAGCAGATATAAATTAAACATTATCAGTTTAATTTTTTCCACTTACATTTTTAGGATGACTGATGAAGCAAGAACTCTTTTTAGTGAGCTTGGAAGCTCTTTAGTTCATAATGTGCAGTTTCGGGACAACTGGGTTTTTGTTGGAGCAAAACCAATTAAGGAGAAAAGTCCATTTGAACAGGTATGAACAAAGAATATTATTCCAAACCAAGTTAATTAATCTGATCCAATATATGCATGCTGATGTTTTGTATACAATTGGCTTGTATACAGGTGGATTGAATGCTGATAGTTTGTGTACGTGGCAGCACAGTGGTATACAGTCGGGAGGGTGTTGTCCTGGGAGTCCTCAACATTGATTCCAGATCCCATGAAGTCTCATGGCATCAGGTCAAACATTAGCAAGGACACCTCCTGCTGATTGCCACCTACCACCCTCCCTCAGCTGATGAATCAGGACTCGTCCATTTTGAACACCACTTGGAAGAAGTATTGACGGTAGCAAGGGCACAGAATGTACTCTGGGTGGGGGACTTCAATGCCCGTCACCAAGAGTGATTTGGTAGCATCACTATGACCAAGCTGGCCGAGTCCTGAAGGACATAGCAGCTAGACTGGGCCTGTGGCAGGTGGTGAGGGAACTTTTTTCTTTGGCCTCCTTATCCCGAGACACAATGGGTAAGTGCCTGGAGGTGGTCAGTGGTGTGTGGAGCAGCGCCTGGAGTGGCTATAAAGGCCAATTCTAGAGTGACAGGCTCTTCCACAGGTGCTACAGAAAAATTTGTCTGTCGGGGCTGTTACACAGTTGGCTCTCCCCTTGCGCCTCTGTCTTTTTTCCTGCCAACTACTAAGTCTCTTCAACTCGCCACACTTTAGCCCTGCCTTTATGGCTGCCCACCAGCTCTGGCGGACGCTGGCAACTGACTCCCACGACTTGTGATCAATGTCACAGGACTTCATGTCGCCTTTGCAGACGTCTTTAGAGCGGAGACATGGACAGCCGGTGGGTCTGATACCAGTGGCAAGCTCGCTGTACAATGTGTCTTTGGGGATCCTGCCATCTTTCATGCAGCTCACATGGCCAAGCCATCTCAAGCGCCACTGACTCAGTAGTGTGTATAAGCTGGCGATGTTGGCTGCCTCGAGGACTTCTGAGTTGGAGATACGGTCCTGCCACCTGATGCCAAGTATTCTCCGGAGGCAGCGAAGATGGAATGAATTGAGACGTCGCTCTTGGCCGACATACGTTGTCCAGGCCTCGCTGCCATAGAGCAAGGTACTGAGGACACAGGCCTGATACACTCGGACTTGTGTGTTCCGTGTCAGTGCGCCATTTTCCCACACTCTCTTGGCCAGTCTGGACATAGCAGTGGAAGCCTTTCCCATGCGCTTGTTGATTTCTGCATCTAGAGACAGGTTACTGGTGATAGTTGAGCCTAGGTAAGTGAACTCTTGAACCAGTTCCAGAGCGTGGTCGCCAATATTGATGGTTGGAGGATTTCTGACGTCCTGCCCCATGATGTTCGTTTTCTTGAGGCTGATGGTTAGGCCAAATTCATTGCAGGCAGCCGCAAACCTGTCGATGAGACTCTGCAGGCACTCTTCAGTGTGAGATGTTAAAGCAGCATCGTCAGCAAAGAGGAGTTCCCTGATGAAGACTTTCCGTACTTTGGACTTCGCTCTTAGACGGGCAAGGTTGAACAACCTGCCCCCTGATCTTGTGTGGAGGAAAATTCCTTCTTCAGAGGACTTGAACGCATGTGAAAGCAGCAGGGAGAAGAAAATCCCAAAAAGTGTGGGTGCGAGAACACAGCCCTGTTTCACGCCACTCAGGATAGGAAAGGGCTCTGATGAGGAGCCACCATGTTGAATTGTGCCTTTCATATTGTCATGGAATGAGGTGATGATACTTAGTAGCTTTGGTGGACATCCAATCTTTTCTAGCAGTCTGAAGAGACCACGCCTGCTGACGAGGTCAAAGGCTTTGGTGAGATCAATGAAAGCAACGTAGAGGGGCATCTGTTGTTCGGGGCATTTCTCCTGTATCTGACGAAGGGAGAACAGCATGTCAACAGTCGATCTCTCTGCACGAAAGCCACACTGTGCCTCAGGGTAGATGTGCTCGGCCAGCTTCTGGAGCCTGTTTAGAGCGACTCGAGCAAAGACTTTCCCCACTATGCTGAGCAGGGAGATTCCACGGAAGTTGTTGCAGTCACCGCGGTCACCTTTGTTTTTATAGAGGGTGATGATATTGCACATGTCCTGAGGTACTGCTCCCTCGTCCCAGCACAGGCATAGCAGTTCATGTAGTGCTGAGAGTATAGCAGGCTTGGCACTCTTGATTATTTCAGGGGTAATGCTGTCCTTCCCGGGGGCTTTTCCGCTGGCTAGAGAATCAATGGCATCACTGAGTTCCGATTTTGTTGGCTGTATGTCCAGCTCATCCATGACTGGTAGAGGCTGGGCTGCATTGAGGGCAGTCTCAGTGACAACATTCTCCCTGGAGTACAGTTCTAGGTAGTGCTCAACCCAGCGGTCCATTTGTTTGCATTGGTCACCTCCTGCTGATTACCACCTACCACCCTCCCTCGGCTGATGAATCAGGACTCGTCCATTTTGAACACCACTTGGAAGAAGCACTGACGGTAGCAAGGGCACAGAATGTACTCTGGGTGGGGGACTTCAATGCCCATCACCAAGAGTGATTTGGTAGCATCACTATGACCAAGCTGGCCGAGTCCTGAAGGACATAGCAGCTAGACTGGGCCTGTGGCAGGTGGTGAGGGAACTAACAAGAGGGAAAAACCTGCTTGATCTTGTCCTCACCAATCTACCTGCCACAGATGCATCTATCCATGACAGTATTAGTAGGAGTGACCACTGCACAGTCATAGAGTCATTGAGTCATACAGCACAGAAATTGTCCCTTCGGCCCATCGTTTCTGTGCCAGCCATCAAGCACCTACCTATTCTAATACCATTTTCCCGCACCTGGCCCATAGCCTTGTATGCTATGGTGTTTCAAGTGCTCATCTAAATACTTCTTAAATGTTGTGATGGTTCCTGCCTCTACCACCTCTTCATGCAGTGCGTTCCAGATTCCAACCACCCTCTAGGTATATTTCCCTACCACCTACCTATACTAGTGGCAATTTATAATGGCCAATTTACCTACCAACCTGCAAGTCTTTTGGCTTGTGGGAGGAAACCGGAGCACCCAGAGAAAACCCACACAGACACAGGGAGAACTTGCAAACTCCACACAGGCAGTACCCAGAATTGAACCCGGGTCGCTGGAGCTGTGAGGCTGCGGTGCTAACCACTGCGCCACTGTGCCGTCCCACTTCCTCTCTTTCAATACTAATATGTTGAAGTATATCACAGTCCCCCTCCCTGATCTCGTCCTTCTCCATAGTGAACACGGATGAAAAATAATCATTTAAAACCTCACCTATATCCTCCGGCTCCACACACAGATTGCCACTTTCGTCGCTAATGGCCCCTACACTTTCCCTGCTTATCCTCTTGCCCTTAATATACTTATAAAATGCCTTAGGATTTTCCGTTATTATTGCCCGCCAGTGTTTTTTCATGTCCCCTCTTCACTCTCATTACTTTTTTAAGTCCTTGTGGAGAGTATCTCAGGAGTCATGAATGGTACTGAACACTGTGCAATCATCTGACCTTATTATGGAAGGTAGGTCATTGATGAAGCAGTTGAAGATGGTTGGGTCTAGGACACTACTGAGGAACTGCTGCAGTGATATCCTGGGGCAGAGATGTTTGGCCTTCACTACCACCATGCTAAATTGGATAGATTTAATAGAAAAGATCTTGCAGCTCAAAACTGGGCATCAATGAGGCGCATTTAACCATCGGCAGCAGCAGCATTGTATTCAACCACTATCTGTAACCTCATGGCCCAGCATATCACTCATTCTACCATTACCATCTAACCAGGGGACTAACCCTGGTTCAATGACGAGTGCAGGAGAGCATGCCAGGCACAGCACCAGACATACCTAAAACTGAGGTGCCAAGCTGGTGAAGCTACAACACAGGACTACATGCATGCTTAACAGTGAAAGTAGCATGTGATAGATAGAGCTAAGCAATCCCACAACCAACGGATCAGATCAAAACTCTGCAGTCCTGCCGGATCCAGTTGTGAATGGTGGTGAGCAATTAAACAACTAACCAGAGGAGAAGGGTCCACAAATATCCCCATACTCAATGATGGGGAAGCCTAGTACTTCAGTGCAAAAAACTAGGCTAAAGCATTTGCAACTATCTTCAGCCAGAAGCACCATGTGGATGATCCATCTCAGCCTTCCTCTGAGGTCCCCACCATCACAAATGCCAGTTTACAGCCAATTTGATTCACTCCATGTAATATCAAGAAACGGCTGGATACAGCAAAGGTTATGGGTCCAGACAACATCCTGGCAGTAGTACTGGAGACGTGCTCGTTGCACAACCTAGTTGCAATCCCAGCCAAGCTGTTCCAGTACAGCTACAACACTGGCATCTACCTGGCAATGTGGAAAATTACCCAGGTAGGTCCTGCTCACAAAAAGCAGGACAAATCCAATCCGACCAATTACTGCCCCATCAGTCTACTCTCGATCATCAGCAAAGTGATGGATGGTATCATCTACAGTGCTATCAAGCAGCATTTACACAGCAATAACCTATTCACCGATGCTCAGTTTGGGTTCCGGCAGGGCCACTCAGCTCCTTGGGTTCCGGCAGGGCCACTCAGCTCCAGACCTCATTGCCGCCTTGGTCCAGGCATGGGCAAAAGAGCTGAATTCAAGAGGTAAGGCGAGTGTGACTGTCCTTGACATCATGGCAGCATTTGACAGAGTGTGGCACCAAGGAATCCTAGCAATATTGAAGTCAATGGGAATCAGTTGGACTCATACCTAGTACAAAAAATGATGGTTATGGTTGTTGGAGTTTAGTTTAGTTTAGAGATACAGCACTGAAACAGGCCCTTCAGCCCACCGAGTCTGTGCCGACCATCGACCACCCATTTATACTAATCCTACACTAATCCCATATTCCTACCACATCCCCACCTGTCCCTATATTTCCCTACCACCTACCTATACTAGGGGCAATTTATAATGGCCAATTTACCTACCAACCTGCAAGTCTTTTGGCTTGTGGGAGGAAACCGGAGCACCCGGAGAAAACCCACGCAGACACAGGGAGAACTTGCAAATTCTACACAGGCAGTACCCAGAATTGAACCCGGGTCGCTGGAGCTGTGAGGCTGCGGTGCTAACCACTGTGCCACTGTGCCGCCCACATCTCAGACTAAACATCTCAGCCCCAGGATATCACTGCAGCAGTTCCTCAGTAGTGTCCTAGGCCCAACCATCTTCAACTGCTTCATCAATGACTACCCTCCATAATAAGGTCAGATGATTGCACAGTGTTCAGTACCATTCATGACTCCTGAGATACTGAAGAAGTCCGTGTCCACGTGCAGCATGACCTGGACAACATTCAAGCTTGGGCTGATTAGTGACAAGTAACATCTGTGCCTCATTTGCCAGGCAATGATCATCTACAACAAAAGAGAATCTAACCATCTCCCCTTGACATTCAATGGTATTACCATATCGTAATCCCCCATCATCAACATCCTGGGGGTTACAATTGACCAGATATTTAACTGGACCAGCCTTTTAAATACTGTGGCTACAAGAGCAGATCAGAGGCTGGGGATTACCATGGCAAGTAACTCACCTCCTGACTTCCCAAAGCCTGCCCACCATCGACAAGGCACAAGTCAGGAGTCTGATGGAATGCTGTTCACTTGCCTGGATGACAGGCAACACTCAAGAAGCTCAACACCATCCAGGACAAAGCAGCCGGCTTGATCGACACCCCATCCAGCACCTTAAACATTCACTCCCTCCACCACCGGCGCACAGTGGCAGCAGTGTGTACCATGCACAAAATGCACTGCAGCAACTCGCCAAGCCTCCTTCAACAACACCTTCCAAACCTGCGACCTCTACCACCTAGAACAGGGTTGTCCAATAGACAGCCCGATGGCCATGATCCGGCCCGCCAAAGGTTTCCACCCAGCCCACGGATGCAAACTGTACCCAGGGCTGTTCCTCATCTTCCCCAGGGCTCCGTGACTGGAGATGGGAAATTTCCCTTTGTCTTCTTCTTGCAGAGCGGCCTTTTTCAAAACATCCCGCTGAGTTTCACGGCTCAGCTGCTGAAGCAGGAACACGCTTCCCAACTTCGACAGCTTCGGGGTTTTCCAATGTTTTTTTAAAAGCCCACCAGAAAACCCCAAATCTGTCCGATGTTGGGAAGCGCATTCCTGCTTCAGCAGCTGCCATGAAACTCAGCACGATGTTTTTAAACAAACTGACCGAGCACAAAGCTGCTGTGCTGAGTGTTCCCGCAACTGTCAGAGAGGGGGACAGAGAGAGATGGGGGGAAACGGGGGACAGAGAGAGAGGGGGGAACAGAGAGAGAGCGGGGGGGAGATGGGGGAACACACAGAGAGAGGGCGAACAGAGAGGGAGAGGGGGGGAACAGAGAGAGAGAGAGGGAGGGAACAGAGAGAGGAAAGAGAATGAGTGAGGGGGGAAAACAGAGAGGGAACAGAGAGAGAGAAAGAGGGAAAACAGAGAGGGGGACAGAGAGAGAGGGAGGACAGGGGGGAGAACACAGAGAGCAAGGACAACACAGAGAGGGGGGGAACGACACAGAGAGGTGGGAACACAGGGAGACAGAGAGAGAGAGAGAGCAAGATCACTCCTTATTGAAGGATATCTATTCAGAATACTCTGCATCGCTACATCAAGTGTGAGGGCAGAGATTGACTACTTATGCATGCAAAAACAATGCCAGGTATGTTGCAAAATCAGTTTTCAATACAGTGATGAGAAAGTAAGTCAAGAAATTAGTCTTCTCATTTAAAGCTTCTTCACAAAAATGTACATTTGTCATTGTTATTATTAGTAAGATAAATTTTTAATGCCTTTATCTTTCGAAATTTGCTCACGGGCCCCCCTCCCGGGCTGAGCAAAAATCGTATTGCGGCCCTTTGTTCATAAAGGTTGGACAACCCTGACCTAGAAGGACAAAGGCAGCAGACGCATGGGAACATAATCATCTGCAAGTTCTCCTCCAATTCACACATCATCCTGACTTGGATGTTCCTTCACTGTCACTGGGTTAAAAACCTGGAACTCCCTTCCGAGCAACACTGTGGATGTACCTACAGCACATGGACTGCAGCGGTCCAAAAAGGGGGCTGACCACCTTCTCAAGAGCAATTAGGGATGGACAATCGCATCCCATGAGAGAATAAAAAAACAGTATTCACGATTTGAGTGCTGATGGTTATGTACTGGTGGTGTTTAACAGTTTGTTCTTTGCTCTTTTCAACCTTGTCATGCTTGCAATTATTTTTATGAAGCTACATTAAACAAAGCAAAATTCAAGTATTGTAGAATCATAGGGCATCTTTTGCTAGCTTAAGGCCTAGAAATTCAGACCCGCCACTTTTGGGAACAATCTTTGTGCCTGAATAGTGAGGACCATGTGTTTAGATATTGGGTCTTGCGCCTCATTTCCATCAAACTTGTGAGCTGCAAAGAGTAACAAGCAGTCTGCCAGCTAAGCAAGATTGAAGATTGGGCCATTGCCGGCATTGCATTTACCCTCAGATAAACAAGGAAGTGGGGTGGGGGGAAGCAGCAATTGGTTTGGGGGTTAGAAGTTGTGGACAGGTGAGAAGAAATAAGAAAGGATGGGGAGGGGTGGTCGGCAGTGGATAGAGTGGATAGCACGTTTTGGGAGGTGGTCACATCAGAGGTTAAGAATGCTCAGGCAGAGAGGGAATGGATGACTTCCAGGCAGTCTAAGAGAACCAGGCAGGTAGTGCAGGAGTCTCCTGAATTGATCTCACTTGCTAACCGGTTTTCCATTTTGGATACTGGTGAGGGCAAGGGTTCCTCAGAGGAGTGCAGCAAGAGCCAAGTCTGTGGCACCACGGGTGACTCAGCTGCACAGGAGAGGAGGAAGAAGAGTGGAAGGACAATAGTGATAGGGGATTTGTTAGTTAGAGGAACAGACAGGCGTTTCTGCAGCCATGGACGTGACACCAGGATGGTATGTTGCCTCCCCAGTGCAGGATGGTATGTTACCTCCCCGGTGCCAGGGTCAAGGATGTCACGGAGCGGCTGCAGGACATTCTTCTAGGGGAGGGTGAACAGCCAGCGATTGTGGTCCAGACTGGTACCAACAACATAGGTAAGAAGAGGGATGAGTTCCTGAAAGCAGAGTTTAAGGCGTTAGGAAAGAAATTAAAAAGTAGGACCTCAAAAGCAGTAATCTCAGGATTACTCCCAGTGCCACATATCAGTGAGCATAGTCATAGGAGGAGTAAGCAAGTTAATACATGGCTGGAGAATTGGTGCAGGATGGAGGGCATCAGATATCTGAGGCATTCGGATCTGTTCTGGGGTAGGTGGGACCTGTACAAGAAGGACAAGTTTCTTCTTATCAGGACCTGGACTAGCATCCTCACAGGGATAATTGCTAGTGCTGTCGGGGAGGGTTTAAACTAAATTTTCAGGGGGTTGGGAAACTAAGAGGGAGCTCAGATTGGAGGGAAGTAAAACTGGTAACAGGAAGTAGAGAAGTAGTAAGCAAAACTGGTAGGCAGATGAAGGCAAACACCAAGTATGATCGGAATGGGGAATATTGTTAAAATGAACAAGTTAAGGGTACTCTATCTGAATGCACGCAGCATTCACAGTAAGATGATTTGAAATCACAAATAGCGGTAAATAGGTATGACTTAAATAGGTATGATAAATAGGTAAATAGGTATGAGTGTCCTCAGCACCTTGCTCTATGGCAGCGAGGCCTGGACAACATATGTCAGCCAAGAGCGACGTCTCAATTCATTCCATCTTCGCTGCCTCCGGAGAATACTTGGCATCAGGTGGCAGGACCGTATCTCCAACACAGAAGTCCTCGAGGCGGCCAACATCCCCAGCTTGTACACACTACTGAGTCAGCGGCGCTTGAGATGGCTTGGCCATGTGAGCCGCATGGAAGATGGCAGGATCCCCAAAGACACGTTGTACAGCGAGCTCGCCACTGGTATCAGACCCACCGGCCGTCCATGTCTCCGCTTTAAAGACGTCTGCAAACGCGACATGAAATCCTGTGACATTGATCACAAGTCGTGGGAGTCAGTTGCCAGCGTTCGCCAGAGCTGGCGGGCAGCCATAAAGACAGGGCTAAAATGTGGCGAGTCGAAGAGACTTAGCAGTTGGCAGGAAAAAAGACAGAGGCGCAAGGGGAGAGCCAACTGTGCAACAGCCTCGACAAACAAATTTCTCTGCAGCACCTGTGGAAGAGCCTGTCACTCTAGAATTGACCTTTATAGCCACTCCAGGCGCTGCTTCACAAACCACTGACCACCTCCAGGCACATATCCATTGTCTCTCGAGATAAGGAGGCCCAAAAGAAAAGAATTGCCATTACAGAAACGTGGTTACAGGGTGACCAGAACTGGGAACTGAATATTCAGAGATATTCGTCATTTAAGAGGGATAGGTGGAGAGGAAATGGCAGTGGGGTACCGCTGTTAATAAGGGATGAGATCAGTACATTAGTGAGAGAGGATCTTAGATCACAGGAACAAAATGTAAAATCATTTTGGCTGAAGCTAAGGAACAGCAAGGGGCAGCAAACTTTGGTGGGATTTATTTGTAGGCCACCAAACTGGATTGGTAATGTTGGGCACGATATATATCAGGAAATATAGTAATAATGGGTGACTTCAATTTACATATAGATTGGGCAAAGCTAGTTAGCCACTAATGCTGTGGAGGATGAATTCCTGGAGTGTCTACAAGATGGGTTTCTGGAGCAGTACTTTGAAGAACCAACTAGGGATCGGGCTATTTTAGATTTAGTATTATATGATGTGAAAGGGCTAATTAACAACTTTGCTGTAAAGGAGCCATTGGGAAATAGTGACCACAATATGTTGGAATTCTACATTAAGTTTGAAAGAGTTATAGTTTATTCTGAAACTAGGGTCTTAAATCTGAACAAAGGAAATTGAGGGTATGAGGAGCAAGGTGGCTATGGTGGATTGGGAAAATACATTAAAAGATTTGAAGGTAGACAGGCAATGGTTAGTATTTAAATAATTATTATACGGTTTACAACAAATATACATTGCTCTAAGACACAAAAATCCAACAAGAAAGATGAATCAACCATGGCTAACAAAGGAAGTTAAGGATTGCAGTAGGTCAAAGGAGGTGCTTATAAGGTCGCCAAAAAACTGGTAAGCCCAAGGATTGGGAGCAACTTAGAGTCCAACAAAGGAATGCCAAAAAACTGTTAAAGGGAAAAGAGATTGTGAATGTAAGCTAGCTAGAAATGTAAAGGCAGACTGTAAAAGCTTCTTTAGGTATGTGAAAAGCAAACAATTAACAAGGATGAATGTGGGTCCATTGCAGGCGGAGACAGGAGAGTTGGTGGTGGAGAATGAGGAAATGGTGGAGAGGCTAAACAATTACTTTGTGGCTGGCTTCATGGGGAAAGACACAGAAAATCCCCCAGAACTACGAGGGAACCAAGGGACTTGTAATAACGAAGAACTGAGAGTAATTAGTATCAACAAAGAGGAGTACTCGAAAAATTAATTGGATTGAAAGTTGATAAATCCCCTGGACCAGATGAGCTACATCCCAGAGTATTGATAGAGGTGGGCATAGAGATAATGGATGCATTGGTGGTTATCTTTCACAATTCTATAGATTCTGGAAGGGTTCCTGCAGACTGGAAAGTAGCAAATGTAGCCCCACTATTTAAGAAGGGAGCGAGAGAGAAAATGGAGAACTACAGACCTGTTAGTTTGACGCCAGTAGTAGGGAAAATGTTGGAATCTATTATAAAGGATGAGATAACTGGATACTTGGTGATTGGAATCTGCACCACACTGCCTGAAAGGGCAGTAGAGGCAGGAACACTCACAACATTTAAGAAGTATTTAGATGAATACTTGAAACGCCATAGCATACAGGCTACAGGCCAAGGGCGGGAAAATGGGATTAGTTTGGACGGGTGCTTGATGGTCGGCGCATGTGCGTTGGGCTGAAGGGCCTGTTTCTGTGCTGTAAAGCTCTATGACTCTAATATGATTGGGCAGAGTCAACATGGATTTGTGAAAGGGAAATCATGTTTGACAACCCTGTTGGAGTTTTGAGGATGTTACTTGTATCATAGATAAAGGAGAACCAGTGGATGTGGTGTATTTGGATGTACAGAAGGCTTTTGATAAGGTCCCACACAGGAGGTTAGTAAACAAAATTAGAGCACATGGGATTGGGGGTAATATACTGCAATGGATTGAGAATTGGTTAACAGACAGAAATCAGAGAGTAGGAATAAATGGGTCATTCTCAGGATGACAGGCTGTTACTAGTGGGGTACCACAAGGATCAGTGCTTGGGCCACAGCTGTTTACAATCTATATAAAGGATTTGGATATGAGGACCAATTGTAATATTTCCAAATTTGTGGATGACACAATACTAGGAGGGAATGTAAGTTGTGAGGAGGATGCGAGGAGGCTTCAAGGGGATTTGGACAGGTTAAGTGAATAGGCAAGAACATGGCTGATGGAATATAATGTGAATAAGTCTGAAGTGATCCACTTTGGTAGAAAAAACAAAAAGGCAGAGCATTTCTTAAATGATGAGAGGTTGGGAAGTGTTGATGTCCAAAGAGACCTGGGTGTCCTTGTTCATGAGTCACTAAAAACTAGTATGCAGGTGCAGCAAGCAAAAAGGAAGGCAAATGGTATGTTGGCCTTCATTGCAAGGGGATTTGAGTACAGGAGTAAAGATGTATTGCTTCAGTTGTATAAAGCATTGGTGAGACCCACCTGGAGTTATCGTGTACAGTTTTGGTCTCCTTATCTAAGGAAGGATATACTTGCCATAGAGGGAGTGCAATGGAGGTTTACCAGACTAATCCCTGGGATGGCAGGATTGTCTTATGAGGAGAGATTGCAGAAACTGGGTCTGTATTCTCTAGAGTTTTGAAGAATGAGAGATGATCTCATTGAAATTTACAAAATTCGTGCAGGGTATGAGAGGGTGGATGTGGATAGGATGTTTTCTCTGGCTGGAGAATCTAGAACAAGGGAACACAGGCTCAGAATAAGGGGCAGGCCATTTAAGCCTGAGATGAGGAGGAATTTCTTTACTCAGAGGGTGGTGAATCTGTGGATTCTCTACCCCAGAGGGCTGTGGAAGCTCAATCATTGAGTATGTTCAAGACAGAATTCTATAGATTTCTGAATACTAACGACATCAAGAGATATGGGGATAGTGGGGAAAAATGGCGTAGAGCTAGATGATCAGTCATGATCTAATTTAATGGCGGAGCAGGCTCAATGGGCCGAATGGCCTACTCCTCCTGTTTCCTCTGATCCTCTGGAGTTCTCCTTCTGGCTTCACGTTCAAGTAAGTATAGTACAAGACCATGCCTTGTTAATTATGGCCTACAGTGGTCACTTTAATGGCTGTCCATTAATCTGCTTGTCGACCTAGTTTTCCCCGAGTACGGCAAACCAATCTTGCAGTGAGGCATGAAACCAGTGTTAGGACTTTAATTTGCAAATGCAAGTTATGTCAATTTTACACTGATTTCTTATCTCAACCCAGAAAAATGCTGAGTACTGCCATCAATAAAAACTTTCTATGTCTGTCATAATGTCTTTTATTATTGATGTCAGCCCTCCTCCCAGTTTTTTTTCTTTTCTTTCTTTCCTGAAAAGGTTATAACTTGGAATATTTAATTCCCAGTCTAGGCATTGGCTGAAGCCTCATCATATCTCTCCATTCCAATGAGTGAGTTTCCTGACTTTATTTCTAATACTTTTGCAACCATGAACCTCTTAGTCTCCTCTATGTGCTTTCCCCTTTTTAAAAAATTCTTTCCATCACAATCCTCAGTGTTAACTTCTTTTCACTCTTCTGTCACTCCTTTCTGAGCTTGCTATTTAAAACTATTTTGCTCCTTCATTAAACTTTTTCTTAACTCCCCCCCCCTCCATATACTGTATGATTATTTGCATCCTCTGTCTCACTGTGCCGTTCCCGCTTTCACAATAATAGGAGCAGACCGTGTGAACATTGCTCTCATTGACACTGATGTCACCATTGAATCCATGCTACATCCTTTGTTGCATCATCAAAATGGCATCTTTTCTCTGTTTACTCTATCTTCATCTTTTTCCTCCCTTTTTCCCCCTGCCGATCCTCTCTATTTCCTGTCACTTTTTACACTGTTTTCTGCTTCTTTCAAGAATCTTTATCTACTCAACTCTTCAGTGCCATTATTTAGCCATCTTTTGCTGTTGAAAATGGTTTTATCAATGTCAAAATAGATTTTGAGTTATATTGAAGTCTAGTTCCAGTAAATGTGTAAAGTTCCTTAAGTTTACAACCAACTTGCAAACATCTTGATAAATGTACTCGTGTTTTGGGGAACATTATGTTTCACACTATACATTTATATCTGACAATTTACAACCTTTATTACTTTTCATCCATTAAATCCCCACTGTTAGTTTCCGCCATCAATTTTCCTAATGACAAACTCAGGCATGCGGCAGGGGCTGAAAACTGATACTCCAAGGATGCCAATATCCTGTCTCTTCATTGTTCTGAAATGTGGATCCAATGCAACCTCACATCTTCACATGCTATTGCTGTCCAGATGGTGAGATGTTTCTGCCTGTCTGCTTAACAGAAAACAGAACAGGAGAGTCCCACAGATAAGGATGAAAGGAACTCAGGCTGAGACTGGATACACAGCTCCAGCTTCACCATGGGATTGGAGCATTTTGTAAATTCTCTACTTAAAACAACTGAAGCACTAGAATACCTGTTGTTGCTTGTACATTTAGGGAAGGTCCATAAATCAAAGAAAACATCTTCCGTCCCAAGAAAAGAATAGTATATCACAAATGTTACTGAGAATTGCTGCATTCCAATCGAGAAAAAATACATTTTCAGTACGTAGGCAGTATTTTCACTAAAAATACATTTTTGTTAACAGATCATGAAGAACGACAAAGCAAAAAACAAGTACGGAAATTGGCCTGAAGCAGTGGATTTGGAGGGTTGCCTACCAAGGAAACTGGATTAGTTACTTCTTGATAGTTTTCTAGATATTTTATCTCTTTCAGGACGTGACATCAGTACACCATTCCCAGCAACACTAACGACCATTTTTAACTTTTTACCCTCTTCACAAATATATTATTGCCGCCGCGTAAAATTTTATTGTCCATTTGCATGACTGGGTCATTGAAATGTATTTTAAACATTGTTTAATTTAGAGCAAGAGGATATAAGGGCTGGATGGCAGGGCTTAGAGTTGGTGTATGAAGTCAAAAATGAAACTAATGGATTCCAATTTATACATTGCAGTTGGCAGAAACTCACCATCTTCATTATTTCAGCCTAGAGATGTGGCCAATTTCGTGGGCAGGGCTGACATGTCAAAATTATTCTTAAACCAGCGTTAAAGATGGCGAAACCTTGAGTTACAACTGATATAATTTGCATTTAAAATTCCCTGGTCTTTTGTACTGATTCAGCCAATTTCTCCCACATTGCACTGATAAAACTAGTGGAAATTCTAACCCAGTGTACTTTATACATTATATTTCCTGCAAATTCTTGTTTCAGGTGTGCACTTTTATTTCATTACAATTTTGTTTGTCTGACATCAGATGTTCTGTAATTGTACTGTCCCAAGCCCATGAATCTTTGTTACAGGTAACTCAATTGTGCAGTTAACTCATCATAATATGATGTCAGATATTTAGAAAGAATAAAAGGACTTTCTGTCCATCATGAGGTCAGAAGTGGTGATGCTCACTGATGATTGCACGGTTGTTCAGTTCCATTTGCAATTCTTCAGATGATGAAGTAGTCTTTGCCCACTTGACACAAGACCTGGACAACATCCAGGCTTGGGCTGATAAGTGGTAAGTAACACTTTCGCCACACAAGTGCCAGGTAATGACCATCTTCATCAAGAGAGAATCTAACCATCTCCCCTTGACATTTGACGGCATTACCATCACTGAATCCGCCACCGTCAGCATCCTGGGAGTCCTTTACCAGAAAATTAACTGGGCCAACCACATAAATACTCTGGCTACAAGAGCAGGTTAGAGGCTGGGTATTCTGCTGCAAGTAACTCACCTCCTAATTCTCCGAACCTTTCCACCATCTACAAGGCACAAGTCAGGAGTATAATAGAAAACTCTCCACTTGCCTGGATGAGTGCAGCTCCAACTTCATTGGAGAAGCTCTATATCATCCAGGATAAAGCAACCCACTTGATCAGCACCAAATCCACCGCCTTAAGCATCCACTCCTTCCACCACCGGCAAACCATGGCTGCAGTGTGTACCATCTACAAATGCACGGCAGCATTTCTCCAAGGCTTCTTTTACAGCACCTTCGAAATCCGCAGCCTCTACCGCCTCGAAGAACAAAGGCAGCAGGCACACAGGAACACCACCTACAAGTTCCTCTTCAAGTCACACTGTTCTGACTTGGAAATATATTGCCATTCCTTCATTATTACTGGATCAAAATCTTAGAACTCCTACTTAACAGCATTGTGGGTGTGCGTACACCAACAGACTGCGGTGGTTCAAGAAGGGCAATAAATGCTGGCCTTATCAACGAAGCCCACATCCCATGAAGGAATTACAAATGCAAGGGGAAAAAAATTGTACATACTTATGCAATGTATTTGGCATTTGAAGGATAAATTACAGATATGCTTTGGCAGTTACTTGGCAGATTTTACGATTCTGCACCTGGTATCTGCAAATTAACTTGATTGCCTATTAGCCCAGATTGATGGGAAAGATGTCTTCTCTCTCTGGTGGCTGTAAGTTCCATATGTGAAATGAGTTTGGACAATTTGATTCCAATTCCCAAAGGCCATAGGACCCATAGCATTAAGCTGTCCAAAGTTTGATATTTATTTTCAATCTCATTCAGGGACAGGGCAAGAACAGCTGCTCTGGGAAAAGAATATACTGTGCTGATGCACAGGACACTGCTTTGCTATATTCAGGGCTAAGTTGATATAGGTTAGAGACAGCTTTATTTTGCAGCTGCCTGGACAAAATGGGAATGTTCGATATTGAAAATCACAGAATCACAGGATTGTTACAGCACAGAGGGAGGCCATTTGGCCCTTCATGTCTGTGCCGGTTCCAAAAATGAAGATATTCAATTCCCTGCACTAACATTCCTAACCTGAAGAATAATTATTTTCAAGAAGTCTCAATTTATAGCTCGTCTTGATCAATCAGTTTTACTTCCTTCAAAACGGCTTTCTGAAATGTTTTAATCCTTAAAGATAATAATGTGAAATATTTCTGATGGTAATATTTATGATGATTAATATCGTCAGGTCAAAAAATCTTTATTTTCTGTACTATATTAGTAGCAGTTGCGAGAAGGGGCTGTACTGTTAACATTGTCAAAATACTCTAACACAATACAACCAGATAATATGAATTGTTCCATTGTGAACTAGCATATTAAAATAGCATTTTTGAAATAACGATACATTTTACTTTATGTAATTGTCACTTCAATTTTTTCCAGGCATATTTTTTTGAAAATGTATTTGTTTTTATTGTGTCGGTTTTGGTTTCATCTTTCATGCTTGTATTAGTCAGTAACTTAGCATTTGTAATAGGAACCCTGACTTTCTTAATCCTACTGCAGGAATAGAACCATGCCCTCTGTCTCTAGACTGTACATTAGAGCAGCTACTTGAAAGACCTCAGAATTGAACAATTAAATCATTTTACAAGCAACACACAGGCCTGTGGTCTGAATAGCTGGAAGTGGGTTCATTAAAATGAATGGAGAGCGAAACATATGGTCTTTCTTCAAATTTGGACAGGTGTTATTGAGGGCATTCCAGCAATGAAAGTTTGTAACATATATTCTGTTAATCCAATGTCACTGTATTTGAGTATCACTACAGTTGGCCGAGCTGCTGTTCCTTTCTCTCTTCCCTCTTCCCCTTTTGTGTTCCAAATGCTACATTTTGATTTGGGAAAAGATTGGCATTGGTTTAAAGCCAGAATTAAATGGATTATGTTCATGGGTATTTGGGGCGTTTGCTTGATTTCTGGATCGAGTCTGCTGTTTTCTTGTTATGGCTCCTCACTTTGTCAGCTTGACTTCAAATGAAATTTAACCATCACAACCTGGTATACTTTGTAACCAAATTGTAGACAGATTTTCTGAAGGTAAAATTTTAGAAGGAACTCTTTCATTGTTCCTAAATGTCCCTTAAGCCTTAAAACTGGTTAATAATTATCTGGTTTCAGCTTCAATATTGTTATTTTTGGAAAATAGTCAGTGCTTACATAACTAAGTATGCTAATATTCATTGTTGATGCAGGGCCAACTTAAAAGGCACTACACATTGTTTGGCCAGATTAATACCAGGATGTTGCACTGAACTATTGTAAAATACAATTTTCTTGTTTGCAACGATATTGGCCTAAAGATTCAGGCTCGGAACACCCATATTTCAGATGTTCAACTGCCTCCTATGCCTCCATTATGATGGGCAAGTAGTGTATGCTCATTCTGTGGGGTCACTTACCATATTGGTAAAGGCCAAATAATTGTTGTGCAGTGCCCACACCTGTAACAGATGTTAGGCCTATTTGCATATGCAAATAAGCAGCCCAGTCAATAAATTACTTTGGCTCCCATTCCGATACTAAACTTGGCATCCCCGGGGTTCCAGTTTGAGGCTCTCACAGTGTTATGTTGACAGCGGGTTGCTAGATATTTATATATCTGATTTATCTCAGAGCAATGCAGATATCACACTTGTATTAAATCACCAACTGGTTTATTTACAGCACTTTAAAATATCTCAGCACTTACAAGACCTCAGTACAATGTCTACTCAGAACAGTCTATGTTTTTAGAATATTCTAGCCCTGTGTCTTTTAGTTTCAAAGGTACTGATGTCATCAACCATGTACAAAGTGAGTAACCCTTGTCACCCAGGATCCATCTGTCTACTTCAGCTGGTTCCTTGAAAACTGCTGGCAGCTGAGAGTTCCTCAAAATGTATTAGTCATGACAGCTCCCTGCGAAATGTGTGCAAACATGCATGATTCTTCTCCCGATCTAGCAAATCAGTTGCACATTTAAAGAGTTGAGGCCTTTGTGACTGGCAAAGACAGCAGACTTGTCCCAGTGAGCTCTAATGGCCATGAGTACTATTGACCACCCCTTGCACTCTCAGGAACACAGCAATGGCACTGATGGCCACAGATCTCACTACCTGGCTGCCCTCATTTACAGGTAAGTAGATGAAATCAAAAAAGGGTATTGGTCACCTCTTTGATGCACCTGTGGGTCGCTGTCATGCAGACCCCCACCTGCCAATGATGAGGCATATTAAATTTATCATATCAACATTGATTTTAATCTGTTGCTGGAGCAAGGAAATGACTTGTTAAACTGATCAGTCATGGCTGGAAAAACATTCACATACTAGCAGACAGTGCTAGTGAAGACAAAGGACCATTCCCTGACACATTCAACCCGCAATGGACTTTGATCACCAGACATTGAAGGTGAGGAAGTTCACATTCCAGGATGACTGCTAAGATGGCTGAATCCACAAACAGACATGGTCAAACCAGCTAGTCACATAACTAACCTGCTGGGCAACCTGAGTTTTTTTGAATTGTACAGACAGTTTGAGAGAGAGAGGCTGTTTTGCTCCTGGACTGTAAAGACCTCTCCTGTCTGTTCCCATCTCTTTCTCGCGGAACTCCAAGTCTACTGAAGATGTGAATCACAAGAGAGAAAAGTCTCCTACATCGAACAAGGTTCAGGAAGAATTCTGGGCCCCAACGTAAAGCAACATCTACCTACAATCAAGGCCTCCACAGCGAGCTTGAAGAACATTAACCAAAACCATCTTCAGATTTTGCCTCAAACTTTTCTACTTTATTTCTTCTGCTCTTTTCTGTCTCTATCTGCGTGTATTTATCAGGTATGCATGCTAGCATGGTTGCGTCACATATTCGTAATCGGTAACCGGATTAGAGTTTAAGATTAATAAACTTCTACCTTTCTTGCTTAAAATCTAAGAAAACCTGTCTGAATTGATTTCTTTGCCTTACAATTGGAAAGCAGTGAACAATGTCATGCAGGCCCCCCACTTGCCAAGAATGAGCCATGTTGATTTTGCCACATGGACATTAAACTTAAAATAGTTGCTGGGAAGAAAAGAGGGTCTATCACAAGGAATTGCCAGGCCCATCACTGGAAAGACCTTTTTTGCATACTAGCAGACAGTGTTAGAAGAAAGGAACCAGTCCCTGCTCCCCCAATACACAGAAGACATGGTCAGACCAGTTTGGTCAAATGACTAACTGACTGTTGCAGTCATTTGAACTTGCCACAGAGTTTTGAACTGAGACGGAAAGTTGTTTGCTCCTGGACTGAAAAGATCTCTCCTGTCTGCTCTCATCTCACTCTCACCAGTTTCAGAAAGCATTGAAGACACATGAACCCCAAGAGAGAAAAGTCTCCTACAGTGAACAAGGTATAAGAAGAATACTAGGCCCCAACAAAAAGCATGCCTACCTACAATAAAGGACTCTACAGTGAGCTCAAAGCACAGTAAAAAAAACCTCTTCAGAGATTGCCTCAAACCTCTCCACTATTTTTCTTATGCTCTTTTCTGTCTCTATTTGCATGTGTGTATCACGTATGCATGCTGGCGTGGGGTGCAGTGTGTATTCGTAGGCATTAACCAAATTAGAGTTTAAGTTTAAATTTAATACATTTCATTTTTCTTCTTTAAACCTGAGAAAACCTGGTTGTGCTCATTTCTTTGCCTGATAATTGTAAAATGGTGAACAAGGATTCACCAAGAGGGAGCTCAAAACACAGTGTGTTTAAAATTAAACCCTGTTACAATAAGGCCAAGTGAAGGCTGAAAGAAACCCCTGGACACTTTCCTCACCTAGTCGTGACAACAAGGATTCACGAAGGGGGAGCTAAAAGAAAAACAGGTGTGTTTAAAAATAAAACCCTGTTACAGTAAGACCAGGTGAATGCTGAGAGGGACCCCTGGACACCTTTCTCACCTAGTCGTAACAGAAATTTGGGGGCTACCATCCTGGATTTTACCCACAGACAAATGAGAAATTGGAAGTGAGAAGCTAAATAGTTCTCAATCAAAAAAGAGCAATATTCCAATCTTGGTTTTCTTGTGGTTGCATGTGATTGAATACTAACATGTCTGCAACTGAAGCTAGTAGCTCCCCAAGCCAGGATGAAGTAACTTGGGATAAGTTAAAAGCACTGTCTATGGAGGAGCTGAGAAAAATGGCTGAGCAGTGTTGGATCACTGTACGTGGCAAGGCTAGGAAGTCTGAACTCCTAAGACTAGTGGCCAACCATTTTTCCCTTGAATCTGAGGAAGCAGAAGCAGTATTAAAAGTAGACTCTGACAGGGTATTGCTAACAAAGATACAACTAGAACAGAGGAAACTTGAATTAGAGGGGAAAGAGAGAGACAGGAGAGAGAGAAAGAAGGAGCCTTCCAGAAGGAACATGAAGACACAGAGAGGCAGGAGAGAGAGAGAAAAAGAACCTTCCAGAAAGAATACGAAGATAGAGAGCTGAAGCGCTTGAGTTAACTAGGTGGGTTTGGGGGGGTGGTCAACAAAGTAACCCCAGTAATAAAGCTAGGTACAGAATTGTTAAAATTGTCTCAACTAATCCCAAAATTCAATCAGGAAGATGTGGAAACGTTTTTGTGTCTTTTGAGAAACTATCAAGGCAACTAAAATGGCCAGCTGAGACTTGGCCTCTTTTATTGCAAAGCAAGCTAACCGGAAAAGCCCATGAGGTTTATTCCCTGTTGCCAGATGAGAGTTCATCAAATTATGAACTAACTAAAAATGCTATCCTCGGGGCATATGAATTAGTACCCGAAGCCTATCGCCAAAAGTTTAAAACCCTCAAGAAGCAAGCAAATCAAACTTATCTGGAGTTTGAAAGAATGAGCAGCTGGCTTTTGACCAGTGGCTGCGGGCTGTTAAAGTGCAGCTCAGCAATGAGAATCTCAGAAAAGTATTTCTGTTAGAGGAATTTAAACACTCTTTCCCACTTTGCATAAAAACCCATGTAGAGGAGCAGCGAGTTCAGGGAGCCCGGCATGCGACTGTTCTAGCTGATGAATTTGCTTTAATTTATAAGTCAGTTCCCCAGGGGAGAACCTTTCCTAGTCACCCCCACAAATCCGAAAAGGACAAAGGGTGGGAAGGTGGTAGGAGCCCAAGCAGTCCTGGAAGAGAAAGAAAAGCAGGAGACACAGGGGCAAAAACAAGAAATGCTGGATTCACTCAGCAGGTCTGGCAGCATCTGTAGAAAGAGAAGCAGAGTTAACGTTTCGGGTCAGTGACCCTTCTTCGGAACTGACAAATATTAGAAAAGTCACAGATTATAAACAAGTGAGGTGGGGGTTGGGCAAGAGATAACAAAGGAGAAGGTGCAGATTGGACCAGGCCACATAGCTGACCAAAAGGTCACAGAGCAAAGGCAAACAATATGTTAATGGTGTTTTGAAAGACAAAGCATTAGTACAGATTAGGTGTGAATATACTGAATATAGAACATCAGCAAGTGCAAACCTGAAGAAAACCTGGAGACACAGGGGGTCCTCCTCTAGCCAGAAAGGAAGGTGCTGTGAGCAGAACTGAGACCCAGAGACCTGTGTGCTTCCATTGTAATAAAGCAGTTCATCTAAGAGCTGACTGCAGGAAACTAAAGAGAAAAGGACTTTAAAATGGAGTATAATGTGGGAAAGTGGGAAATTTTCCACTTTTGCAGGAAGAATAAAAAGAAGCATATTACCTCAAAGGTGAGAGATTGCAGAGCTCTGAGATGCAGAGGGATCTGGGTGCCCTAGTGCAGGAATCACAAAAGGTTAGTGTGCAGGTACAGCACATAATTAGGAAAGCTAATAGAATGTTATAGTTTATCATGAGGGGAATTGAATACAAAAGTGGGGAGGTTATTCTTCAGCTAAACAGGGCATTGGTGAGAACACATCTGGAGTACTGATACAGTACTGGTCTCCTTATTTAAGGAAGGATGTAAATGCGTTGGAGGCAATACAGGGAAGGTTTACTAGACTAGTACCTGGAATGGGCAGGCAGTTTTACGAGGAAAGATTGGACAGGCTAGGCTTGTATCCGCTGGAATTTAGAACAGTAAGAGGCGACTTGATTGAAACATATAAGATCCTGAGGGGTCTTGACAGGGTGGATGTGGAAACGATGTTTCCCCTTGTGGGAGAATCTAGAACTAGGGCTCACTGTTTAAAAATAAGCAGTTGCCCATTTAAGACAGAGATTAGGAGAATTTTTTTCACTCAGAGGGTCATGAGTCTTTCGAATTCTCTTTCTCTAAAGGCAGGGGAAGCAGAGTCTTTGAATATGTTTAAGGCAAAGGTAAATAGATTCTTGATAAGCAAGGGGTGGAAGGTTATCGGGGGTAGGTGGAAATGTGGAGTAATCAGTTCAGCCATGAACTTATTGAATGGCAGAGCAGGCTCGAGGGGCTGAGCAGCCTACTCCTGCTCCTAATTCGTATGTTCATATAACCTGTAGGGTTAATCAGGGCACATCCACTCAATGAAGAAGCGAACCTGATGGAAAGTACAGCAGAACAAGCTGTGGCTTTAATTATAGTAAGAGTGAGACCCAGGAAGCTCATGGCTGCAAGTGCAGGAAAATTTAATAGGATTCCTGAGGGTTATCTGGGTTTTGTGTCTGAAGGGAGAGTAACCCCATATCCATCGAGTGGGGCAAGCAAGCCCATAGTATTTCTCAGGGACACAAGGGCAACTAGATCCTTTTTACTGGGAAAGGCCTGATCTTTCCCCCAGAGAGTGCAATGAACACCAGAATGGTGGTGAATGGTATTGGAAGGCAGTGTATGCCTGTACCTGTACACGGTGCACCTGAAGTGCGAGCTAGTTATGGGACCGGTGACCGTAGGGATTGTCCCTAGTTTACCTGTGGACGCAGTTGACCTGCTCCTAGGTTATGATCTGGCAGGGGTGAAGGTGGTAGCCCCCCCAGTAGTAAAAGAGAGACCGCAGGAGGTCAGGGAGACAGGGCAGTGGCAGGAGATGGTCCCCTGCGGTTTCCCTGAATAATGAGTGAAGCATGATCAAACCAGTTCCCCCAGAGGAGACTGCATTAGCACTATAGACAGAGACAAAGAGAGACCTCTGGGGGCAGAGAAACCATAAGGGTGATGCCTCATCTAGTCGAAGTGCCACAGGAGAATGCAGTAGAGTCTGCACAAATACCTGTAGGCAGGAGTGTCCCAGAGGACAAAGGGGAGATTAGCAAAGAATCCCCCCCCCCACAGTCAGGCAAAAAGAGAACCACCCATCCCCTGAAGTCAAAAGCCTTTGCATGACTCAGCAAAGCACTGAAAAAGAGTTCAGGATAGATCCGCCCACTACTGACTCTCCTGAGGAAAAACAATTCCAACTTAGGGCTAATTAAATCTAATCCTCCCCCTTTGCCGACCTCAACAGGAACAAAGACCCGAGGCAGTTATGGAAATGGGCAAACTGAAGAAAAACATCCCCAAAGAACCACATGTTTATCGGGATGCCAAAAAACGGGTAGTTAAAGCAACACTGCCACCAAGAAAAGACAGGCTGTAATAAGTTTTAGGATTTATGAATGAATGTGAATGAATGAGAGAGCGAGAGAGACACATGTTTTTTTTCCTGTATCTTATGTTTACTCTCTCAACCCTTTTTAATGAAATGTGCTTTTCTCAAATAATATTTAATTCCCATGGGTGTGGAGGTGTCAAGTAAAACCCTGTTACGATAAGACCAGGTGAAGGCTGAGAGGGAACCTAGACCTCTTTCTCACCTGGTCGCAACAGTCGTAGATTGTGAGATGCCACGTATGTCGCCTGTGGATCCCTGGAAGGCGCTGCGAGCAAAACAATTGAGTGCAGCAGTCACCTTGAGGGCAACTGGCATGGGATTCCCACTGAAGCTGAGCGGTGCAGGTCATGCCACAGAATCCTACAAATTTCTGTGATCATTTCACGTGACATTCTTAGGCATCTCTGGCATTGCCTCTCTGACATTTGTAGGTAATTTGTCCTCGTCCTGAGGATGCGATGACGTGCCAGTGTCCGTCTTCGATATGGCCGTTCCTGGTTGTTATCATTGGAAGCATCCTCACCCTCCTGTTCTGCCTGTTGCTGGTGCTCAGGCATGATGACTTGAGGGAAAAGAGCCCTCCATTTGCTCTTCTTCCCATGGTACTAGACAAATTGGGTGTATGGGACCCATGTGGCTTTCCTAAATAAATAAGAACAGCATAGCAATTCAACACTCTGTTGCCAGTGAGCTGAAACATCGAGACAATGAACAGCTCCCTTATATGTGCCTTAAAATTGCAGCCAGGTAGAAGATCCCCCCCCCACCCCCCCCCACACTGCTATCGTTTGCCTCCTCTTACTCTCCTTCCTCTCCTTCAGTGTCCACGTGGTTTCCATTATCATCGGAGAAGATGGTGCGCGTGGAATTCAGAGCAAGTCTCCCACCTTTCAACCTCCTCCTGCAACCTTCCAGCTTGAACCCATCACCCACGACCCACCCAATATTACAGTTCCCTTTCCCTATGTTACAACTGAGCCTCTCCCTATTACTGTGCACAGTGTAATCATCAATGTATTCATGTCATCCCCCACCCCCAGTTCCTACTCCCATTATTATCAACATGCCGACTTTCCCCTTGAACCTCCTCACATTGAACTGACCATTGTTGCAGAGTCCCATTCCCCTCCATATGAAGTTGTCAATTTCCCACCCATCAGTCTTGACCTTCCCCCCTACAGAATCCATTGTACCCCATTGACTGTGACCATTCTCTCTGCGAGCCAGTACCCTGAATTTGCCCCACAGCTCCCTGACGTTGACAGCACCCATCCCTCCCTTTAGGCCCTTGCCAGATAGCTTCACACTGTAATGCTATTATCCACCCACTACACCCGCAGCCGACAACATGCATCTTCAGCATCAACAGCAACCATTCAACTCGCTGGACGTTCCACTCCACCCTCCCCTGCCCCTCCATGCACCCGATCAGTCCCACCCATCCCTCCCCGACTACCCTGCCCTGCTCATCCATGCCTCAATCAGCCCCTCCCGTCTTCACCAAGTACCCTGCCCTTCTCCTTTATGTATCCAATCAGACCTACCCTTACCTCACCAAGTACCCTGCCCTGCACCTCCATGTGACTCCCACCCATGACTTTGCCACCATCTCCTGAGAAGATTCACCCCTTACTAGTGCCGAGCCTGGAGGCAAACCATTCCAATGCTAGCATGGAGGGAAACATCCATTCCAATGCTGCCAATAGTTTAGCGGATGAGCTAAAGAGAGAAGAGCGCAGACCTGAGACACAACTGCACAAATCCGACTCCTCCACGCCACAGTGAAACAATTGTGAACCGGCTGACATGGGAATATCGCTCGCCATTCACTTAATCTGACAGGTAGGAATAAATTGTGACTATTGTAGGGTAAAGAGTATTCATGTTATTTAAATGATTGCAAAGCTGCAATCCACCACCACACTGAGGGAACCCCGGAACGCTGCAAACCCGCTGCCAACTTAATTCCTCTAAAATACCCCACCGTCAGGAATACGAGAAAACACCTCCTGCCTAATTATATCACCCTGCACGCCACCAAATCCACCACATCGGAGAGCATAAAATTTCCCCCTTAGTCTCAGTAATGGTGCCATGAAACTCTCATTCATTGTCATAAAAACCCATCTGGTTCACTAACGACCTTTAGGGAAGAAAATCTGCTGTCATTATCTGGTCTGGCCTACATGTGACTCCAAACCCACAGCAATGCGGTTGAATCTTAATTGCCTTCTGAAATGGCCTAGCAAGCCACTCAGTTGTCAAGGGCATCCCATGAAAAAAAATATTAAAAAGGAAAAGAGTAACTGAAGTGAGCATTGGTCCTCTTAGAGAGTGACACTGAGGAATTAATAATGGGAAACAAGGAAATGACAAATGTGTTGAACAGGTAGTTTGTGACTGCCTTCACTATATGACACAAAGAACATTCCAAGAATGCTTGAAAATCAAGAGGTAAAAGGGAGGTAGGAACATAAAACAATCACAATCACTAGGGAAAAGATACTAGGAAAACTATTAGAACTAAAGGCTGACAAGTCTCCTGGCCCTGATGGCTTTTTAAAAATTCTTTCATGGAATGTGGGCGTCACTGGCAGGGCCAGCATTTCTTGCATCCTAGGGGCTGCAGAGATAGTAGATGTATTTGATCTTCCAAAATTCCCTAGATTCTGGAAAGGTTTCACTGGTTTGGAAAATCACAAATGCAACACCTCTAGTCAGGAAAGTAGGGAGACAGAAAACAGGAAACTATAGGCTAGTTAGCATAACATCTGTTATCGGGAAAATGTTAGAATCCATTATTAAGGAGGTAATAGCAGAACATTTAGATAATTCACATGATGGTCTGCATGCTCTGTATACATCCAACGACTATTCACTGCACGTGGCTAACGCCCTCACCAACATGACCCCTAACATGATTCACCTCAAAAGCGCGCACATGCACACCACGGACGTCATTTTGGAGCTCCATAGGCACTCATGGCTCCCAAAAACAGGCGCAAGTCATGGAATAATAGAACGGTTACAGCACAGAAGGAGGCCATTCGGCCCATCATGTAATTGAATCATTAGATCCTGAGGGGTCTTGGCAGGGTGGATGTGGAAAGGATGTTTCCTCTTGCAGGAGAATCTAGAACTAGGGGTCGCTATTTAAAAATAGGGGGTCGCCCATTTAAGACAGAAATGAAGAGAATTTTTTTTCTTTCAGAGGGTTGTGGGTCTTTGAAACTCTCTTCCTCAAAAGGCGGTGGAAGCAGAGCCTTTAAATATTTTTAAGGCAGAGGTTGATAGATTTTTGATAAGCAAGGGTGAAAGGTTATTGGGGGTTGGCGGGAATGTGGAGTTGAGGTTACAGTCAGATCAGCCATAATCTTATTGAATGGCAGAGCAGGCTCAAGGGACCGAGTGGTCTACTCCTGCTCCTAATTCATATGTTCGTATGTGTCCATGCTGGTTCTCTGCAAGAGCAACTCAGGTAGAAGAATTGCTCCCTGAACACTCTGGGTGGATATGGCCTCCTGCTGAGAGCCTTTCTCCCTCTCCTTCTCCTCCTCTTCCAGCAGCTTGATCTGCTCTGTGTGGCCTCTGTTCATTCTCCAAGTCATCCTATAATCGAAGGGAAATGTCTACTAGTGCATCCATGTCTGGGAGCAACTGGTTTCAGCAGAAACTTTGGAGTCAGCAAAAGCTAGTACAGCCTTTTTCCCAGAGCCCTGCAAATGTTTTCTCTTCAGTGCTTATCCAACTCCCTTTTGAAAGCCTCAATGGAATCTGCCTCCATCACACTCTGAGGCAGTGCATTCCATATACTAACCACTGGCTGTGTAAAAAAGCTTTTCCTCATGTTGCCATGGTTCTTTTGCCAATCGCCTTAAATTGGTGTCTGCTGATTCCCAACCCTTCCACCAATGGCAACAGTTTCTCTCTATCGCCTCTGTCCATACCCCTGATGATTTTGAAGACCTCTATCAAATCTTCTCTCAACCTTCTCTAAGGAGAACAACCCCACCTTCTCCAATACATCCACGTAGCTGAAGTCCCTCATCCCTGGAAGGATTCTTGTAAATCTTTTCTGCATCCTCTCTAATGCCTTCACATCTTTCCGAAAGTGTGATGCCCAGAATTGGACACAATACTCCAGCTAAGACTGGACCAGGTTTTATAAAGATTTATCATAACTTCCTTGTTCTTGCACTCTTTGCCTCTATTTATAAAGCCCAGGGACCCATATGCCTTATTAACCACTGTCTCAACCTGCCCCGCCACGTTCAACAGTATGTGCACATATTCTCCCCTCGGTTTCACCTGTTCCTGCACCCTCATTAGAATTGTACCCTTTATTTTATATTGCCTCTCCTCGCTCCTACCAAAATGAATCACTTCACACTGCTCTGCATTAAATTTCATCTGCCACATGTCTGTCTATTCCACCAGCTTTTCTATGTCCTCTAGAAGTCCTCCTCAAGGTTCACAATACTTTCACATTTTGTGTCATCTGCAAATTTTGAAATTGTGCCCCGCACAGCCAAGTCTAGATCATAGAGTCATAACAGACTAAATTTTTGGGGCCTCAGGAAGGCAGGAGTAGAGGCGGGGCATCCCGGAAAACAGTGGCACCAGTCAGCGTGTTAGTTTCAAAATGCCGTTCCGGCACCGGCAATATTCACCAGATAGGGTAGAGGGTGGGACAAGAATCCCACTCTCCTCCCAATTAAAGCAGATTAAAGTGGTTTATAAGCTCATTAAGATCTTGTTAACATAGAAGGTTTGAACTTTGAAGGAGTTGCACGGGTTACACAAGCGCCAGTTGCAGATCAGCTGTAAGGAGGCAGGTACAGAGTGGGAAACCAGTCATGGCTTCCCCAAGGAATTGTCCCAGTCCCATAAGAGGGTCAGCAGAGCAGAGGGGGGCTCTCACTTTGCTGAGGAAGAGCCCTTGGTGCTGAGTAGGTGGCGCAGAGAGTGAGAACTCAGTACCTGGGCATTGAACAAGGTCAGCACCCCCTTGGCATTGCAGGGGCAGAAGAGCAGTGGGCAAGCCTGCCAATGATGGAAGCACATCTGCCTAGAGGCTTTGGCCTCTCCGTGGAGAATCCTGTTATGTCTTTCATCACCTCATATCACTTTGCCTGTAACAGCTGCAGTAAAAAGGAGTCCCAGATGTGTGCCTTAACATGTCAGAATTTATATCGTGTACAGAGAAAAATTCACTTCACATAGACAGTAGGAAGACACCCCAGTGACCCACTTAGTAGTCCACCTGCTGTGATGGCCTCTGCACTCGGCCACTCCTATGCGGTGCTCCCCTTGTGGCCCCAGAGGACGTGAAGGCAGCCTGCTCCCTCACCTCAGCTTGTGGCTGAGATGCATGTGGTAGTCGTCCTCATCGTGGAGGTGACTGTGGGGGCATCTCCAGAGGCTGTTGCACCTGCATTATTGCGGGGCAGCCTTCATCACTTGGCCCTGCTGCACAGATGCACCCTCAGTCGGAGACAAGGAGGCCAAGGATGATGATGGCGCTCTGTGTGGGGTGACACCCTCACCATCCTCCATCACATCCTCAGCCCTTGCTAGGCATGCCAAATGCCTGGCAAAAGACATCAGCTGGGGCATAGCTGGCATCCCCTCCAAGAATCTCTGTGCCATCAGCACCACTGACTGGTCCACACTACTCAGTGTCTCATGGATCCCTGGATGTCAGTGCGCAGTTCCTGCATTCACTCATGCTGAAAATGGCTCTCCAAGTAGTTGGCTACTCTCTGTATGGAGCAGCTCAAAGCCCTGAGCCATGGTGATGCATCCTCTGCCCAAGACTCCACATTATCTCAGGGAATGCGACATGCGGTATCACATCTCCTGCTACTGTTCAATACTCTTCACTATTGAGAACCTGGATGAATATAGAAGGTTCAGAGGGGAATTATAAAACAAATAAGAGAAGCAAAGAGAGAGTTTGAACAGAGACTGGCAGCTAACATAAAAAGGAATCCCACAGTTTTCTATAGATATATGAATCTGGCTCAAAGAAGGGCAAGACTGGGTATTAAATATTCCTGGATACAAGGTGTTCAGGAAAGATAGAAAAGGGAAAAAAGGGGGGTGGGGGAGATGGTGGTATTGATTAAGGAGAACATTGCAGTGCTGGAGAGAGGGGATGGCCCACAGGGGTCGTGGACAGAATCTATTTGGCTAAGAGCTAAGGAACAAAAAAGATGCGGTTACATTGCTTGGTGTTGTCTGTAGGCCACCAACTAGTGGGAAGGATGTAGAGGAACAAATTTGCAAGGAAATTACAGAGAGGTGCAAAAATTATAGGGTAGTTAGATTGGGGGACTTCAATTATCCAAATATAGACTGGGATAGTAGTGGTGTAAAGGGCAATGAAGGGCACGAGTTCCTAGAGTGTGTTCAGGAAAATTTTCTATGGCAGTATGTTTCTAGTCCAATGAGAAAGAAGGCACTGCTAGACCTGGTTCTTAGGAATGAGGTGGGCCAAGTAGATCAAGTGTCAGTAGGAGAACATTTAGGAGACAGTGACCATTGTGTCATGAGATTTAGGCTGACTATGAAAAAGAACAGAGAACAATCCAGAGTAAGAATAATTAACTGGGGGAAAGCCAACTTCAGTGTGCTAAGAACAGATCTGGGATGAATAAACTGGAGTCAAAGCTTGACAGGAAAAATGGGAGCTGAACTGTGGGCTACCTTCAAAGAAGAGATAGTTCGGGCACTGTCAAGGTATATTTCCTTGAAAGGGCCAGGTAGGGCAAATAAATCCAGAGCTTCCTGGACGATAAAAGAGATTGAGATTAAGATAAAGAAGAAAAAGTGTGCTTATGACAGATGCCAGGTAGAGAATACTATTGAGAACCAGGCTAAATATAGGAAGTTCAGATTGGAAGTGAAAAAGCAAATAAGAGAAGCAAAAAGAGAGTATGAACAGAGACTGGCAGCTAACAGCTGTTTCTTATGTTCTTTTGTGAGAGCATCTGTGCAGTGGATGGTGCACTCATAAAGTGTAATGGTGCTTCTTCTTCTTCTTCCTCGTGTAGTTCAGGCCCTGCGGAGGGAGAGGGTGCCCAGGGTTAGACGTCTGCACCTGTGGGAGACACAAGAAGAGATGATGGTAGCTAGCCGAGGAGATTGGAAATCTCTGCAGTGCACAACACCGGACGCGCCCCCTTAATGACCACTTTGCCCTCTGTAATCACCAGGAGCTCCGGTTTCACCAGGCCTGACTGCTTCCTCTCCCACTATCCTGGCTATCTCCAATGTCATCTGCTCCATGGGGATTATTCAATAAAGAAAGGATCCCCCCAAACCCCTCCCCCCACTGCCCGCCCCCACCCCCGTCTCTTCCTCGCGTTGTGGGAATGTTTCTCCTGCAAGGACAAAAGAGAGCAAGATAAGGCACTGCTATTTTCAAGGTTCAATCACATCTGTCCCTATCCATTAGGAGCTCCGTGTCTCAGTGGTGACAGGTCATCAGTCATTGTGAGGGGTCAGTAATTGCCCTTGGCACACACCCCTCTCATGTTCAGAGCAGCATGTGCCCTGAGGCTCCTCAGGTGGTGTGTCTGCTGGAGGGGGCAGACCTGTCCAGAGGGTTGGGGGTCAACTCATCTTGCCAGAACATATGAGGTCATTGAACCTTTCTTGGCCCTGGATTCAAGTTTTCCTTGTCTCATGCTTTGTCATGCTTTGTCTTTTCCTGCAACTAATACCACTCCCTTTGCCTTTTATTCCATGATATCTTTATCATTTAATCTCTCCCACCCTAACGGGAGACCTTCTCTTTTGTTATTCTTCCCCCTTCCCCATTTCACTTGCTCAAAACCTATTACATTTCTAACCTTTTCCAGTTCTGATGAAAGGTCTCTGAAATGTTAACTCTGATCTCTCTTCAGAGATGCTGCCAGACCTGCTGAGTATTTCCAGCATTTTTAGTTTTTATTTCAGATTTCCAGCACCCGCAGTATTTTGCTTTTATTTTAGTCTTTTTCTTATGCTGCCTCATCGAAGTCCTCATCTGTGTCCTTTACAGCCGAACTTGTGTGTGACCTCAGCCCCCAGTGATCTGGCACCTGTGCTACTCTTGTCCCCTTGTGCTGACTGCAGGCCACTTGTGCCAGGTGTATCTCCACGTACAGATCCTACCTCTGAGATGCTGTCTAAAGTATGGACAGTGTCAATATCTGAGCTGGTGGCTGCGAGTGTGAGATCAAGTGATGGTGTTTCACCATCATCACTGTCTTCCTGCTCTTCCACCACACCTTGCCAGATGGTAGTTCTTGAGTATCTGAAAGGAGAAAGACACAAGGGTAGGACTCTGGTGAAGGGAAGGGTGCGTGCTTATACCATCTGCAGTTTAAAAATCAGAAGAGATTGTGGGATGAGGGGAAAGTGGGATGTGAGAAGGAGGATTAGGTATAAGGATAACATCATCTTTGTTGGTTTCAGACCTGCCATTGGCCACGGCTGCAGTCATGGCCACTCTAATGATGGAGGGCACCATCTCCGCCATGGGAATAATACATGTATCCATGCTTGTCCCCTGCTAGTTAGCTTCTGCTGCCTCCAGTTATGTGCCACTTCATCCTGCATGAGAGAGGGAAGTGTGTCAGTGAGAGTGGGGCAATGTGATTGGGTGATGTGGCTGTCATGGTTGAATAGCTGGCAGTGTGTGCAAGCTGTGAGATGTGGGTGTGAGGTTTGCAGCAGGTCTATGCGTGTGAGAATGAGGTGAAACTATGAATGTGAGGTATGAGTCATGATTGATGAAACTTGTTGCTAGGTGAGTGATGGGGTTGTGGTGAATGGAGCAGTGTGTGAGGCTAGTGGTTCAGTTTTTAGGATATAGAATTAGAAGATGAATTCACTGACCTTGACCACTCGTGTAAGGTCATTGAACTTCTTGCAGCACTGCATTCAGGTCCTCGAGGCGAGACTGCAGGCGGTGACTGCGACAACTTTCTCATCCCACTACCTTCGCAATGTCTGTCTGGAGGGCTTCATGGCCTCATCCCCTCCTGCACTATGGCCTCTACTGCTGCATCTGAGAACCTCGGAGGATGCTCTTTGTCCTGTTACACCATTCGTCACTCTTCTTCCCGCTCAGAATGTCTTTGCTAGCCACTTCCAGCACCTGCACTAGACAGAATGCACCTTTGCTTTAAGCCGTGCAGGTGGACTTTAAGTGGCACTAGCCTCGCACGAACTTGGGCCCCCTTCTGAGATATGCAGATGCTCACCAGTGTAGCAATCACGCAGCAATTATGTAAATGAGCAGGCATGCACATCGGAAGGAACCGGTGCGGATTAATCATGCTTTACAATCTCCACACCTGTTTTGGGAGGGGCTATCCAATTTTTCCCTCATAACAGGTGCGGAGATTATGTCATAGATTAAACAAGAAATGCTAACAGTGCATAGTGAGAAAAGGAAGAAAGACAGAACCCTCCTTCCAGGCAACATCTGTGTTTCAATGGTCTTCAACTCGAAGGTTAGCAGTATTGAGAGAGTGAACTAGGGTGTTGCAAAGGACTGGTTTCCTTTGCCCCCTTGCCCTGCCCCAGAATACAAAAACAGGAGGAGATTCTTTCTTTCTCCATGGGTAATCTCTCATTGTGTTATCTATTGTGAGATCGCCTTAAGAGTGATGTCCCTTTAAGACATCAGTATGCTAATGACCTAAGCACCAGGATGTAGTCATGTGACTCGAAGCCCGCATCACTCTGCGACTTTAACACCCAGATGAAGGTTCTGTAAATAGTTTGTTCTGGACTGTATATACTTATTTAGCTGTTAATAAACCTGTTTGAGATCTTCAGCATACTCAATTCCACGAATCTCATTTCTGTTGCATCAGACAACTTAAAGAACTCATTACATTATCTAACCACTATTTTTAATGGTTTGAGTGTCAATCTTAGGACTTTCACCTCCAGGCTGGAAGGTTGTAGATTCAAGCCTGCCTGCACAGACATAAACACATAATCTCGGCTGGCATTTCAGTGCAGTGCTGTGGGAATGCTGTGCCGTTGGATGTGCCATTGTTGGGATGCAGTGTTAAATGAAGTCCCATCTGCCCACTCGGGTGGGTGTGCAAGGTCCTATGGCACTACTAGAAGAAAAGCAGGCGGTTGTCCATGCCAGCATTTATCTCTAAATCAACCCACCAACAACAAATTATTTAGTCATTTATATCATTGCTGTTTCTGGGATCTTACTGTGTGTAACTTGGCTGCTACATCCCTATATTATAATAGTGTTACGATCTCTATAGAAACCACCAAATTTTTAGAAGAGAAATTCGAATTCCCAGTTATTAACTGAAAGAATTACGCCACAAGATTTTGGGCTTTAAACAAAAACTTTTACTGTACAAGAGTTAAACAAGCCAAGCACTCCTAACTTAGTTTAGTTTAGAGATACAGCACTGAAACAGGCCCTTCGGCCCACCGAGTCTGTGCCGACCATCAACCACCCATTGATACTAATCCTACACTAATTCCATATTCTTACCACATCCCCACCTGTCCCTATATTTCCCTACCACCTACCTATACTAGGGGCAATTTATAATGGCCAATTAACCTATCAACCAGCAAGTCTTTGGCTTGTGGGAGGAAACCGGAGCACCCGGAGGAAACCCACGCAGACACAGGGAGAACTTACAAACTCCACACAGGCAGTACCCGGAATTGAACCCGGGTCGCTGGAGCTGTGAGGCTGCGGTGCTAACCACTGCGCCACTGTGCCGCCCTTAACACTATAGTTTTACTTTAAACCCAAAATTGCAATAGAATGTAAAGTCTTATACTTTAAACCCGGAAAACTCAGTAGAACACTCCCCGTTTGACTTTTTCTTCCACCCAAGAGTTCCCCTATTTTTTAAAGGCTCTTGAGGGTTCCTTCATTTCTCCTGGGACCAAACGAAAGCATACCACAGCTCTCAGGAATTGACTCCCTTAGTTTCCCAGCTGTTGTCAAGCTGAGGCGTGTCTTGGGGATTCTCCCTCTACCATCCAGGTATGCAAACCCTGAAGCCCGACATCAACACCTCAAGAATTTGGGATTTCCCCAGCCTGAGCATGGGCCTCACTCACATCCTTGTCCAACTTCTGACAGATTCTCTCTCCACCTGGCTCAAGCTGTTCCAAAGCAAAGATCGACTTTCTGTGAACAATCACAGAGATAAAACCCCAAGACCAAAAGGGCATCTCCCTGCATAATCTATCTCCATAGCAGTGTGGTACACCTGCGATGTCCCAGATAAAATTTAAACTAATCTAACTTATGGCTTCAAAACAAAACCTTTGATCCTGAGCCCACATGAATAATTCACATTGCTAACAAAGACAGGGCAATTCTTTTCAGACATGCTGTCCTCAGTTCCCCAAATAAACGGCCCACCTGCTGTTTTATGGCTCTCTTCCCACTAACACTGACCCTGCAGGAATGCATGGAAAGACTTTTGAAGTGTAAATATCTTGGATGGTCTGGCAATTTCTAAATTCCAGAGTTTCAATTACCTTACATTAACAAATTTAATTCACCACACTAAAAATGACCTCAAAAAATATTAATATAAACAATGACCTAGATGATCATAACAATTGTGACTAGAATTTAATGTTAAAGCGGTAAGCACGCCCACCAGCTGAAAAGTCAGGGGCTAGTCTGCCTCCACTGGGCCTGGAAGCCATGTTGCTATTTTGCATGGCCCAGGCCCTTAATTGGGCTCAGCCTCACTCCCTTTGAGAGAGGAAGTCTGGTCTGCAAGAGCTGCCATTGGGAATGATGGCCACTGCTGGGACTGCATCCAGTGAGAGGAGCAACGATGGATGCCAGCCTTGGAGCTGGTAATTGTGGATCGGGCCTCACTGGGGACAATTGTCAAGTCCCCAGCGAGGAGGGGGTGGGTTGGGGAGTAAGGCAGGGGGTGGTTTCAGCAAGGGCAGCCAGTGCGGCTGGGTGGGGGGGCCCTCGGTGGGGCACAGGGTGCCCAATCAGGACAGCACATCCCCAACCCTCAAGAAGGCCGCCAGCTATTACTGGCTGGCCTCCGCAGGTGCTGAAGTGCCTGTCTGCCACTGGTAAAATACAAGCACTGGCGGGAGGAGGCCTGTACGTAGCAATTACTATTGGCCACTTAAGTGCCTCAATGGGCCTGGGGAAGGCTCACCATTTGCCAGCACCCTCCCTGCTGGTAAAATAGCAGCGGGGGAGGATAGGCAATGGGCATGGAACCGCCCCTCTCCTCCCCCGCCTCTCACACAATTTAATCCCGCCTCCCAGCCCACTCCCGGCCTAGATTGCAAAAGTACTTCAAATGTATGATACATTTTGGGATATCTTAAGATTGTGAAAGATGTATATGATTGCAATTTTTTTTTCTTTCATATTTCTTTCCACTGCCCTACTGACGTGTTCCATTATATGATTCACTAATCATTTTATTGAAACTTCCTCTCTGATTATGTCTTTTTGTCCCCTCCGTCCTCTCCCCTTTTTTTCCAAAATATGTTGTCACCTTTATCACGAAGGTCCATTTTTGTCTTTTTTGTACTATTTCTTAAAACCATGAGGAAATTTGTTGCTTAAAGTAAGGATTTCATTTCAGACTGGCCATGGGAGAAAATAAGTGTCACATGCAAAGTAATGGAATAGGACCTCAATGCAGCAGATTAAATAAACAATCACACCTACCAGAAAGAATTTCAGAGCAGGCACTCTTGGTCCTAAGTATATCGCTCAAAAACCTCTCATTGGAAAATATCTAAACTTGTGATTCTTTGAGTTACTGCTTCTGTTTTCAAAAATAATCATTCTATAAAGAAGCATAGTGGTGCTGTCCTACAGTTTCAGTAGCTCCTCAATAGATCAATATTGCCTTGAATGAATTTTTATTGCACTCTACGACCATGAATTTATGCAATTTGAAGATGCACAACAGCTCAATTGTTTATTCATAAATCAAAATTTTGCTCAGATTGTGGATCTGGGAAAGATTGGTGAATTTCTAATGCAGTTTGCCTTTGGCATTGCATCGCAGAATTCAGCATTTTTTCTTTCAGAAACTTATATTTCAAAATAGGCATAGCTTCCAAATAGTGCTAATATATTATGTTATAATTTTGCTTCAAATTCTAAAAAGTTTCTGTTTCCACTGGATGGTTATATATTTTCATCATCAATTCTGACCTCGCTTGTATTCTGGTTTGTGCAATTAAATACAATGTAAACAAGTGATGATGGCTACGTCGTAAGTAAGCACTAGATGGCATTCCAATTCTATAAAATAGACCATAAAGTACTGAACTGGGGCAATGTATTGCAACATGGATCAAAAATGATCATTGCTAATGAACATCCATAATTGGCATTATGAATGTCATAAGGCTGAATCTGACCCCTATTTGTGTATTACAAGTGACACCAATAAATTTATAGTCAAATATCATGCACTTATTGTTACGGACAAGTGAGAGATGATAGGGATGGTTCTCCCTTGTCACCTCTTGACAGACCAAAGACAGCATGTTTTGTTAAAAAAAAGTTTTTTTTTAACCCATGAATACTTTAGATTAGAAGAGCAGTGGTCCCAGCACAAAGCGTGCAGGGGGATAGAAAACTGAAATGTATTGCATGGGTAAAACCAATTCTTTTGGAAAGGTAACTGATTCCAGAAGAAGCTGGGTTGGAGTGCCATTTGTCATCTCATAATGAAAAGCTTTGGTGGAATATTCCCTTCAGATTAGAGTCGAGCAACTGTCAGCTAAATGAAGCCGAGACACCCGTGGAAGTCACCTTTTCCAAACCTATACTGGAACAAATAGAAAGTTCTGTTAAACACCAATAAATTAGAGAAGGAAAACCTAAAGACAGTCAGAATCTGTCTGAAAATGATCTGCTATCCAATTCTCACACATGTGGGACTTCAAACTCAAACCCTTTGAGACTCAGTTTCCATGTGACAGTTAAATTCGGGATTTGTTGGCTCTCAAAGACTATAGGGATGATTTAACCTGTCTGTCTGGCAGAAAGCAGTTAAAACGGCTCATGGAACTTGCCTGCTCCAATGCTGCTGCTTTCCAGTGGGTTCCAACATTAATCTGCTCATCTGAGCAGGTGAGAAGGCCACTCACTGAAAGCCAGTGGGGGCCCTAATTAAATAGAGTAGGCTCCAATGTGGTCAATGGAGCCAAACTGAGTCTGCATGGCAGCTGCCTGTGCTTGTATCAAAGTTGCAAACACTGGTGACAGACTCCTGTTGAGTGGCCTGGCTACAGTTTCCCTGGAGGTAACAACATGGTGCAGGATAGACTGCACAGTGGAAATGCACTGCAATAGCATTTTGCACTGGCAAGAAGTGAACTCTTTCACCCTTTCCACGTAAATTGCCATACTATTTAGCAGCCTAGCCAACACCTCATACAAGCCTCAAACATTTTATTTTAATGGCTAGGCCCAGAAGATCCACATCTCTGTCTTACTGAGCAGAGCTAGGAGAGTGCCCTCGGGTA